>NC_043706.1:134094292-134302814 GCF_006229205.1 Suricata suricatta | reverse complement strand
TGATTCTCTCCTCACATAACAAGATTGCAAACAAAAAGAGAATTGCCTCTTCCTTTTCAAAATAAAGCCCCTTTAATTCTTATTTCTCCTCCATATCACTTTATAGAACCACCAGTTCAATACTGGGTGCAATTGATGAGGTTGTACATCCTTCCATTATTCCCAGTCTTGGGGAGAACACTCAATATTTGGATACTATGTATGATGGCAGCTTTAGATTCTTTTAATTAGTTTGAGTAAGTTCTCTTCTATTAAAATTTGCTAAAAGCTTTTTAAATAAATCACAAATGAATGCTAACTACAATCAAATGTTTATTTATCATGAGAAGTTATGACTATTTTTTATTCTGTTGATATAAATTATTATTAATTGATTTTTGAAAGTTAGACTGATTTTGCTTTTCTAGGATAAATACTAATTGATCATGATATAGTGTCCTTTTCACACAACTGGATTTGATTTATTCATATTCCTAAAAAACTTTTGTGTCCATGGTTATGGTGGAGTTTCATTTTTTGTTGTCCCTGTAATGTTTTGGCTATTGTTATTTCAGTTTAATATTTGTTTCACTTTTCCTATTTTTTTTCTGACTGTGTAAGGCTATGATTATTTCCATCTTAAGTGTTTGACCTGGAATTTTCTTTCTTTTTTTTAATGTTTATTTCTTTATTTTGGGAGAGAGAGAAATATGTATATATAGAGAGAGTGAGAGAGCACAAATGGGGTAGGGGTAGAGAGAGACAGACAGACGGAGAGAATCCCAAGCAGACTCCACCCTGTTGGTGCAGAGCCCCATGTGGGACTTGAACTGAAGAACCGCAAGATCATGACCTGAGACAAAATCAAGAGTGGGATGCTTCACCAACTGAGCTACTCAGGTGCCCTTAACCTGGAATGTTCTATGTGGAAAGCCTTTTAGTTGTGAATTCAATATTTTAGCAAATATATTTCTATTGAGTTTTTCTCTTGTGTACGTTTTGGCAATTTTTGACTGTCAAGGCATTTGCAGATTTTAATTAAAATTTCCAATTTATTGCTTTAAAGTTGTTCATTTTCCCCTACACATCCTTTAATGTCTATAGGATCTTCAGAAATAAACCCACTTTCCTTCCTGCTGTTATAGTTCATTCCTGGTCCTCTCTCTGTCCCGTCTTCCATTGCTGTCTCCGCACTCTCTTGATCAGTCCTGCTGTGCGCTTATCACTTTAAAAAATCATTTCCAAGAACTATCTTTTTTGTTGATGTTCTCCATTGTTTGTTTCCCATTTTACTAATTTTTGCTCTTAACATAACCATATATCCTTCCTGTGCTTATTTTGATTTTAATTTGTTCTCCTTTTTCTGTTTTATAAATGTGATACCTTAGATCACTGACGTTAACATTTTATTCTCTTGGAATATAAGCCTTTAAAGCTATCAAGTTTTGCCTAATCATCCATTTAGCCGTATCCCACAGACTTTAACATGCTGTGTTTTAATCATACTTCTGTTTCAAATATTTTCTAAATTGTGTGTGATTTATTTTTAATCCCATGGGTTTCTTTTTAATGTGATTTTTAATTTCCAATTATTTGTGATTTTCCTGGTATTTTTTATTAATTTCTAATTTGATTGTGGTCTGATCAGATAGCATACTTAGTAACATTGCAAACCTTTGAAATTTATTGGGAAATTTTGTGGATTATGATTTGGTATATGTTGGTGATTTTGTATTTGGAAAGAATGTGCATCCTGCAGTTTTTTGGGTATAGTGTTTTTCTAAATATGTTAATTATGTTAACTGGTTATAATGCTGTTCAAGTCTTTTACATCCTTTCAAAATTTTGTTCCTGTTTTGTATCATTAACTGAGACAGGAATATTAAATTATGTAGCTATAATTGTAGATTTGACTACCTCTATCTTTCTTAATTCATTCTTTTCTTCATGTGTTTTGAAGCTCTGTGTTGAGTGCATGTATATTTTAAGATGATTACGTCTCCATGATGAATTGACCCTTGTATCATGACAGAATATTCCTCTTTACTTCTAACATTTATAGAATATTTTTCTATTTAATTATCTCTGCTATCTATGAAATATTTCTGTCCATGATACTTCTGCTGTTTAATTTGTCTGATACTAATAAAAGGATTCCAATGTTTTTATGATTTGTGTTCTTTTTTCAATCTATTTACTTTCACTCATCTTAATATTAAGATGTCCCTTTTAAACAACATGCATTTAGGTTTTGCTTCTTTTTATCCAGTCTTTTTATTGATACCTTTATATTGGTGTGTTTACTACATTTATATTTAATATAATCATTGATGTGTTTAAGTATTCCATATGGTTGTTTTTCACTTAACCCATCTATTCTTTGTTTTTTGTTTTCTCTTTTCTTGTCTTCTTCAGCATGATACCTATAGTTTTATTATTACACTTAATCTCCTTTGTGAGCTTCTTAGCTCTATTTTTACTATTACTTTACATTTTACAGTCTTTTATTATAGCTTAATTCTTTATGTTTATCTTCCTTTGTTTATTTTTTTATATTCTGTCTGATTCCTGTCTCTTTACTAGACTCAGACCAATATTCCTGTTTTCAAAGTTTTTTATTTTTGTTCACTGGTGTTCAATTTGTTGTTCCATCCATTTAGCACAATATTCATTCCACAAATTGTATTTTGCAATGCTAAAATTTCCATTTTTATCATTTTCATTTCTTGGTTGAGATTCCCTATTTGTTTACTCATTGTCTCTTTTTCTTTGCTTCTTTATAGATGCCTAAAAATTTTAACTTATAGGCTAAATACTATTGGTGCCACATGTTTAAGTTTCTGTATTCCATTGTCTTTCTTTAAGGAATGTTTTCTTTTGTTCTGGAGTGCTTTATCCTGTTGACATTTGTTTTAAAGCTTTGATACATGATATCTAGGGCTATCGCTGGCTTACCCATAAGGGAGAGCTTTTTTGAGACCTCAACTTCTTCCACTCTGGCTACTTGAAAGCTTGTGTATCTCAGTACTAACAAATGCTGTATCTTTTCCCCCCTAGTTTATAGGCTCCAAGTAGATATTTTCTACCAGATCTTACCATTCCACGCATGCTCAGCTTCATATTGGGTCAACAACTGAAGAGGTCCTATGCCGTTTTCTGGCGTTTCTCTCTATACAACTTCCTTCTCTCTGAGAACCCGCCCTCCAACTGCTACCTCATCTGCCTTGGTACCAATCTCTGCTCCACTCAGAGAGACTATTGCTTTCCATTTGGGCTCAATTCCCAAGGCTAGATTTGCAAAGAGCTTCTAGACAGAAAGCTGAAGTTAATGTTGAGCACACCTTATGTGTTTCCATTCTTTCAAAACTCACAACATTGCTTCGCCTAAAAATAATTGTTTTCTGTATGTTGTCCAGTTTTACAGATTTTTCAAATGGTAGGTAAATAAGTCCTCTGGTCATTTTTCCAGTGTAGCTGGAACTTGAAATTATTCTCTTTTAAAATGAGTTGGTGTGTGTGTTTTAGGTTTCATATTGCCAGATAAAATTTTCACATTATAAAGTTTGGGAAAACAAACAGAAAGGCATAAAAAAGAAAACCAGTGATCTTTTTAGTGTATGTGTATGTATATATGTCTCATATACTTGTACCATATATTAATCTATTAATATGTTAATTATATTAATCAATAAATATCAACATACTACACAAGTATATATAAATAAAATTGGGTTCATATAGTATCCACTGTTTTTACAACCTTATTTTCCACTCCAACTTTATTATGAACATTTTTCCATGTCCTTAAATATTTTTTCACAACCAACAACATAACATGATTTTAGACTGCTAAGTCCTTCCTAAAATGCAAACACCACGAACAGAATTACAAATGATTCAGTATCTGATAAAACTGAGGTTTTCCTTTCAAAATCTAAAAGTCATCATTTCAAGTGAATTAATCTATAATCCACACATATCCCATTTTCTTTATTTACTTTCTTATCATCCTATAAGCCATGCATTCTAATTGCTTTTGGAAAATTAAGCTAAACACATTGTAACTAGGTAATTTCTGATGCCAGATCGGTAAAATTGCAGAGGTTTATGGTACACAGTTCAACACATCAAACAGCCTGGTTTGGGTTCATTGCCTAAGTTACCATGGCATCTTCCAAAATCATAAAAACCTGCAATATAATTGAAGCTTTAAAGGGAGGAAGCTGTCCTCAATTCAGAAGTAATAAAAGGTCAATCTGTTTCATTGCTGCTTGCTTTCAAAATGTCTAGAAAAGAATGAAAAGTGTCTTCTCTCTCCCTTTCTTCCTCCTCCTCCTCTCTCTTGCACACATATACACACAGGCTTAAATGCTACAAAATCAGCAAACAGGTTTTTACCTAAGTGCACATTTTTCAGGGCTTATGGGAAAGTGTAAATGAAAGGGTTCTGATGCTTTACTGTGCAGAAGCCACCTCTAAACTAATTTCACAGGCAAGACCACAGCTGCTGTTCGCCCAGCTTTGAATTGGTTCAATATATCCTGTCTGTTTGGGTGGATGTTACCGACTTGCCTCATTTGTCTGTGCTAACAGGATCTTTTTGGAGAAAGAAACAGAGGGAAGGAGTGAGACGGAGGAAAGGACGCAAAAGGAAAAGATAATAATTCAAAATTGTTACTCAGACCCAGCTGGCCATTGCCATTGTCTCTGCCACAATGAGACATGTTGGCACCGTGGATCGTCTGGGTCTCCTACATCGTCATAAGGTCCTGAGTACCTTAAACAAGACACTCGGCTGTGTTCATATGGGCACACCCAATGCCCCACGCGCTCCATCCCTTGTATCTCGCTGAAATAATTTCACTCTTATTTGGATGATTTCCATTCATCCAACTTTAATTCATGGTATTTGGTTCCTAACCACAGTCTTTCAGATAAGGACTGCATATTTCATCATCTAATTTTACTTTGCACAAAGAAAATATCAACCCAAATTACTGGAAATGATATGATGCGTCATCCAAGTTTAAGGAAGTCTCCTCTGACGCAGGCAAAAAGAGCCAGAGTTTTGCAGTGAAGATTCAATTTGTCAGAGATTACTGTCCATTCAATCATTGATCAGATGCTGTCACTCACAAGGCTGTCAGATCAATAACAACATGCTAATTCCCATTTTAAACTGTGACTTAGTCCCAACATTTTACATTTTCTATAGGCTCCGATCAAACAAAGCATTATTTTACTTATGCTTTTTTTTTCAAACTTTACATAAACATTTTGTGTGAAATACATTTATACATGCACATACGCAGGTATGTTTCCAAAAAGAAACCAAATAATCACACTTGTGACGCTCAGATGTTAGCTAGAATAACCTGCCTTTCAGGATTTACATAAAATTAGTTAAATTCATCTTACCTAATTTGGAAACGTCTGTGCATTTCTTAAGGTCTCTGCCAATTCCCAGAATAGTTGGGATTTTATGATCACCTCTGTTTGGGTCATTTAGTTGTGTGTGACCACTTTCCCATTCCACACACGTGGTGTCACACACATCTGGAAGTCATCTGTTAGTTTATTGCAGTCCCTGTCTCCTGTTTCTAATTGTTGGAGGCCTCGGGGCTCACCGTTCGACATCATCTCTAGCTACACTCATTTTTTGCGTGTGATCTCATCCAGTACATGTCCTTAAATATACATATGCTGCTGTGTTAGTGTCCTGTGGTTGCTGTACCAAATTACCAGAAGCTAAGTAGCTTAAAACAACAGAATTGCATTCTCTCATAGTCCCTGAGGCCAGAAGTTCAAAATCAGTACCACTGAGCTGAAATCCAGAGCTGTGCTCCCTCTGAAGGCTCCTGGGAAGGACCCTCCCCCCTGCCTCTTACCATGTCAGGGACCAGTGATACTCTTTAGCTTGTGGATACATCACTCCAGTCTCTGCCTGTGTGGTCACACTGCCTCCTCCTCTTACGTGTGTGGGAAATCTCCCTCTGCCTCCCTTACCAGAGAATGCGTGATGGCCTTTAGGGGCCACCTAGGAAATCCAAGATAATCCCTCCCTCTCGAGACCCTTAATAACATTGACAGAGACCCTTTTTTCCAAGAGGTAATACTTACTGGTTCCAAAGATTAGCACCTGACATCTTTGGGCGCAAGTTTTGCTTACTAGAGCTGATAATTCAAAAGCAAACATCTATAACTCCTTGTCTTAACACTCAAATCAGAGTAAAACTGGAGTCCGCCAGGAGCCTCATGATGCCTCTCTGACCTCATCTGCCAGCCTCCTGCAGGGCCACTGTATTCGGGGCACTCTGGCTTCTTCTGTTCTGTTTTCTCAGCGGCTTGGAACCTGCTTGCTCACCTCATTCAGGTCTCTGCTCAAATGTCACCTCCGCTGAGAAGCTGTCTCTAACCACCTTATCTCCTACGCCATCTCCCTCCCTGGCTCTTTCCTATTCATCCCTTCTTTTCCCACTCCTCCCCTTCTTCATATAAAATCCCTCTCATCTCTAAGAGGAAATCTCTCGGTCTTCAGTAAGCATTTTATAATACCCACAATACTGAAAAAGTTATGTGGCATGGCCAGGACATTGGAATACAGTTACTAGGCTAATGAACAATCCGACTATCATACAACTTTTCATGCACTTATAAAACTGCAATACGTATTATAAAAACAAGGCATAGGATCACTAGGGATCATAAATGGTTTCTCCTAGCTTCTCTTATAAATATTTCTGCATCAAGAAACACCTGCGTGGCTCAGTTAGCTGAGACGCGGACTCTTGATTTCAGCTCAAGTCATGATTTCAGGGTTTCAGGATCGAACCCTGTGTTGGGCTTCATGCTGAGCATGGAGCCTGCTTGGGATTCTCTCTCTCTCTCTCTCTCTCTCTCCTCTCTCTCTCTTCTCCTTTGCCCCTCTCCCCCACTTGCATGCTTTCTCTCTTTCCATTTGCCCCCTTCCTACACTCACCCCATAGACACATCTGAAGTTGGCAGAAATAACTGTGCCATTAGGTACCCAGCTCACCCTTTGCTGACCTCTTTCTTCACTGCAGGCCCTTCCAACCAGGGACCCACATGCCCACCAAGCTGGGCTTGGACAACAGGTTGTTTCAAGAAGATTTCTGAAGTGTTATGTTTTTTTGTGCCTCCTGTTTTTTAAATGTTTTATTCTGAAATAATTATAGATTCATAAGATTTTGCAGAAATAGAACTGAGAGGTCTCCCTGTAATTTTCACCTTATTTGGTTTTTTTAATTTTTTAATGTTTTTTATTTATTTTTGAGAGGGAGGAGACAGCAGGGGAGGGGCAGAGAGAGAGAGGGAGACACAGAATCCAAAGCAGGCTCCAGGCTCTGAGCTAGCTGTCAGCACAGAGCCCGATGCTGGGCCCGAACCCACCAACCATGAGATCATGAACTGAGCCGAAGCTGGATGCTTAACCGACTGAGCCACCCAGGGGCCCCACTCTATTTGTTTTTTAATAAGATTTTTTAAATCAGTAGTGACAGTAGTGGTTGTTCTTCCTGCAAAGTGGTCCTGATCCTAGCTTCCCCGGCACATTAGGCATGGAAGCCTTTCCCTGACCAGCACATAGTGGTGTCCTTTCTCTGTGCTTCTAGAACATCCTGAACTCAGGTTTTCCAAGCCTATGATGGAGGGCCCTACCACTGCAGCTTGCTTCAATCAATCTGGTAGATTGATTCCCTGTGTGATGAGAGGGCATGTGTCTGTTCGTTTCTCAGACATTTCAAGACCCTGGCAAGTGCCAGTTACATAACAGATGCTCAGTAAATACGTGCGGCCAGAAGGAGGCAAGCAACTCAGCTAGCTGGCTACTTTGAGTGGCCAGGGATGGTCAAAATTGCACCACTTTTTAATATTCTTGCTTTATTGCAGCCCAGATTTGCAGGCATTTGTTATATATAGTTAGATTGAATTTATGTTAGCAGCTTGAAATTCACAAATGGAAGCCATCGCAGGCGCGGAGAAGAGTAGGGGGCTTTCCTTGTCCCAGTCGCACACCTTTCACTGTCTTTTCTTTCAGCAGTTTGCTGTAATGATTCTTAGACCAGGCAGAGGCAGCTCTAAAGCAAGAGGAAAATAAGAGCTGTGATTCTTCTGGTGGCTTACAAATTATTAAAATCCGATAAAAAGAGGGTTTTGAGGTTTGTAAGCCATCATAATGACTGAGAAGGAAAGACAATTCTTTCACATTAAGTAGGTTAACTTCCTCTTACTGTAAGAGAGAAATAAAAGGGCAGGTGAGCTATTTTATTTATTCTCAAGGTGATTTCATAGTCCTCATCTGCCTCTCACCCAAAATAGACCCCAGCCATCTCACTTCAAGAGCAAGACTGAGGAGACCAATGTCACCTTGCTCAGAGCTCCTGACAGAGCCCCACCCAAAGCAATGAGAAAAGTCAGAACTCACCACGGCGTTACCAAGATCTTTTGTCACTGGGTCAGTGTTGTTTGGGATAATGACATGGTGACCCTTATATGACTCCAAGCAGGGCAGATCTGGGTTTTAAAGAAATGATTGTTGCTTTGACTTTTTTAGAGCTATTCATTTCTAAAACCCAGAGCAAGACCCGCAGTTACAAACTTAAGTGAATCAGACAATTGGATAAATATACACACAAAGAACCAGACCCACTGGGAACTAAATGGCTACGTTTTCTAACACTGTAATTTATAACTTGCATAGCTACAAAAGGAGCAGTGGATCCTCAATTATCTTTGTTTTGGTGGGGGGGGGGGAGGGGAATCACAGTGCATAAAGTCATCTCCTACACAGAAGCCAGTGAGTGGCTGATGTTATTTCTTCCTAGGAAAGGAATACTTTCTGAAATGATTGCTTGGTGACCCGGCGCCCCTCACACTGATTTGCGTATTACCAGCCCTTTGGTTAAGGGCTGTTGGTACTTCTGGCCGATGGTGTCCTCCGTCCCTGCCGCACTATCAGCGTGAGTTTTGTGTGGAACCCAAGCCACCCTAGGGCTGTTTGCAGGCGCCCGCGTCTCCTATCAGATCTGTCGCCTCCCAGTTAATGACAGCTGTGTCATACTTCTCCAGAGTACTTCCATGGAACCTCGAGGGACTGTGTTTCCTGCGTGCCCGGCCCCAGTGCTTGGGTGGGTGGATGCCCAAAGGAGACCTGGGTTGACCAGATGTATGCTTCCTCATTCACTGATTGCTGGGCCCTGCCTGTACCTCGTGTTCTTTCGTCTCCGCACAGTTTTGGATTGGTAAGTACAGGGCATTCCTAGTTTGAAAAGACCTTGTTTCAGGAGCGCCTGACTTTGGCTCAGGTCATGATCTCACGTTCAAGCTCTGCATGGACTCCGCGCTGACAGCTCGGAGCCTGTCTCCCCCTCTCTCTGCCCCTCCCCCGCACATACACTCCTTTGCTATCTTTCTCAAAAACAAATAAACATTAAAAAAATTAAAAAGTATAATAAATTAAAAAATAATAAAAAATAAAAAGAACCCATTTCCAAACTAATAAGTAAATACCCTAGAACTTATATATAAATTGCATATATATATATACACACACACACACACACACATATATATATATATATATATAGAAAGTAAGAAAAGCTGGTTAAGTCCTCTGGTCAGCCTATAAGAAGATCAGATGGTAGAAACAAAATAAAACATCTGTAATGAGAAAAATATAGTGACATTGATAAAAATGTATCGTATTTCAAGCTACATGTGATCAATTCCAGGCCCCATGGAGAATTCAGTATTTCACTGTATCTGAAGAAAAGGAAATAGCACAAGGGTCCAACGTAAGATTCTGCGAAGGCGCCAGCAGGTGCAAACGGGAGCAGTGCCGATCGCATCAGGTCAATCATGCACCAGCTCGCAGCTAGGTAAGCTGTGGCCCGTGACTTTGGCAGCAAAGTATAGAAAGAATTGGAGGTCTGGGAAGCCTATCTCCTACCTGGTGACCCTTCAGAAAGCAAACAGGTGTATTTTGTTCTACTGAGATTGTTCATTCCCTAAAGCCTACTATTAATATAATGTTTTTCCAACTTTCCTGGGTTTTGAGAATTAGTGAACCCCAGTCTTCCTCTGAAATTGACAGAAGGGTAGTTTCATATTTATGAGAACTAGCCATCAGGGCACAGGTGTTGCTAAAATGCTGACACATAAAGTAGAGATGAGGCTTGTCTTCTATCTGCTTCCCGCCTCTGCTTTGCAGCACAGCAGACCCTAGCAGCGGGGTGGGGAGGCGAGCAGACATGGCACTGGGACAAGCTCTATTCCTCCTCCCAGTGACAGGTGGAGAGTGTCAGAGAGAAGGGACCACCTACCCAGTTTTTTACACAATTAGTAGGTTTAACATTCTGTGCAAGTTGCATGGCAATTTACTTTTTTGTGTGTCCTCTGATGAGATGCGGCAGTGATCATCTTTCTGTGTTAATTGTATTGTATGGATTGCCCAGTTTTTTAATGTTTTATCAGGTTGTCTATTTTTTTTTTACATTGTCATTTACAGGACCTTTTATCTGAACGGCATCATAGCACTGCTTCCACTGAATTAATTATTAGCGCGATCCGACCATAGTCAGCAGACATTTGTTGAGCACCTAATACATTGGAGCTCTGTGCTGAATACTGGTAGGATACAACCATGAATCAGAATACAAATATTAAAGACTTTGTCATTCATTTAGAGGAGACAGTAGAGACCTTGGGAGTCAAGGGAGTGGGTACAAAGAAACATGTGACAAGAGCGAATGAATGGCCTGCGAGTTCAAAGATAGGGAACACTGCTGGGCTGTGGCAGTCAGGGCCACCTATATAATCTTCTGGCCCCTTGTTCCAAGACAGTGACAGTGGCGCACTTAATCAAGGACAGGGCCCTTCTAAGAGAGGAGCTCTGTGTGTCTGCTTGGGTCACACACCCATGGAGCTGGCTGCAGGTGAGAAAAATCTCGGAGAATTTGAGGACTTTGAACTGGCTTTTGAAAGAAGGATTGGACTAAGAGAGAGTGTGTGACAGGAAAAGCTTCAGGACTGCTGGGGAAACAGGAGGGACAGGACACTGTAGACCCCGGCCATTCACTGGAATTAGCACCGTCAGCCCCGTGAGCAAGGCTGGCCTCAGCCATGATGAGTCCTGTTGACAGACTGTAGGTACTTTTGATAAACTGTGATGAAAATTCCACTTTACCTCTTTGATCTTCCTCCCCCAAACCCATAACACCCTAACACCCGTCTCATCATGAGGAAAAAAAAATCAGACAAGTCCAAATTCAGAGATCTTGTATAAAACGTCTGCCCAGTACTTCTCAAAACTCTCCAGATTGCCCCGAAGGAAGGAGAGTCTAAGAAACTCCTATTCACACACTTGTTGGGTCCTGTCTTTGTAATCCACGCTAATGGTCTCTTCTAGTTAGTGTATTTAAACCATTAAAAAAAAGATAAAAGTAAAAGGTGATTACTGATACAGTTGGATTAGTATTTATCATTCTTGTGGGCTCCTGAGTGGCTCAGTCGGTTAAACATCCAACTTCAGCTCAGGTCATGATCTCGCAGTTCTTCAGTTTGAGCCCTGTATCAGGCTCACTGCTATCAGTGCAGAGCCTGCTTTGAATCCTCTGTCCCCCCTCTCTCTGCCCCTACGCTGCTTACACTCTCAAAAATAAATAAAACATTTAAAAAGATATCTATCATACTTGTGACTTTTCACTCATTTGTTCTTTCTTTCCTTTTTCCCTTTCTCTTCTGCCTTCTCTAGTTTTCAATGAGCATTTTACATGATTCCATTTTTACATCCTCCTAAACATATCAGTTATACTTTTAAACATTTTCCTTAGTGAAGCTCAGTTCCTGCGTCTATGACACAGGCTGCTTCCTAGGTCACAGGCTTCTCATGAGAATTAGAAATAACGGAGTAAGCCATAGACTAGATTCCTTCCGTCACGGCTAGTGCACACTTGGCATCAGAAGTGTTCCAGCAGTAAATCGTATTGGCTTATTTCATCTACAGAAAGCTTGTTGAGATACATAAGAAGTCTTTATAAATGAAGAAACTGAGGCATATAGAAATTAGGTGACCTGCATCAGGTCACAGAGCTGGTAAATGGCGGAGTTGGTGGTTGAATCCAGGAAATATGACCTCAGAGCCTACACACATCTTCCACATTCGAAAGGGGGTTCCATTAAAAGACAGTGAGGGGGTTAATTAGGTTGAAAAGTGTTTTGTGTTGGGGGAAAGTTAAAGAAAAGCCAGCATAACAGGACAGGGATATTTTTAGAAATAATGTCTGTATAAAATTTTTAAAAGTCTGGTTGCTTAAAAATCTGCATATATGCGACTTTGTGCCTGCTAAAATGAACTGACCTTCAACTGAAAACCTTATTTTATACATGGGTCTTCTCTAGTAAGGCCAAACTGAGAATCAGCCTGCCATGAAATTCTTATATATTCTTATGTGTTTATCAGAATAAATTATATATGTTGAATTTGTTTCAAATATTCTGAATTTGATAAACTTCTTTTATATAACTCTATTTGACCTGCATGCACAGTTTGAGTACATTCATTAAGGAAAGACATTTTAATTCAATCAGCCACTTTCCCTAATACAGTAGCAATAAGTCATTTTTAATGACTTTTTTAAATGCTTGACCCATGAGGCTATGGGAAAATGTAACTTATGTAAGGCTAATGCATAATTCCAGTTTCTAACTAAATATTTAGAAAACCAAAGACACAAACCCAATTAGTTATTCTTCTAATTTCAGTATTAGCCCATGACAGCACACTATTTGCTGCTTCGATAACAGAGTCATAGTTATCTATTCTTTAACTTTACAACATCTCTATTGAGGTAACTATTCATTATCAAAGCATTCTCTAATGGAATTCAGGATTCAAGACGAAGATTCCAAAAACCATCTTAAAGGCAAAAACATGATTTTATTAAATATTCTGAAATGAGAGCTCTCAGGCTATGCCACAAATTAGCAAAACTAAAATCCTCTTGCAGTAGCCATTTATGTTTTATTTGCTACTCCACTGCAAATCCTGTTAAAGCAGATGCCTTATCAGATGGCACGATTTCTATGTGTTTGGATTATAAGTATGTAAAGACTAAAATAGGTTTCAGAAGCACTCTGAATAATGATTTAAAATCAAAATGCTTTTTGTGCTTAATGGAATAATATTCTACTAATAGAGTCTTTTGTTGCTTACTGTTTAGGGAATTCCAAAAGACTTTCCTGTATCCAAAACATTATTGAAGCTCCTTCAATGAGACCTGGGGTACAATCTGTTCAGATACCTTCATTATCCAAAAGAGTCGTCACTGTAAAATGTATGCTCCTTCATAACCTAATACAACACAGTGATTTGCAATATGGTGATTACCACTGTGATTTGATTCATTAATTCTCAGTAACAGTTGTTAATCAGCTCATTAAGCAAGTATTGTACAGAAGACTTCAACCAAGGGAACCTCTTAGAAACCACTAAATATCTTCTTTTGCAGGGGGAGGAAAAAAGAAACAGGTTTAATGCCCCAGAAGTAGCCTATAAATATGGCAGGTTTTCAACTATGGCAAAGTTTTAAATAATTATAATTTTATACAACTATAAATACTGAGCACTCTGGGTCTTTTCCAAAAAAAGTGTTCACAGTCAGAAAACTCCTGGTATTTGCCCTTACTTGATTTTGCAACTATTTTGTTACTAAGAATAGGAAGGAATTCTAGCCACTTCACACTTCACCAGGGGGCTCTTTCTTTCTCTTGCTTCTGTAATATGTAATTCAATCATGCCTTTTGGGTGTCTGGGGCTAAATGTAAATACAATCTTGGTATTGCTTTAGTTAATTTTCAGCAACTTGTTTTATCTTGAAATACGCAATATGTAAATGCAGATGAATGATAACAAAAATTCATAACATTGCCCTGTCTACAGACATTTCAAGTGCATGACTTCATTTGATCTGTGCAGAACCTGGAAGAATGTTATCGTTAGCCTACAAATTGCCACAAGAAGCCTGGAGAGCAAGTGACTCACCCCAGTTGAAAAGTTTGCGCCCCAGTTGAAAAGTTTGCATGTTCACTTTTTATAATCACAAACCCCATGCTTTTTTTTTTTTTTACTGAACCACTAATTTTCTCAGTAACTAACCAGAAGTTGGCTGCCTTCCTAGTGGAAAGACATCTCATCCGTACCCAGAAGAAGGAGGTTTTAAACACAAAGGTGTAAGAGATCTGGTTCATGTTTGGAGGGAGGTGATATAAAAATCAAACCAACAAAAGCTCCTGTACAGCGTTATTTACTTTTGTAGGCGCAGTCTTGTCCATGCTCTCCCCAAACATTGTAAATCATCTGTCCACTGTCAGGCCAACTAAATGACTGAGCAGCTCACTGAATTAGAGCCAATCAAACATGCGCCTGACATTATTCCAGGAGAACCTCAAAGCCAACATCCTCCACCATTCTAGGTGCAATGGCTCATGAAGCATGACAAGCACTTGAAATGTTTCCCTTCCGAAATGAGGGCACAGTTTCTCCTAATGGCTTACCCATGCGTACGATCCAAGGGTCCTTCGTGATGCATTTGGCTGCTTCTGTCTCTTAAGTGGTCTAAGGACAGACACCGAAAATAATCTGGTCATTTGCATGAAAAACAGGACATTGATGAATTCCAAGTAGACCTACCTTCTTACATAAACCAATCCAAGGAAGCAGTTACTAATTCAATTTAATTTAATTTCAGGTTCTTGTGTATTGATCGAATTGATCAGTATTAATTCAGAATTGTCAGCGGCTGGACTTATTGTGGATTAGTTCTGCTCTTTGTCAGCCTGCTAATTTCAGTGAATAGCGTCTCAGACACTGCAAATGAGCAAATTAAAGTGTTAATTACTGATGACATTAATGTGTAATATTACTTTAATATCTGCTTTAAACAAACAATATCACATTTACAAACATATGTATACTCCTTTTTTTGTCAAAGAATTTCAGCCTGCTTCTACAATGTACAACATTTTACGTTAATAAATGGAAATAGAGGAAATACTGTCAGAAAAATGAGCCTCACAGTGTTAATGAGGACCGTTTCTGCAACCTTATGAAATCATCCCATGACCAGCTCTTTCCCCAAATATAACTTTAGTGGAACAATAAGGCCACGACTTCTCACCAGACTCCATTAATATTTTGTCAAATGTCTACAGGAAGGGGAAAGGCAGTGTTAAAATTTCTTAAGTGGCCCTGAGCCCATCCTTTTACATTCTTGTGTTCCATTTGCTAGTCTGTCATGCTTTTATTGCAAGTTCTATTTTGTCTTGCATCTTAAAGGTATTGTTTTTCTCTTTGACTCTTGATCAAACCAAAAGCTAGCATTCCATAGAGTATACTTTGGGAAATTCTGTCTTAGAGGAGCAGCCCATCAAGATCCCAATTTTTCTTTTCATATTGTTCCAGAGAGGCCATTGGCCACATCATTGCCAATTCTGGCAAGTGGATTTCACAGAGCCACTGAGCACATGAAGCACATACACCTGTGAAAACAGTCAAATTCAGACCAGAAACCTACAAATATTCTTTGCAAGTTGGTGAATGGGATACAAAGATTAAAGCATGATTTTCCACTCTGGGGAATCGAATCAAGGTGGCTCATGAATTACCTTGTACGGAAATTCAGCATGTTTTCCTCATGAACTAGGAAAACAGAAGGATAAAAAGGGCATGGGGTGGGAAGAATTTTATTTATTTTATTTTGAGTCTCTATCTCTTGAAGACAAATCTTATAGCTTAAATGAAATGAATGGCAAAGATGCTTTCATTCTGAGCCTTCTCCTGACACATTCCAGAAAAGAACTTTCCATCATAAGGAGACATATTTCAGCCGTTGTCTGTCATATTAAAAAAAAAAGATGCCACAATTTGACCTATCCAGCTCATATTATAGATTTACACACTATAATTATATATTTATAACATCTGTTTGAATGAGACCATTAAAGCTTGCACGCCTGTTTCATCTGAGCTGATGTTTTAATTACTGTGAATTTTTATAAATTTTCTAGATCGATATGTCTGCAAAAGACCAGTCTAAGCCTTAATAGACAAATGACACACTGTTGTTAGAGACGCTGGATTTGAGCTTTGAGGAGAAACAGCCCAGAAATCTATGCTTTCAGCAGAGAAATTTATAAAAACTCACTCTAAAAATGAGATTAAAAATTGGATCAATTATTGAGATGGAAATTTGGCAGATTCTACCTGGAGGTAGGGAGAAGGAGAGTTCTCAGAAGGATCATCAGTGTGAGGTGAGTAGAATAAGTAACCTATAAAAATACTGGTAATATAGGGCTTGGGGGGGACTCTAGTTTAATCTAGAAGCCCAGAATCAGAATCTTCTCTTGTATAACCCATTTTCAAATGGACTCTTTGAGGCTTCAGTGAAACACAGCCCATGCAGAATCATGTAACAATAGATCTCTTAGTTTCAGAAAAATACATAAGTATTGTTTCAACTTCCCTACATTATTTGATCACCTACTGGGATGGTTATGTACTATAAGGATTTTATCAATTGAAACCAAAACTAAATGAAACTTCCACTTAATCATAATTCATTGTGCTTCTATTTTCAAGGGGGGCAAATAGGTCAATCATAAGAAAACAAGCTGAGATCAAAGATGTAGTTAAAAAACAACTTTTAGAATTCACACTACATTTTTCTAAATCATCAAAAAGGATTTCATTTTATACCAAATTAT
Source organism: Suricata suricatta (assembly GCF_006229205.1). Taxonomy (NCBI): domain Eukaryota; kingdom Metazoa; phylum Chordata; class Mammalia; order Carnivora; family Herpestidae; genus Suricata; species Suricata suricatta. The sequence goes on along the minus strand of NC_043706.1, from coordinate 134,286,056 downwards.
ATTCATTCTCAGCCAATAGAGTATCCTAACATATTTTAAGATGTTTTTGATAAGAAAAGAAATCCAGTGTTCTAATAGTAAGGACCCTTTTGGATGTAAGTAACAGAAAACCCAACCCAGATTGGCTCATGTAATTAAATTCCACCTGGATCAACAACAGTTGGATTCAGCCCATCAGGACCTATCCTCTGTCTTTTGGCTCAGTTCTTAACCATATGGCTTGATCCTCAGACTTTGGGTTGTGACAATAATGGCTGCCAACAGTCCCATGAGCAACTCTTCCCAGGTCCAAATCCAGAGGAAGGAGTTGGTCCTTCTTTTTCAGCAGTTACAATAGCCCCAGATTACATCTGATTGACGTTGAGTCTCTGTGCCTAGGAGATTATGACCTTCTGATTGGCCAGATCTTGGGCAGCAAAACACGAAATGTCCACTAAAAATGTTAAGTGTTTATTGTGCCTGTGATAAAGGAGCTCATGGGCTTGGTTCCTAAGGGTATGTTTATCCCTATTATATAATACCCTGTACATAGTAGATACACAATAAATGTCTTCTTAGCTGTTGAGAATTTAATTTGTTCATAATTTAATACTAACAAAAATGATAACTCTATTAGGAAAAATATTTGATATTTGATTGATACCAGAATACCCAAACAAAAATGAATGAAAGATGGTAATTTCATGGAATCAGAACACTGTTTTTTAAAGTGTTTTACCTGGAACACTGGGTGCTCGAAATGCTCCGTGAGAAAATTAGGTTGGGAAATGATGATTACCACGTCCTTCTCATGTAGATTCCCAAGAATCACTGCCATATTAGGAACCTCAAGAAGCCATCAGTAATAAAGACTGCTTTCCTTTGTCATTCATGTTTCTCAGATTTACGTGTCAAATAATTTGCCTGTCTTAGAATTCATCCTGGGGGGAAGAAGGCTGGAATTTTACAAACTAGAACCAGAGGGGCACCGGGGTGTCTCAGGTCATGATCTCAGGGTTCCTGGGTTCCAGCTCCACATTGAGCTTTGTGCTGACAGCTCGGAACCTGGAGCCTGCTTTGGAGTCTGTCTCCCTCTCTCTCTGCCGCTCCCCCTCTTGTGCTCTATCTCTGTCTCTGTCTCTGTCTCTGTCTCTCTCTCTCTCAAAAATAAAAATAAACACTTAAAAACAAAAAACAAAATAAAACCAGAGATAGGACTGTTGGAGTGGTTGTTTTAGGTGCAACAGTGGGTATTTGGCACATGCTGCCATTAAAAAAAATTTCAAACACTATAAATGTTCAGAAGTAGAGAATTATTTAAACTAATTGTTAAAGTATAGAATACACTAAAACCATAAAAATTATAAAATCTGTATTTGCTGGCATGAAATCAGTGGCATATGATGTATATAAAACAGGCTGTAAAATAAATGTGTATTGTCTCATTGTATTTTCTTCATAAAAAATAAGTAAGTAGATACTTGTATGCAAAAGAAATCTCTAAAATTGTACCATTAAAAGATAACAAATGGAGGTTTGTTTATGGTTGACTTAATTTTTTTTCTTTGAGACTGCATTCTCAGAATATGTGTGTGTGTGTGTGCCTCTCTGTGTATATGTGTGTGTGTGTTTCTATTTTCTGGTCATGAGCATGTATTGTTTTTTTTAATATATTTAAGTTCTTTTCATTTGTCCAGAAACTTACACACTATTAAGTATTATTACACTACTTTTCAATCCTTTTCCCTTTTTAATGTGAACATGAGTTGATGCACTTTTAACATCATGTAAAATCTCAAACTTATGGGCCTTTATTCTTCTCTCAAAAATAAAACTACTTCTAGGTGCTACAGAAGTCAAAAAGAAAGGCTTGTAGGCAGAGAACTTCAAAAAATCCGCAGCCGATTCATATTTCAGCAGCCTCAGTACCAGATTTCAATAGAACACATGAATCGGGACAACTTGACATTAACATCAGTCCAATAGAGATGTCAAAAGTATAGGGTGCAATTAGGAGCAGAAAAATAACAAAGTGATGGAATATCATCAAATCACAGCAGAGAGTGTAATAGCACTTGACACCAGCCACCTAATGAAGCTGATTGAACTATTCAAGGCTTTTATTTCAGGAACGAAGGGGTGGGGGTCGGGGGAAGGACCTTCTTGGGCAGCGGAAAGATGGAATCACTGACAGAATACCCTCAAAGGAGTTCCCTCCTCACTGCTGAGATGGAACAATGGCACTGCATTCTGCGGCCAGCCTGGGCTTGTGCTGTGCAGCACCAGGCCAGGCACGCAGCAGGCAGGAGGGTTGGATGTTTACATCCCGATCTGGGAGATAAAGTCAATCAGTTCTTCAGTATCTCTCATAATGGAAGGTCTCAGAGAAAATAGAAGCATCTCTCCTTTTGTCTCAACTTCCTTTTCCTCTGTGTCTGATGTTGTGTCTGGATAAAGAAAGAATTCCCAGGTATGAAAGATAAAGGCAGATACTGGCATGGAAATTGTCTTGCATTCTTTCCAAAAGAGAAAAAAAAATAATGAGAAAACCTTGGTACAGGGTAGATCAACAAAAGTGTATTGGGATCAGGGATCAGTTCTTACCCGGAAGTCTGAGAGTTGTTGGGTGGGTGAGTGATGAAAGCATGTTTTTTCTTTGATATGTTGTTATGAAAATTTTCAAACCTATGGTAAAGTTGAGGGAATAATACAATGAGAGTTCACATACCCATCACCTAGATTCAGCAGTTGTTTAATTGTATAATGTTATCACATGTGATTTATTTAGATAGACATCCAGGGCCTCTATGTTTTTCTGAACCACTTGAAAATGGGTTATAGGCATCATGATATTTCACCTCTAAATTCTTCTGTGTGCATCTCAAGGGGAAAACAAAAAAAGCTTTTTATCTAAAAAACGATCATTATTATGCTTGATAAAATTAACAAACAAGAAAACCTTAACATCATATAATCTTCTTCCCTAAACAAATTTCATCGCTAGTTTTATTTTAAAAATATACAAGCTGGCCTTTGGAATCAACATTCAATCCAAGTTTTACACTACATTTAGTGATACCTCTTTAGTCTATTTTGACTCTCAAAAAGGCCTCTGCATTTTTTTAATTTGATGAAATTAACTTTTTTATGCATCCTGACCAGTTGTCTTATTGTTTCTCACTGATGGTTTAACTTGTTTCTCTCCATTGTGCTTCCTTTTAGCTGGCTAAAGGTTTGATTAGATTCAGATTAACTATGTTTTGCAGAATACTTCAACATGAAGCTATGTACAGTAAACCTTGGATTGTAAGAAATGTGTTCTGCCAGTGTTCTGCAAGATGAGCAAACATTTCTAATAAATTTTCACTTGATAAACGAGCGATGTCTTGCAATACGAGTAGGACGTGACACCAAATGTCACATGATCACATCTGAGCCAATGGTTCTTGAAATTCGCTTTGATATATAAGTGCTTTGGATTCCAAGCATGTTTCTAGAGTGATTTATGCTCACAAACCAAGGCTTAACTGTACTTCGTATCATATCAGGAAACATATAAACTAACCCTTACTGCTGGTGACACTAGTTTGATCACTGGAGTTAGGCATTAAGATTATTTCATTTAAAGTACATTTTTCACATCATGATTAGCAAGTAATCTGTAGGCCTGTATTTAGATCCTATGCAACTATTCTATTCCAATAGACATATTATCCATTGATGATTTGGTACCTGAACCAATTATTTATTAGCAGTTGCAAAGAGTGATTTCCTAATTTTATTGTTACTTCTACATTTATTGGATGATGAAATCAAAGGATATAATAATTAATTCAGGATCTCTACAATGTCTCATGAACAGTGTCCAGACCAGGCTCCAAAATTCATTGATATAGAAAGACACAGAAAATGTGACCCATATTCAAGAGAAAAGGAAGTCACAGAGATCAACCCTGAGGCCCTGGAATTAACAGATAGGCATTATAAAGCAGCTAATACAATTATGCTCAAGAACATATAGAAAAGTATACCTCATGAGAGAAAAATAGAAAATATTAGCAGAGAAATAGAAACTATTTTTAAAAACTGTGAAAAAGAATGAAAAAAAATAAAAGAACAAATTTGGAGGAATAACAATTCCCAATTTCAGAACTCGCTACAATCAAGAGAGTAGGAAACTGGCATACGAATAGAAATCTAGATAAATGGAACAAAATTGCAAGTCCAGAATCAAACCCCTATTTTTATGGTCAATTGATTTCCAACAAACATGCCAAGGCAATTGAATGAGTTAAAAACAGTCTTTTCAACAAATCCTGCTGAGACAACTGGATGTCTATATGCAAAAAATAAAAAATAAAGTAAGAACCTTACCTCACAGAATGCCCACAAATTAATTCAATATGTATCACAGACCTAAATATACTCTTAGAAGAAAAGTAGGAGTAAATATTCATGACCTAGAGTTAGGCAAAATTTCATAGCTATGACACCAAAAAGTCAAGCAATAAGAGAAAAAAATTAAGTTAGACATAACCAAAATGGAAACTTTTGCACTTTTAAAGGTCCTATTAAGGAAGAAAAGGTAAGCAGCAGATGGAGGGGGAGAATATTTGCAAATTACAGATCTGATCATGGACTTGGGTCGGGATGCTATTAAGAACTTTTACACCTCAATAATCAAAAGATAAGTCAACCAATCTTAAAATATGCAAAAGATTGAATAGCTTACCCAAAAAAATACATGAATGGCCAATAAGCACATGACAGGATGCTCAGTATCACTGGCTATTAGGGAAATGCGAATTGAAACCCTTGTGAAATCCATTCTACATCCACAAGAATGGTTATAATAATAATAATTTTAAAATGCTAACAAGTGTTTGGGAGGATATTGAGTAACTGTAACCTTCAAATATTGTGAACGGGAACATAAAATGGTATAATCACTTTTGAAAACCGTTCAACAGTTTCTTAAAATGTTAAAGATAAATTTACCATATGGTTCCGCAGCTCTCCTCCTCAGTATCCACTCAAGAGAAATAGACATATGCGCACAAGAAGATGTGTTCATGAATGACCATAGCGTTATTATTCATACCAGCCCCAAAGTGAAAATGTCCAAATGTTCATCAACTTGACAATGGGTAAACAAAAGATGATATATTCATAGGATTTGATTTTATTTAGTAACCAAAGGAAATGAAGTACTAATCCACACACACATAAATGAACCTCAAAAACATAACCCTAAGCCAAAGAAGCCAGACACAAAGGACCTCATATTCTATGATGCCATTTAAAAGAAAAGTCCAGGGGCACCTGGGTGGCTCAGTCAATTAAGCAGCCAACTTCAGTTCAGGTCATGATCTCACAGTTTGTCGGTTTGAGCCCCGGGTCTGGCTCTGAGCTGTCAGCACCTGCTTTGGATTCTGTGTCTCCCTCTCTCTCTGACCCTTCCCCACTCACACTCTGTGTCTCTTTCTCTCTCAAAAATGAATAAACATTAAAAAATTTTAAAAGAAATGTCTAGAATATGAAAAAAAATAAAGACAGGAAGGTCAGTGTTTACCTGGGGATGGCAGTGGGAAGAGGGAGTGACTGCAGTGAGCACCAGGTTTCTTTCTGAGATGATGAAAATGTTCTCAAATTAGTTTATGGTGGGCGCCTGGATGGCTTGGATGGTTGTTAAGCATCAGACTTTGTCTCAGGTCATGAACTCACAGTTTGTGAGTTTGAGCCTCGTATTGGACTCTGTGCTGACAGCCCAGAACCAATAGCCTGCTTTGGATTCTGTGTCTCCCTCTCTCTCTGTTCCTCCTCCACTTGCTCTGTGTCTCAGTCTCTTTTATAAAAAGTAAATAAAAGATTAAAAATATTAAAAAAATAAAATTTGTTTATGTTAATATGCACAACTCCATAAATGTATTAAATATTGTTACCTTATATAGTTAAAATGAATGAATTTTATTGTATATAAACTGTACTGCAATAAAGCTATTTGAAAAAGGAATAAATGTAAGCTCTAGAACTGAAAATACAATAAAAGAGTGATGTATGGGTGATGGCAAAGAAGCAGTGAGCTTGGAGATAGACCAATAGGAGATAGACCATTAGACCTAAACAATAAAAAAGGAAAAAGAAAAAAGAGCTTCAGTAGCCTGTGAGATAATATCAAAAAGTATACTTGAAGTCCCAGAACTAGAAGAGAGAAAAATGGAGGGAAATATTTGGAAAAAAACCCCATAATTTTCTAAGTATGACAAGAGACCTATTTTTAGATTTGAGAAGCTGAGTGCATCCCAAGCAGATAAAATGCATAAACACAAACAAAGCCACATCACATCCTAGATACATCATAGTCAAAGTGCTGAAAACCAAAGATAAAAAGAAAAACTTGAAAACAGCCAGAGATAAAGGACATTTTCTCCATAGGTAAACAATAGGAATGACCAGTCTTCTCATTAGAACAAAGACCAGGCACAATGAAACGATTTCTTCTAGGTGCTGGAGGGAGCAGAAGAGAAACCAAATCCTAAAACTCTACACACAGCAAAAACATGCTTCGTTAATAAAGGAATAATAAGGATGTTTGTATATCAATAGGGCTAAGAGAATTCATCACCAGGAGACCTGCACTACAAATAACTGTAAAAGGCTGTTGTTCAGGCCAAAGTGAAATGAAGGAAAGATGCATTTTCAGGAAAAATAAAGAGCAATAGAAATGATAAACATATGAGTAAATATTAAAGATTATTTGTCCTCTAAATATGTTGCAAATACATGAGTTAAAGACCCTTATATTTAATTGTGGCATTTATAATATACATTTACATAATAAACTTGATAAACAGCAAAACATTTGGTGATGGGGATAAAGGGGCTATGCAGTTCCCAGGCTCTCACATTTGGCATAAAATAGTGCAATATTGACTCTATAAAACTGTGAAAAGTTAAAAATATTTATTGTAATCTCTACTCTAATCACTAAAAATAATGCAAGGAGATATAGCTTTTTAAAAAGCTAATAGAAACATTAAAGTTATAAAAAAAACAAAGATCATTTAACCCCAAAAATAGCAAGACAGGAAAAAAAGTAAAACAAAAGGTATATGGGAAATCAAATAAAAAACAATAGTACAATGGGGCACCTGGGCGGCTCAGTTGGTTAAGTGTCCAACTTCAACTCAGGTCATAATCTTACAGTTCACGTGTTCGAGTCCTGTGTCAGGCTCTGTGCTGACAGCTCAGAGCCTGGAGCCAGCTTCTGATTATGTATTTCCCTCTCTCTCTACCCATGCCCACTCACGCTCTCTCTTTCTCTGTCTCTCAAAAGTGAATAAATATTTAAAAATTTAAAAAAATAGTAAAATGGTAGCTATAAATCCAAACATATCAGCCATCATATTAAATGGTAATTGGGGGGTTCCTGAGTGGTTCAGTTGATTAACATCTGACTCTTGATATGGGGCCAGGTCCTGACCTCGCAGGTGTGAGATCAAGTCCCACACCAGGCTTGGCACTGAGCATGGAACCTGCTTGAGATTCTCTCTCTACTGCTCTCCTTATGCCGCTCCCGGGCTCATGCATGTGCTCTAAATAAGCAAATATATAAATATACATTTTTAATGCTAATTGAGTAAGCAATCCATTTATGTGGCAAATGTTGACAGAATGGAAAAGCAGTCTCTTGCGATCTGCTGCCTACAACAGACACACTAAATATAAAGACACAAATAGGCTCTTTTTAAAAATTTATTTATTGTTTAATTTACATCCAAGTGAGTTAGCATATGGTGCAACAGTGATTTCAGGAGTAGATTCCTTAATGCCCCTCACCCCTTTAGCCCATTCCCCCTCCTAAAACCTCTCCAGCAACCTTCTGTTCTGTTTATTCTCTATATTTAAGAATGTTTTATGTCCCCCTCCCTGTGTTTATATTATTTTGCTTCCCTTCACTCATGTTCATCTGGTTTGTATCTTAAAGTCCTCATATGAGTGAGCTTATATGATATTGTCTTTCTCTAATTTCGTTTAGCATAATACCCTCCAGTTTCATCCATGTAATTACAAATGGCAAGATTTCATTCTTTTAAATTGCCAAGTAATACTCCATTGTATATCTACACCACACCTTCTTTATCCATTCATCTGTCGATGGACATTTGAGTTCTTTCCCTATTTTGGCTATTGTTGATAGTGATGCTATAAACACTGGGGTGCATATGCCCCTTTGAAAATGCACACCTGTATCCCTTGGATAAATAGCTAGAAGGGCAATTCCTGGATCGTATAGTAGTTCTATTTTTAATTCTTTGAGGAACCTTCATACTGTTTTCCAGAGTGGCTGCACCAGTGTGCCTTCCCACCAGCAGTGTGAAAGAGATCCTCTTTCTCCACATCCTTGCCAACATCTGCCGTTGCCTGAGTTGTTAGTGTTAGCCAATGTGAAGTGGCTAATATGAGGTGGTGTCTCAGTGCGGTTTTGATCTGTATTTCCTTGATGATGAGTGGTGTTAAGCATTTTTGATGTGTCAGTTGGCCATCTGGATGTCTTCTTTGAAGAAGTAAAGACACAATAGGCTCTTAGTAAAAGGATGGAAACATACACTTTGGAAACAGAGTGGGAGGAGCATGCCACAGACATATTAAAATAAAGTAAAGCAGACTTTAAAATGAATAGTATTATGGAAAGTAAAGGAGACATTTTAAAATGATAAAAAGTTGATATACAGAGGCACATGTACCCCAACGTTCACAGCGTCACTGTCAACAATAGCCAAATCATGGAAAGAGCCTAAATGTCCCTCAACTGATGAATGGATCAAGAAGATGTGGTTTATATACACAATGGAGTACTACATGGCAATGAGAAAGAATGAAATCTGGCCATTTGTAGTAATGTGGATGGAACTCGAAGGTGTTATGCTAGGTGAAATAAGTCAGGTAGAGAAAGACAGATACCATATGTTTTCACTCATATGTGGAACAGGAGAAACTTAGCAGGACCATGGGGGAGGGAAAGGGAAAAAAATAGTTAAGGGGAGGGAGGGAGGGAGGGAGGGAGCCAAACCATAAAAGACTCTTAAATACGGAGAACAAACTGAGGGTTGATGGGGGGTCAGGGAAAGGAGAAAGTGGGTGATGGGCATGGAGGAGAGCACTTGTTGGGTTGAGCACTGGGTGTTGTATAGAAACCAATTTGACAATAAATTATATAAAAATAAATTAATTAATTAAATAAATAAAACATAGCTTTTAAGAAATTTAAAAACATGATGAAAGAGTCAATTTGTCAGCAAGATCTAACAGTTGTAAGTGTATGTGTCTAATAACAAACGTAAAATGCAAGTGAAGTAAACATAATGGAATTTAAGGGAGAAATAGATGCATTAACAATCATGGGTCTGTAAGCAATTGACAACTGAGCAAAGAATATCAGGAATGACATAGAAGATTTGAAAGTCGCTGTCAGCCATAATGACTTGACTGACCTTTTTCTGAAGCTTTTAATTTTATTTTTTAATAAAAATTGTATATATTTAAGGTGTGCAGCATGATTTAATGTACTTATACATAGTGAAATGATTGCTTCATTCCAACTCATTAATATGTCTCCTTGCATACTTACCATTTTTGTGTGTATGTGTGATGAGGGCACCGAAAATCTACTTAGCAAATTTCCAGTGTTTGGTGCAGTAATATGAACTGTAGCCATCATTCTATGCATTGGTCCTCTAGACTTATTCATCCTATATAATTGCAACCGTGTGCCCTTCGGCTGGCATCTCCTCCCACTTCCCTCTGATAACCACCACTCTATTCTCTGCTTCTGTGTATTCAACACTTTAAAATTCCACAAAGAACACACATCCAACCACTTCATACTAAACTTTACAAATGAGCATGTACCTTCACCAAGCTAGACCACATGCTAGGCTACTAAGCTCTGATACATTTTAAAATCCCTAACCATAATGGAATTGTGTTAGAAATCAATAACAATGAAACGTCTTCAAAAAGATCACATATTTGGAAACTGACATATTTTAAATAACCAATTGTACCCATCAAAACTTGCCTTGAGATTCTTTAAACCAACTTACTGATGATCTTAATCTCATCTTCTACTTACGTGTCAACTAGTTCAACACAAATGACACCCTCTTCTGAAGATGTGTCTGACATACCTCTAGCTTTTGGCCCTTAGTCTAAAAAATGTGAATTCCTTCATCTGGTATTCTCTTAGATAACTTTATCTCCTTTATGGTACATATCACTCTGTGTTTATTTACTGATGTATTTTTCCATCCCAGTGGAGTGTGCTTTTCATGCATTTGTTTTTAGTCCTCATGTTTTGGTGCATCTTAGGCCCTTGATAAATGTTTGTTTAAATGAAAGGTAAGAAGGAACAAAGAAGGAAAGAAGAAGGGAAGATAGCAAGAAAGGGAGGGAGGGAGGAAAGAAGAAAGAAACATATATTTTACTTCAAATAATTCAGGCCTTTTTAACTATAATCATATAATTCTAAGCCCCAGAGACAAATGTTTTATGTATTTTTCTTCCTAATTTAGAAAGTGATTTGGGGTATATTTCTTAATAGCAAAAAACATCCTCCCTGGTGTGAAAGGGTAGGACCTAAGGAAAATCTTTATAACAAATCCAGCTTTTTAAAAATATGTTTTTGCAGGCATATCTTACACATATAGGGCCTACATGGTTTCACAGCCAACAGTGAAACAAAGTAATTTTCAGGGCATCCAAGTGTCAGCTATCCATGCGGATTTCCATTGTTAAAGGATGAGTCAGAACATACAACAGTTTATTTCTCCAAATCCGGATGTAACTTCTCGGAAAGCAAAACAAAGTAAGACAATCTCAGTCTACCGAGAGTATGAGGGAACCCAGGGAAGTCTAGGGCAAGAGAATGTATTTCTAAACTGATTTCACTTTAAATATCATCTCGTTGGCTTAAATGTTGAGAGGAGCTGGGATAAAATAAATTTGAACTGGGAACACGCCATTCTTCTGGGACATCTTTCCATTACTAATTTTCTGAGTTTTAAAGGCCAGTATCTTTTTATATGCAGTTATTGCTACAATTATTTAAAAACAACTTGTGGGATTGTTGTGGGAGGAATTACACTTAACTCACTAATCAAGGTGACAGTGGTATTGATTATTTAATAATTAGCTTTTATTTAGTTCCATCCTTGAGAGGGCACTTGTAGACTTGGTTGAAAACCATCGTTTGTACCTTAAAATCTACTGAAAGTTAGTATCAGTTGTGTTGATAGAAAACCTTTACACACACACACACACACACTAGTTCTAGAATATTGAGCCAGGCACAGGGGTTCTAACTCTGAACCCAAACCCTGACTTAGGAAGTGGTAAAAGGAAACACAGGAATATGAACACAATGACAACATAATGTGTTGAGGGCTATGATACAGGACCTTCTGAGTATTAACACAGCTAGGAAAAAGCTTTTTAGGAAAATAGCATCTAAACTGCAACCTCTATACAGCAGGAATAATCCAGCCAAAAGTAATAATTCTCTTGTAAATTCTCTCTTACCCAGTCTCCAGCATTCCCTGCTCCTCCGACTTTTGGCTGATGACTGTGTGTCATATTCACAGAGAAAAGAGAAACAAATAGTTATTAAATCTCATCTCCAATTCCATCAATCAACCTGCATCAGCAGCCACAGAGCCCCCCTAAACATGTGCACTGGAATCCAATCTCTCACACCTTCTCGAGGAACTTGCTCCCTTCCTCTCCCACATCAACCAAATCATCTATACCAGATTCTGCTCCAGACCATCAGTCATGTCCTAATAACCATCTTATAACACAAGATCCACCTTGTTCCATATCTCCCTTTAGACAGTTAGGTACCATCATCCTTTCTTTTACTTTCCTGGAAAAATTTCTCAAAAGGACTGAATAACTCACTGCCTTCTATTCCTTACCTCCCATTCTGCTCTCTATCCATCTTAATTGGCTCTTTGTCTCGAGCACAAAAAGGAAACAGCTCTTACCAACGTCACAGATGACTGGCATCTCCCCGGAATCACACCTGCTAGAATTTTTGGATGCAGGTGACATGACTGACCACCTATTCCTTCTCTAGGCTTTCCTGACACTACATTCCTCCATTTTCCTCCTCCTCCTCAGCACTCCATTTAATTCTCCTTTCTTGGCTCCTTCTTCTGTACCATCTCCCTAAATGCAGGAGTGTGTCCTTTGCCTTTCTTCTCTATAAATCTACATTCTAGCTTTGAGTGATCTCCCTAAGTCCTGTGGCTTTAGATACCATCTATATTATAGTGATGACTATATCTTATCCAGACAGCTCCACTGCATGCTAGACACTTGTATCCAACCTCCTGCCTTTTTTTTAAGTTTTTAAATTAATTTTTAGTGAAAGAGAGGAAGAGGGGGGGCAGAGAGAGAAATCCATTCAGACCTCATGCTCTCAGCACAGAGCCCAATGTGGGGCTTGAACTCACAACTCTGAGATTATTACCTGAGCCAAACTCAAGAGTCAGGCGCTGAACCAACTGAGCCACCCAGGCGCCCCAACTTCTTGTTTAATGTGTCCACTTGGGTACTCACTGGCCCTTACAACTTATGAGCAGATTGCCTTCCGTCCTATTACTGCCACACAGGGATGAAGATAATTGCATATGTGTCCTCCAGGACTTTGTGAGAGCTTTTCTGGGATGTCAGTGTGGGTGTCAGGTTGCTGGATCATGCAGTTTGGGTAAATATAATTTAAGTTGTGTCCATTGTTCTCCAGAAGGTCTATATGGGCACTAGTACCCCATGATAGTTTTTCATTTTTCATCCCAGTGGTGTCTAGCCACCCAGGCTGTACCTCAAATTAATGAAGTCAGAATTTCTGGAGGTGGAACGGAGGTGCAGGTAATATTTAAAGCTCTCCAGGGGGTTCTAATAGCCACGTAAATTTGAGAGCCACTGCTCTAGTCCACACCCTCCTCAACACTCAGCTTCTCCCAGCTAATTTTGTCAATTTAACAGGTGTTAAGTATGGCATCATTATAATTTTAATTTGCATTTAGTTTGTGGGTATTTTTGCTATTTTCTGTATAGTCAACCAGCTTTCCCAATATGTATTATTTCTAAACAATTTGACCTTTCTCCATTGATTTATGGTCCTATAGATTACCAAGCTCTTTCACCTTAAAATCTAGTAAATCCATTTATTTCACAGTGGAACACATAATTCAAAAAAAAATTAGACAAGAAGTGTCTGTCACAATTGTTAAAATATTGAGCACACATAGTATCTACTTTCTGTGCATATATTGTGTATACACACCACACACACACACACACACACACACACACACGTAGGTTTCTTTCTGGTGGACACTGTAGTTTTGTGGTGGACCTTTGATTTTAGAGATGCTGGAGTTCAATATTTGAGAGGTCAGGTTTTGATGTCAGGAAGACCTGGACTTGAATTCTGGTTTTGCATTAACCAGCTCCGTCACCTTGGGTAAGTCTCTGTCTGAACCTCGGCCCCGTGTGGGTAATATGAAGATACTTTGACCACAGACGCTTGTTGTGAAGAGTGAGTAAGAAAAGGTAGCTAATGCTGGAAACACAAGGCCCAACACATTACTAATGCTCAGCAAACATGATGGTTTTTGTCATTGCTATTCTTTGTGATGTCTCATCCACTTGCCGTGTTAAGTGTTACCTGACTCTGGAGTTTGGAGTATTGTTCCTTCAGTTGTTGGAACAAATTGAACCTCTCCTATTGAGTGAAAATTAAGATATGCATCTGTTGCAGGTACCTCTGCAGCTCATTTTGGCTGACATTCCACTCAAGTAACAATAAAAGCATAGCCTTACATTCTTTTTATAATGTTTATTTATTTATTTTGAGAAAGAGAGGGGAAAAAAAAGAGAGTGTGTGAGCAGCAGAGGGGCAGAGGGGGTGGGGGAGAGAATTCCGTGTAGGCTCCTTGCTCTCAGCTCTGAGTCAGATACAGGGCGCAATCACAGAAACCCTGAGATCATGACCTGAGCCAAAATCAAGAGTCAGATGCTCAACCAACTGAGCCCCCCAGGTGCCCCAGCATAGTCCTACATTGCTACAACAGAGTGACAACTTGCACTCGGCATATCTCTGATCGACACACAAGTTACTTTTGGAAAACAAGAGTGTCAATGCTTGGAGCTCATTAGAGCATTTACTCATTATATGAACCTACTCAATGGACATCACCAGGTAACCGGACGTTCTAGATGGTTGTAAGACCCCATCCAAGGCAGTGGTTTTCCAAACCTAAACAACCAACACCTGCAGTCAACTGTGGTTTTGTGGTCCAGGTCTTCTCATTACTAAAGAAGCCAGAAATCCAATTTAAAAAAATGTTTTGTTTATTATTATTGAGACAGAGAGAAGCAGAGCTTGAGTAGGGGAGGGTCAGAGAGAGAGGGAGACACAGAATCCAAAGCAGGCTCCAGGCTCTGAGCTGTCAGCATGGAGCCCAATGTGGGGCTCGAACCCACAAACCATGAAATTATGACCTGAGCCGAAGTTGGATGCTTAACCAACTGAGCCACCCAGACGTCCCCAGAAATCCAATTCGATTCTTAAATTTCAGAGTTAAATTATTATATAAACCAAATGAAACCTCTACTGGTCAGATTAGGTCCATAGACTATTAATTTTCAACCTCTGCTTTGTTCCCTAGATTTACTCCAATACTGCCTGCTTAGTAGGAAGAATTGCAAGCAAATTGTGAAATTTTAGCTCCTCTTACATCTTATCTTAAATCACATCGTTATGTTATGTGCTAGACTAATTACTGTATTATAGTAACTATCTCATGAGTTGTCTTCCACTAATCAAAGAGTGGAAAGTGGGGACCGCATCTAAATCTCAGCACTTTGTGCAGGGCTCAACACATGTTAGGCACTTAAAAAATTCTTGTAGAATGAATGAATGACTAAGTCCATAAATACCCTTGAGGTCCTTTTGGGAACTCCTTAAGAAATGTCCCTTTGCAAAACATCTCAATGCCTTCCACAGAACAGTTATCAAAGAAACTAACAATTTTGTTTCTTGACTATATATTAAGCTCTCATAGAAGGTCACGTGAAGAAGTCACGTAAAAATTGTCATAGGTGTTACTTGCAGAAAAAAAAACCCTCCACTCTTCAGGTGACGTTAAATGCTTTCCCTTTTCCCCAACACCAACCACAGAATCTTTTTCTCCTTGGCTGCCAGTAAGCTCAGAGGTATATTTAGCACGAGTGTAATAATTAACTCATTGCCAAAACTGGATCTTTCCTTATCCTCCTTTTTTCTCCAACATTTTCCATTTTATTTTAATTGTCCTGTGCTATGCTTGTTAGTTGTGTCACTCAAGTAAAATATTTTATGGAACAGGCAACATAGAAATCATTAGAAAACAATTATGGAGTAAAATATACAGCTATTTGCTTTAGGACAAATACACTCCAGAGGCTTCATCCATTTGGCAATTAGCATCCAGCAGGTTTTCGCACCCATTTGCCACCTGTTCAACAGTGTTAACTTTGTACTCCGGAGCCCTGCATGGAGTGGTTACAATGAAGGGCTTGGTTTCTGTTGTAACAGTGAGCTAGGTGCTGGGGAGTGGGGGGCAGATGTGAAAAGCACAGTGTGAGCGCCCTGCCTTCAGGGAGGTTGTCATCTCATTGAGGAAAATAGGACGATAACACAAAACAGTGAAGAATGAATCATGGTTGGTATGTTAATTTCTGAGGGCTGCTATAACAAAACACCACAGACTGGATGGCTTATAACAATAGAAATGTATTCTCTCTCCTTTTCTGGAAGCCAGAAGTCCCAAATGAAGGTGTCCGTAGAGCCATGTTCTCTCTGAAAGTTCTAGGGAAGAATCTATTCCATGCCTTAGCTTCTGGGGTTTCCAGTAAGCCTTACTGATCTGCGGTGGATAGCCTCATCAGTCCAATCTCTGCCTCCGATATCAGATGGAGATTTCCCTGGGTCTCTGAGTGTGTCCGTCCACCTCTGTGTCCCTTGTCCTCTTGTTACAAGGACCCCAGTCATAAGATGAAGGGCCCTCCTTACTCCAGAGTGACCTCATCTTAACAAATATATATTAATGATGTCTGCGAAGACTCTACTTCCAAATAAGGCCACATTCATGGGTGCCAGGGGTGAGAACTTCAACACATATTTTTGAGAGACATAATTCAACTGCACGGTTGCCAGAGGAAAAAGTAATAAGAAGTGTACAACAGACAACTGGAAAGAAGAGGAGAGTCGGGCCTTCATGGAGAGCCCGCTCAACCGGTTTGCATGTCAATAGAGCTGGAGGGCAGACCCCAGTGCTGAAAGCTCTGGAAGCTTTGTGTTGTCTGTGTGTCTTTCGTTCACTAAGGCCCTTCCTTCTTACCCGGTGCGCTCACCCTACCTCGTCCTTTGTTACAAACCGACCTTCCCAGACATGATCCTGTTTGGGGAGCAACCTCATTTCGGCCCTGGGCATTCTTGGTGTGCTCCGCAGGTTGAGTTTTTATCAGTTTTGTGTGCTGAGAAATTTCTAAGTCACTTTTTACAAGATGGCCTTCCTTTACTGTGTTCTTATCTCTTATTGCTATCACAAGCTTGTGTGATGGACTGTGCCAGCCTTAAATTCATAGAGTTCTCTGAAATAAAGAGCAAATATACACACCTGATTTTCTTGTTGCTGTTGCTAATAGTATGTGTGCAAATAGAACAGAGACCATCAAATTATACTTTTGACTCTCAGCTTCCCTGCAATTTATGTGGGTTTTAAACAAGACTTGGTTTATCTCTTTCTCCTAATGGAATTTTTAAAACCTCGTCTCTGCTAGATTTTCTTTAGGGATAAATGTTCACTTTCTTTGTATCAGGTCGTATCACAATCATCTCCATTTTCGTGGCTGGTCAGGTAGAAGAACCGTAGAACGTGCTTCGTCTCTTCCCATGCCATGTCTGATGAGCAACGTAGATTTGGAAATCTTCTCGCTCTCCTCCCTCAAATGAAAATAACAAAGCCACAGCATGATTAAGTGATCATTGTGGTGGGCATTTTCATTTATTTTAATTGTAAGAACCTTGTAGAGTAAGTATTTTGTTAGACATAATCACAGCTACCATCAATTAATATTTTATTGGGTGATAGTTGTGTGGTGTTTTGCTAGGCAATAATTGAACAAATTATGACAAATGGCATTTTTACATAAAATGCCAGCTAATGCAGAGTCACAGGTTTACTGCCTGAAGCATATTTTGAGACTCACAAAGCAGGAGGGATACTTACCTCAGTAGATGAAAGCCTGTGTAGGACTCAGTAATTCCACTTCCTACATTTAAGTCTTCAATTCCACCTTGAATCATTAATACATATGACCAGGTCCTTGTCTCCTTACACATAAATATTCTTAACAACTGCCTGCCGACCTTCTTTATTCCCATCAACACTACTCCCCGAGTGACACTGAAACAGTACAACATTATATGTTTGCAATGATTGGTAGTTCGCCAAGGCTTGGGCATCTTCACATTCACATTGCTCAAGCATTACGTAGCTCATCCTTTGGAATGCTGGTCAAGAGAACCAAACATCAACTTCTACTCAGATTTGGGGGATTTAAGGCTAGGACCTGTCCCACTGCTCTGCTTTACTCCCTCATTGGCTGCCATCCTATTTCTACTCAGCTCAGATATCTTCCCAAGGTGTCTGTGAGTTCTCATGTCAGATCAGATCCTTGACATTGAAAGCCTTCATTGCATTCCCTCTCAAAATATTCACATCTCCAACCATGCTTTAGCATTGGAAAGCCCCACCTCTTCACTACGGCCCCCAAATGCAACCCAGATAAATGTTCTTATTCCTCACACTTGTCAATTCCCATCTTGCTATTCTTCCAGCCCTTTCCAAGCTTTAGTCCTCTGTGATACTGTCCATGACAACCGTGGGCCAGCCTGACATCTCGTCTCCGAATTGGTGTCCCTTTAGCATTTCCACTTTATACCAGACTAGTTAGCACTGGTGTCTATTTCCTTCACATTTAAATGTTGGCTATGTCTGTTACTTTTATTCTGCTATTCAGATTATAATAACTTTGCATTAAGGATCATATCATAGAGTTCTATTTTGCACATTTAAATACATACTTAGATGACTGACCATTGGTATTTCTTAGTCTCCTAAACTTCTGGCTCAAAACTGTAAGTGTGTACCATGTAAGAGTAAATCATCAAACTGCAAACCCTTTTCTGGTAGTGATTCTAAACTAATATTAATGTTCTGCTCTCCAAAATTCTGATTAAGGTAACCTTCTGAAAAATACTACATGTTAAAATGTTTTTGATTCTGTATTCTAGATGACACTTAGGAAAGAGAAAATTACAGTACCATTCAGGATTTTTTTAATAATTTTATGTAGAAGTGAATTGTTGTCTTTGCCCTTTCCACCTTATCTGACTGCACATTTCTATAATCATTAATCTTTATAAGACTATATTTACAGTTGGTCCAGAAAACTCTAGGTTCTGCATATTTTCTGTGCTCCTCATACCTTATTTATCAGGCTTTCCCATTTGGGATTTCGCTATTCTACTGAGGCAAGAAACCGAGACTTATGTTTGGTTGATGCAGTTGAGGAATCATGAGGAAAATGCTTTTAAGTAGAGTAACCTTAACTAGATAGAAGTTCTTTGGGCACCAAAGGGAGGAAAAAAAAAGTAATTCCTACCCAAAGCTTCATTAAACGGATGCTTTGTAAGAAAGGCTAATAAAAGTATGGTGACCCCATTAGGTTCGGGGGAACTCTGTGCTTCAGACAGAACTGTTGGTCCTGCATTATCAGTAAAGCATCTTAGATGCCCAGTTAAATGGGACTCCTTTCTCAGGCTCTCACTAATGCTTTAGGGATTTTAGGACATTAGCCAATGGCTGGCTAGCTTTATGGGATTTATGCACCACTGCAGCCACAAAATCAAGTTTCATCCCCTGAATGTGCGGAACGTCCCTAATCAATTAAAGTTTCCTTCTTCCCTTGCTCCTACAGTCTTGAGAATTTCAGTCTTCAGACAATAACTATTAGAAAACCACATTTGTGATGATTCGCTTGCAAAGAGACAAAGCCATAGTGGGGTATTGTAATGTGGTCTCAGAAAGTTCCTTTTAAAATTCATTTGATTGTCTTTCTTTACTTTCCAGTTGAAGTCTCGTTTATATAGTGACACATATTAATCAATTACTTTGGCAAATGCCCATCCAGCTATCACAATTTCATTTCAGAAAGTTTCTTTTGACCTTTCCCAGTTCATTTTACCACTGAACTCTCTACCACATGTCTTCTAGGTACATAAGCACAAGAGGTTTTGACTTCCAGAAGCATCTCTGCAGGCTGAGATAACTCATGTATCCACCTGCAACAGCGTGTTGATGTCAGAATGGCTGAGTGATTATATTGACCAAGAAAACTTCCCAACCATGCTCTATAAGTTTATTTGCATATCTGAGATTGACATCCCAAGGCTGACCCCCACCTACATGTAGACCTACCTGACCTCCTTATACTAACAGCTAGATAGATGAGTTTGAGGAAAATATTTCATCTTATTTATCATATTGCCTTGAAGGAAGCTGACCATGTGATGGTTCTACTTCAGATTTATATTTCCAAAACTTGTATGACATAAGAAGCACTTTTTAAAGTGAACAAACTATGGCATTTAAGATTCTGGTTTTTCACGTACACTGGAAGTGTACTTATTTCATACATGGTATCATCAAGGTGGTCTATCATTACAAAGCCCAGGTACTTATATGCCTAATGATTACAAATTTTAAACATCAAAGTGTACATATACTTAGATATAAAATATCACATATAATGAAGGATTAATGTGGGCATGAGACCAACCTTAGCAAAGGGCTTATACAGAGACAAGGGAAGAGGAGCCTTTTTAGAAGACATCTTCATTATGGTTAAAAAGAAAAGGGAGGAGGGAGTGAACCCCATCCCGAGATTCCTGCGGAGTGCAGGAAATCAAAAGAAATAAAATGAACACCACTGAACCACAGTGCCACAAACACTCGTCATGGTAGGTATCTTCAAATATTTGAAAGACTGTCGTGTGAAACAGGAGCTAATTAGATTTACTCAGTTAACTCCACAGGACAGCACAAAGAACAATATAGAAAAAGAAGTTCTAGGGGAGGCTAATTTTTTGCCTCAATACTGGAAACTCTTGTAAATTTAGAAGTCTTTTCAAATCGGTTGGGCCAGACTATTTTGCTAAGTAGGAAACTCCCAGTCTTTAGAAGCATTTAAACAAAGTCAGGATGACCTCGATCCAGAATAAAATAGATGGAATTCTTGCTCTAGTGCAAAACTTGCTTTGTGTGGCCTCATAAATTTATTCCAAAATCAAGATTAAGTGATTCCTTTACTTGGTTGATGAGAAGGTACAATCTCTTCCAAATCAGCATGTTTATTTTTCAAATTCTCTGATGGTTAAAAAAACTTATTCTTTTTTCCTGCTGTCTTGTATACTCCCTCATATAGGGGAAAAGAAAGGAATTGCAGAAGAGCTCTTCAGTATTTTCTGTGATATGATTACCTCAGGCAGTGTTACAAGTGTAATTAAAATTCCGTTTGCATTTCTTGAAATATAGATAAGCACCTCCAAGCATGATCATTCTGAAGCATCAGATTCGGGTAGTTATCCAATTGAGGATGGTAACAGTCTGAGTTATTCTGAACCCTAGGTTTTGAGACTAAGACTAATTCCCATAATCATTGTTACACTTTAGGCTAAAAGGTTACGCATGTTCTAGAACAAGTCTGTGGGCTTGCAGGGAAAAAAAACCCCCACCGAGAAGTCTGTGGCAAGGATTTAGCTATTTACTTTGTGTAGATGCTTGTTCTAACAAAGCAATCTGGATTTTATTTTCAAATAAACATTACAAATGTGTGTTCCAAAGCCAGGCAGAGACCCACTTCCATATCAATTGAGTAAAACAGAGCTGAGAGCTGTAAAAAAAAAAAAAAAAAAAAAAAAAAAAGAAGCCTATCGCCGTCTTCCAAGAGTCAGTAAGAATAATAACTCACATTATCAGAAAGGGCAGTACAAAATTACTCGTGCAAAGAACAAGTAAAGACTTCTTGCTTTTTCCTCTTTGGCTTTCTTGCTACCAATTTAAGATCAAGATCTTAGAAGGAATTACATTCCATCTTAGGTAGAACTGACAGAAACACATTTTCAATTACCAGCAGGTGACAATAGAACAACAATGTCAGTGGTTTTTTAAACAAGGTTATTTCTTGCTTTACAAAGGTGACTATTTATAAATGATGGAACAAGATCTCTACCAAATAATATTACTCTTTTCAAAAAATATAAATGCTATATCGTTGGATACTGGTTCATTTAATTTACACTTTTCTGCTTTCATCGGGGTCCAAAGAGAAAATAAGTAGCACTCTACAGAATTATTTGACCTAAGAAGTATTAAATACTAACTACAACCCAGGGATGCCTATTGTAATAAACACGGTTATCACTCATTTCCATTTAAACAAAGTGGAATTCATGACGCCATCTTGTTGTTGCTATTATTTTTGCAATGATCATACTTCTTAGGACACAGTTAAACACATGAGTATAGATGAATCAATCAATCAATATAATGATGAATGAAATTAATATAAGTCAACGATGCCAGTTCTATGAGGCTGTCTTACGGCCAAACTCTATAATTTATTTCTATGTCATTTCCCTCCGTCACCAAAAAAGTTCCCATCACACCCAGAGCTAAATTTTAGTGACTCAAATAAAAAAGTCACTCTATCTCAAGTTATCCTACATATTGAACTTACACCCATATTAGAATTAACTCTTTTCTTGTAAACTTGGATTTGCAGTCAAGTTATTGTAAGTTAAAAACAGCTTCACCAGAAAGGGACTTTAAGGGGATTCATATTATCTGTCTAAAACATACATACAAAAATCACTCTCTGCTCTTCTTTCTCTTGGAATATTTTTCCTAACAGCTCCCAATTGTTTGGAGCATTTTAAGACACGAGTTAATGTTCACATAGTTAACTTACATTATCTCCCATCTAAGTTGAAGGTTTTAACGATGCCAAATTACCTCACCACCTTTTCCCTCCGTGATTCCATTAACCTTAGGATTTCAAAGCAATCTAATTTTGGATAAATTGCTTTCCTGTGTTTTGGCTGCTAGCTTTTGACAAACGTGTTTTAAGTTTCACTCAAAGGCTAATTTTTTCTTATTTTAACCACAGAATGCTTTACAAATTATGCTAGCAAGATGTCTTTTATTTCTCAAGTTTTAGTTACTCAGAAATTATAATTTTCTAAAGCTAAAAAAAGCTTGAAAACTTGATACTGAGCTAAATATCATTGCAACTAGATTAAATTGTTAAGAATTTATTATTAGGAAAACTTGTTTTATTTTCTAGTTGTTAATACTCTGAGACTACTGGCCTCAAAAGCATCTTGTTTATTGGTGAGAATGGCCAATCCTTAGAAGTATTTGTACTTTTGCTATGGGACTACAAAGTTAGCTGACTCTATTCCAGAAGTTCGTACACACACACACACACACACACACACACACACACACACACACACTCACATGGGTAAGAAAGGAGAATGGTTGGATTTTTTCTTTCCTTTCCTTTCCTTTCCCTTCCCTTTTCTTCATTTCCCTTCCCTTCCCTTCCCTTCTCTTCCCTTTTCTTTTCTTTTCTCTCCATCTTTCTCTCTCTCTCTTTCTCTCTATCTTTCTAAATAGCCATTTAAGGTACTCACAGAAGAAACTATCAATTAAGTAATTTCTGTGACATTGTATTAGACGTTGTGATGGAATAAAATCACAGAAACATAGGACATTTGCTTACCATAACCATCCAGTCCTCTCCCAACTGAAATAATATCATGGATCAAATGTGAAGAGTAGTAACTAAATCATAACAGCTAACTGACAGTCTGTCGGACCGGCACTGGACAAAGAACCTCACATAAGCTATCTCATTTGTTCTTCACCGTAATGAAAGGGCTACTGCTATTCCCATCTTACAGATGAGAAAACAGAGTCTGAGTGGTCAAATTGCTTGCCTGCGTACAATCAATGCTCAGCTATAATTAAAATCTAAGTCTGACTCCAAAGCTCATGTTTCTATATGTTTTGTTATGCTGCATTTCAGAATATTCTAAATGCATGGTTTCAGAAATGGGAGAGGTCACTTTCAGGGACAACCTCACAGAGAAACTGGTGTTTGTGTTGAGAAATGAAGGACAAGCTGAATGATGTCAAGCATGGACACTGGGGAATCTACTGCAGATCGTGGAAACAGAGGAACCAAAGCAAGAGGCTAGGAGTATAAAGATGTTTGGGGACAACCAGCTGGTCCAGTTTGGCTCGAGTGTAGGAGATTGGAAAAGCTGAATGGGACAAAATGAAAGACAATGGGTAGTTTTTAACATGTAATGTGAGTTCATTTACTTGGAGTTTGAGAAGTTAGAGGTAGGACAGGAGAAATAATTAATAAAAACTTAGCTCTATGTAACTGGGGTTTAGAGAAATCTCAAATTATCATCTGAGGCCAGTTATGTTTTTCATGTTCTTGTTGTTCTCCTCAAGTGAACAGCCATTACTTGTAAGGAGAGATCTCCAAAGTAATTTGTATTTCTTTGGTAGGAGAATATAAACATTTTAAATGCTTTAGTAAGTCAATTAATTCTTAATTGTGTGCTATTTTAGGATATTAAAAATATATTTAACACATGTAGAAATATCGTACCAAAATGAAGGATGGGTTGTTGGTTCATACAATCTCATTATTTATAATTCTCTGGAAAGAATTTGTCCATTTTCACTCAATACCATGCTTTGTTATCTTCTTCAAAAGGTCCACATACATATTAGGGAAGAGCATTTTATTCGTGGCAAGACTGAGGTCAATTCTTATTGATGTCATGGACCTCTTGAATAGCCAAATCCATTTGGAACTATCCTGTTGTTTTCTTTTTGCCTTTACCAAGATAGATTTTTTAAGTGTCAAAGTTGTTATCCTCAGTACAAATATTGGTAATATAAAAATGTTTTTGTATATATTAATTTCTCTTTGGGTTATTGGTAATTACTTTTAAATGCTTCATTAAACCTTTACCAATTCCAAGAATTCATTTGCTCCTAAAATGAAAAGGTCTGATTTGTTTTTGGACACTTTGTTCCTGTTTTCTCATTTTGAGATACTTAAAAATTATTTTTTGGCAAGGACAGAACTCATTTGCCCTACCACTAAATCAAGGAAAAATTTTAGATCTGTCTTTTGGTCAGAAAGGAAGAACACACACAAGCTCAATCACATGTGAAAGCTTCTAACGGAATTCAAATATTGATGTAATTTGCTAGAGTCAGAAGTGCAAAGTTTGTATAATTGGCATGGTGAGTGCAGGGTTAACAAAGGAAAAGGGAAGAAAACAGAGAAGCAGCTTTCAGAGAAGCATGAAGCATTTTGCTGAGCCTCTCTGAAATGGGAGTTGATCAAGCAATTAATATAGTTAAAAACACAAAAGCATGCCTGGATCTTAATCTACCTGAGGAAAGTGATCCAAACCAAATACGTAAAATTGATAGACTAAGACGACTTTCCAGTGAGGTGGAAAAGTCTCATAAAAATCCAGAAATGGAATACAAGGAACAAGGTCATTCGGCTCATCCTGTCCGTCAGCACTGAATTATTTCATAGCGATTAACCTCAGTTCAGTTGACCAGGGAGGGAGTTCATTTATACTAACGAATCCACATTGAAACTCTGGCTTGAGCAATAAACTTTGTTGTTTTATTTTAATTTTTTCCTTCCTATCCTAGTCCCCACCGCCATCTACACCCAAGTTAACATTTTTGATTATAAGAGTGAGTGTCTCAATATAAAGTTTGGAAAGACCACACGGTATTAAGGATTCTGAAGACTATTTTCCTTTTTTTAATGAGCTGCTGTTATTGGAAATAGGAAATGGTATTGTGCTGTGATTCCAATGAGATAACACCAGTCTTACTTTTGTCCCTCATGCTGGGCAGTGCCAGACTATAAGCTTTGGGAGTCTGGGAACAAGGTCTGCGTTAGCTCACCCTGTATCACCGGTGTCCAGCACATTGCTTCTGTGGAGTCAGCGCACAATCAATATTTAACAAAAAGAATTAAAAATTGAATGTATTTGGTGCATTTGGTGATTTGGGGGATTGAGTAGTGAGGAGAGACTCCTTTTCCTCCTGCCCTGCTGAGTTCTCCAGTTGAGGCCTGTAAAACTAGACTCTCAAAGGACAGATGAATAAAGGAAAAACGAAAGTTTACTAACACATGCAGCACATGGCATGCGGGAGAAACTTCATGGTGACAAACTCAAAGGGATGGTTGGAACTTAAGATGATGTCGCTCTTTAGCGAAGAACAGTAAGTCTGTAGAGAAGTGACAAGAAAAAAGACAGGGGTTTTAGGCTTCTGAGGGTTCAAACTGTGGAAAGGTAAAAGTATGGGGGGGAATTAAGGAACGAGATTCACTGTGTAGGTCCATTTGGGTGCCAGCTTCTTTTGCCCGCCCCCACGGCCATGAAACTACCCCAAAAGAGATTTATGGCAGTTCCCATTTTTCAGAAATTTTTGCTTTTTGTCAGGTAAGAGAAGTTTGGGGAGGGTATCTATTGATTCTCATTTGCCTCTGGCTCAAAATATCCTTCTGCCAAAGTGGCATATTTCGGGATAGCATATTCTGGCCCCTTATAAGAGAGCAATGACAATGTGAATAAATCCTAGACACTAAGAGCCCAGGAGGAGCAAAGTTATGAGAGGTTCGGCTGGGGTTTGAGGCCTATGATTGTACCTGATAGAAGTGAGCCAGATGTGGCTGCTTAAGGGACACTCAAGGACAAGGCTACACATGCTCACTATTCCACTACAGGGCGACAGGCCCATGAGCCTGGCTAGGGAGTATCCACCTTTGTCATCTGAGTGCTGGATTCCTGGGCATGCCCGAGAATGTGTGTATTCACAACAGCAGCACCACGATCCTGTAGCATGAGGGCCGGCTGAGATAGGAGTGACAAAGTACAGGTGTGGCCCTGCTCCGCTCGGTTGCGGGAACAGGCCTGGGGCTATGTCTTTCTTTAGAGGAACCAAATGCTTAAGGACAAAGAAATCGAGTTGGTTCTTGACATCTGGTGTTCATGCTGCCCAGGTTCTCCTTCAACAGAGCCAGTTGAACAAGAACGAAGTCACGTTCAGGTGCTGTGGAGGAGCCACTAGGACTGAGCAGAGAGCCAGCTGGGAGCTTGTATGAGGCTGTGCAGCATTGTGACTGTGGCAAGATGGAGAGAAGACAGACCCTAGCAACTAACGAAGAGGGGCCAAGAACGGGTCTGAAGACTGATGAGTTCCTCATGGCCGCCTGGTGCTCCTGGAGACGGCAGAGCACGGGCTGGTATGCGTCGGCTCTGCTCCAAAACCAGAGGCACGGCTGGCTTCATGGGACGGACTTCACCATGGCCCGGGGTCTTCACTTTGCAGAGCCCACAAGGTTTAATGCTCTGCTATTGCTGTTCAAAAATTCTTAATAATTTTATCTTTGAACTAGTGTTTTGTAAGGGAAATCCAAGGGGACAGCAGAGCATAAACATGAACAAGGGAGAAGGGGGGTGGGGGGGATACGCATGTCTGTTGTTGACAAAAAGCATTCCCAGTGTCCCAGGAGCACAGAGTTCCAGTGCACTCACGACAGGTGGAGCTGAGTGAGACTCAGTGTGAGTGCACAGTCAGCCGGCTGTGACCCTGACCATGAATGTAGGGGTGCTGCCCGTGGTGAGAAGCACTCTTTCCATTTGAAACAGCTTGCTTCAATGCAGAAAGAAGGTGATGGTGGTCTCTGAGGAACATGAATGACCAAGGATCTGTATTATACTCCTTCTTACACAGCTAATGTAGTTTTGTGCAGAATTTCTACTTTTCTGGTAAGAACAAAATACAGATGCATGGACGATTTTTGTAATTCTGGTGATTCCACATACTAGGTAAATGCTCTAATATTTGCACTTAATACTGGCAACGCACGACATAAAGATAGAGAGTACATGGTAATTTAAGATTCTAATTTTTCGTCACTTAGAAAGACACTAAATAACAAAAACACCACAACAACTTGTGAGAAAGATCAAAGAAGAAAGGAAAAAGCTATATATTTTAGTATCCTTAATGGCACTTTTTTCTTGGGGTTTTTGGGGGGTTTTTTGTTTGTTTAATAAGGGACCCCACATTGTCATTTTACACCAAGTCTTGTGAGAGTTCTGTAGCTTGCCTTATCTGGAACAGATAGGAAGAAACTATCTACTTTTTCCACTGCGGTCTGACAAATGTGATTATATAAATGTTCTCAAAAGAAGTAATTCATTAGGGGCTGCTGGGTGGCTCAGTCGGTTAAGTGTCCAACTTCAGCTCAGGTCATGATCTCATGGTTCATGGGTTCAAATCCTACATCGGGTTCTGTGCTGACAGCTCAGAGCCTGGAGCCTGCTTCAGATACTGTAACTCCCTCTCTCTCTGACCCTCCCCTGCTCAGACTGTCTCTCTCTGTCTCTCAAAAATAAATTAAAAACATTAAAAAAAAGAATTAGTTCATTAATATACTTTCTTCTCAACCAAAAAGCACCAGCTTCTAAGGGTAAATATTCATGGCAGATATGGGAAGAGAGGAGCTAAAGTTCAAGGCCAGCTCATCAAGTTCCTTTTAATTTCTTGGGCCTTTCCCAGAAGATAGATTATTTAATTTCTTGTTAATTCACATATGTTGCTCCAAATACTTTTAGATATTGATATGTATCTTATTTTTTTAAGTTTATTTATTTATTTTGAGAGAGAGAGATAGAGTATGCAGGAGGGACAGAGGAAAGAGAAAAGAGAGAAAATCCCAAGCAGGCTTCATATTGTCAGTGCAGAGCCCTATGCGGAGCTCGAACTCATGACCCATGAGACCATGGCCTGAGCCAAATGCAAGAGTCAGAGGCCTAACCAATTGAGCCACCCAAGGTATTGATATTTTAATTTGAAATTTTTAAGCATTTCAAGAGGGAAGTGTAAAACTCTTAGTTTCTCCTAACTGTATCCATGCTATCCATGGGTACCTAGCTGTCAAAATGCATCCCTGGGAAACCTGGGGCCATGGGAGAGAAGACGGGCAGGTGGGCTTCCGGGAGCATTTGCCAGGTAATCTGGTTCAGGCTTCTCTATTCAGGGAGCATCTTCAGTCTTCTAATCCTTTCATTTTCTTGTGCTGACTTTAAGGAGCACTCTGTGCCTTTTGTCACCTTCACTGCTTAATTTTTTTCAACTTCTGGATTTCTGTGTACAGGCACATTTTTAATGCGCTTAGTCTCTTGTTCTGACATTTCCTCATATATTCAAGGTCTTCTGACACCACTCTCGATGTTTCAGTATCTCTAAGCACAGATGCCCAAAATTGAGTGAATGCCTCCAAACCAAAAGATTCTCTTTAATTCCTGTTGTAATGGGACATAGATTAGTGAGGACACCATCCATATTGGTAAAATACCTTGTGGATTTTTTCCCCCAGCTTTTTTCCAGTCTACACTGGAACTGATGAACTTATTTTATAGCTATCAGACTTCCATTCTCCTAAGGGCTGCAAAGATCCATAGAGACAGATGAGATCTTAAAGCTGTCTTCTTTACTCTTCCTATAGTTGATGTTTAAGAAAAATCATGACGAGATCATGCCTCTGTGGTCTAAAGTAGGAGTCAGCAAGCTCTCTGTAAAGGACTGTAAATATTTTGGTCTTAGGTTAGGATTTTTTTTTTATTTCAATGTTAGAGTCTGCGTGTGTAATTATTTTTATAAAGAGGTTAAAGAATAATAACTTATATGAGAAGCCACACTTATACTTTTTAATAAAACATATTTCTATTGCTTCCATTTTAAGAGATTAAAAAAACATAGAGAAGAATCTGGCCAAGACTTTAACAACAGGGAAACTGCCTTAGACACATTATATTTCTTCCTGTGTGACATCTTTAAAGTTTTGTGAACTTCTTCAATATGTCGTGTGTTGAAAGAAATATGATGTTAATATGGAAAAGCACTTTGCTCTTGCCCTGCTTAAAGACCTCAGGCAATATGCTGGGACCTCTACCCTACCTGTAGTGTCTCAATAATATGATGGTTTACTTCACCAAGTGATCCCCATCTTGTTGGGATTATCAGTCATTATTTATCATGATGCTTTCAATCTTTTTAGATTTTGCCTGTATCTGAATCTCTTTGTCCAATGTCACCTACCATGCTGCCATGCTGGGCAGTTAAATATTTCTGCAGATTTATGTATGTTCTTTATTTCCTTATTGCAAATCCACCCTTCCCTGATGTTTATAAACTTAGACAAATAAACAGTAGAATAATGGCTCCTCATACCCTGTCTATGTTTTAGTTTTCCAAAAATGTTTACAATGTGAAATTGATAGCTTTCTAAATATGTGAATTTATGAGATTGCGGTGATAGCGTATTGTGTATCATAATTTTATGTTCTTTTCTCCGAAAGTTGTTTAATATTTGCAAACAGAGGCAACTCTTGGTCAGTACCTGCCTGTGGAATTCATTAATTATTTTGTTTACATGTTATGTTTGGCAAGTAGAAACTGAAAATATATATAATACAGAATAATACATATTTTTAAAAGATTTTTAGTATTCAACTTCTTGATTAATTTTCCTGCTTACACTTGAATTGTTATAGATAATCCATTTCCATTAACATTCTTTGGCTTCTATTGATCTCAGGTACTCTTTACTTCTTTTACTGTGTATATAAATGCAATAGAGAAAACCCAATAAAAATGATCAAATATTTTGAGAAGCTAAATTTCACTGGCCAGTCATTAGGGCAGTTTCAGTTTTTCCCAACTTATAGCTTTTCCTAATCTATATTAAAAAATCTGTCAATGGACAGATTAAATTAAATTATTTTCTTTATAATTGATGTTATTAAGCTATAAGGATACTATATGGTTTTTCTGGGAAATGTTACTTTGTGTTTATTCAATTGCTCTATCAGCCAAAGATATTTTTGCTAACTACTGAAGTATTTTTCCTTTTTAAAATTGTGGAAATAGGTTTTATAGATATTAAAAAGAGTAAATCCCTCTCTGGTAATTATCATTTTGTAGTTCTTAAAAATTTATAACAATCTTATTTTATACACTTCCTCAATAAGTGGCTTAGTTCATCCATTCATTATTTTAAATCTTATTAAATACTCATCGTACCTAATCCCAATAGGCAGTAAATAGTGATTAAGTATATAGACTCTGGAATCAAGGTCAAATCCTCTGTTCCCTACTTTCTAGGGAGGTGTCCTAGGTAGGTGAGGATGAATTATTCTAGGTGATAATCGTTATCAGTTTGTAGGGTTTTGGTGAATGATGAATGGGAAAATATCTGTAAAATGTATAGTGGACACACAGAGTGAGCTTCAGCGCAGGCTAGCCATTATCAGCATTGCTAGATGCCGGATGCAATGCACATTCATTTCTTTTTCATTTCCTCTGAGTAGTATTTCCAGAAATCAGCATTTCTTTCTAAGTTCAAAAGCAGAGCGATTACTTAGAGGCCTAAAATTGCCACTGTTTGGGGAAAAAAATCAATTAGGCAACAGGAGTCCATTTCCTATATGACTAGATTGTAGCCAATATTCTGGCTGCATTAAGTGGCATTTGACATGAGAGCATCTATCCTGCAGCCCATCCTGGGTTGACGCATTGCTGGCATGTTGTCTGGAGCTTTTCCTCAGCTATCTATATCATTCTGCAACTTGAAGTCTTGTTCTTTGAAAAAAACAATAGAAGCATCTACAAAGCCATGGTTCTTGGGTTTTTGGGGCAGCCATCTGTGCTGTTCAAACCCAAATGATTCAAATTCCAAGCTAATGACTTGAGAACATAGTTCTGCCCCTCATGAGGATTCAGCCAAAACACCCCAAGCCTGAGAAACCACTTAGAGCATCATCTTGCTTTAGTACAACATTGTCTTTGCTATAAAAACGTGTTGGTCAAATGAGGCACAGAGACACTTTATACAATTATTGTTACCTAGATAGGGCTGACTGTTTCCCAAGCTCTACTGATGCCTACTATAAATAACAGTTAATCCATTGAAGGAAAAAAGTCTATTTGGAGCTTGGTCATATGCTATGTATGATAATAAATTTCAGTTAGGCTAATGAGGTAAATGTGGAAAAAAAAAGAAAAAATATATCTTTAAACAATTTCAAGGAATGGACATGCTAGAAAAAGAAAGATCTTTGCATGGAGAAAGGCTTTCTAACTCAGAAACAATGGGAAATATCTCAAGGGAAAATATGACCAAATATGCCTACAATATGACTACAAGTTTTTTAAAAACTTTAATTTGAAAAATTGTTTAAATTAAAAAAAATTGGGGAACACCTGGATTGCTGAGTCAGTTGAGCATCTGACTTCAGCTCAGGTCATAATCTCACAGCTCATGGGTTCAAGCCCTGCTCGAACAAATTGTGAGATCAAATCTTCAAATGTATTGTGTGTGTGTGTGTGTGTGTGTGTGTTTATGTGACCCACCAGATGTATGATGTCTTCTGATCAGAAATAGGATGGATTCTAGTCACAGAATTACCAAAATGTGGGAAAACAGCTGGCAAAACAATTTTTTTAATGAAAGAACTTGCCTATGTTTAAGAAATTTCCTAAATAGGAGTTACCTGGATTGCTCAGTTGGTTAAGCGTCCGACTTTGGCTCAGGTCACAATCTCACGTTTCATGGATTTGTGCCCTATGTTGGACTCTGTGCTAACAGCTCAGAGCCTGGAGGCTGCTTCAGATTCTGTGTCTCACCCTCTCTCTGCCATTCCCCTCTTGCATTCTGTCTCTCTCTGCCTCAAATAGAAATAAACATTAAGATTTTTTAAGAAAAATTTAAAAATTAACAGAAAAAATATTTGCTTAAAAATGACAGATAAGTCTTACTACCCTTTATTTATAAAGTATCTTTACAAACCAATGATAAATTACATTATTCTAAATTGTAAACGGATTTTTCTACACCAAAGTTAAAGAATGTTATTATTAGCCAAATTATAGAAAGAGCCAAAATGTCCATCGACTGATGAATGGATAAAAAAGATGTGGTATGTATGTGTGTGTGTGTATACACACACACACACACACACACACACACACACACACACACACACAATGGAATACTACTAGGTGATGAAAAAGAATGAAATCTTACTATTTGTAATGATGTGGATGGAACTAGAAGGTATTACATTAAGTGAAATTAAGTCAGTTAGAAAAAGACAGATATCATATGTTTTCACTCATATGTGGAATTTAAGAAACTTAGCAGAAGACCATAGGAGAAGGGAAGGAAAAATAAATTATAGACAGAAAGGGAGGCAAACCATAATAGACTCTTAAATATAGAGAACAAACAGAGTTGATGGGGGTGGGGGGGGCAGGGAAAATGGGAGGTGGGAATTGAAGGCGCACTTGGGATGAGCACTGGGTGTTGCATATAAGTGATGAATCATGGGAATCTACTCCCGAGGCCAAGACACTGTATGTTAGCTAACCTGACAATAAATTAGTTTAAAAATAAATAAACAAATAAATAAAACAAAATAAAATTAAATTAAAAATAATAAAAATTAAAAAAATAAAATGACAAATAAAATCCCCCCTAAAAAGAATGTTATTTATTTTCAAAATTAAGCTGTTAAAACTCTTTAGATAACCATCAAACCAAATAAATATGTACAATAGAACTTTTTAAAAAAATATATGGGATAATATTGAGGCACCTGCCTGTCTTTGTAGGTAGAGTATGAGACTCGAGGTTGGGGTCGTGACTTTGAGCCCCATGTTGGGTGTGGTGCATACTTAAAAGAAAAGACAGGGTGGATAATTTTATTACCTGCTTCAATCTAGTAATGAAAATTGAAGTAAATTATGCATGTAAAGTACCTAACTAGTAATAAGGGGACTAAAAAAAGTTTTCTATTTCCTGTGACTCTAGGGTATGTATAATTTCAGAGTTTTAAACTTCAAGGTAGTCCACTCTGCCAACTGTATTCTAACTATAAGCAGTTTGAAAAAAATGTATAAATAAATGTATGAATACATTCTACCTGAGGATTTCACGGAGATCCTCACTAACTGAAACACAAATGATTAAATGCCCCAAGAAGCAAGCTCTGGTATTATTACCTAGTCAGTGCGCGCAAAGAAAAACAAGGCAAACCCACCTCCCATCTGCGTAGCAGTGACAGTGGATTGTTGTTTGTCTCGGGCACCACGCAGCAGGAAAGGAGTCCCCAAGCCGGACTGAAAGCATCCCAGGATATCTCCAGTGGATGAGATTTTCAGACAATTTTTGGAAAATTTTTATCTTGATCTGATTTGTCTTAAACCGAAACGTGTTTTTAAGTCCTGTTAGAGTCTAAGAAGGCAAACATCGACAAAGTACAATAACGGCTGCTTGAAGAAGAAACGGAATTATTGGCTGGCTGCTAACGTGAGCCACAGTGGTTCTAACACAAATTTTCTTACCTAATGTATTCATTATATTTCTCTACATTTCCATTTTAATTATAATGAAGAAAAGGCAGCAACCCTTTTGCCATGTGCTGTAATTTATCCTTGCTCCAGCAAGATAAGTAATACTCCTCCAAATACATCATAAACAAAATATTTATTAGGAAAGCCTCATTAGCATGCATTTCATTCTGATAATAAGGTTTAGGAATTTAAATTAATATCAGTGTTATTCGAGAACATGACTATTAACATTTAATAATATTTAGCATTTATATAGTCCTTTGTGTTTCCAAAGTACTTTAGTCATTAATTAATTAAATCTCACATTATCATTGTGAGCAGGTTCAGCTCCTGGTTTCTTCGGTTATATAATTGTGTTCGTAAGTATTTTAACTTTTCCAAGTAGGAGTTCTGACCTACAGTGGTTTTCTGGAAAGTCCTTTCATGCAGATAGAGATTGCCAGTGTAACCAGGCAGGAATCTCTCCATTGCCGTCTGTCAATGATATTCTACTCATTAACTGTGAGGCCCCGAGACGAACTGCTGGCCGGAGGCCATGTCTTTCTTTACATCTTCTCTACATATCTTGATTCCTACTCTGCTGCAGTAGTTCCCAACCCCCTCCCTGGCATCATCACACACTGACACGACCCAGCCAACAGGACCCCGTACTTAATAATAATTAACCGTCTAAGACTATGTCACAAACATGGCCTTGGATTCAAAAGGAAATAATCTGAACTAGGAAACATGCCCCTGAGGAGTGGGGGACACCAACTCTACAATATTTCATGGTTCCCTGTTACCTACCTGCAATAAAAAATGCCCATTCCTCAGATCTGATATTTCAACCTTCTACAAGGTCATATTTGAAGCTCCCCTCCCACCTCCACCCCCACCCCCACGTCACACATCCCTTCCCAAACAGAACTGAGCGACATTTTAGTTTGACCTCATCACCATGAGCATGCACTCACTGGTCCATCTGGACGGGTGTCAACAATGCAGACTTTAAGGGGTGACCTGGCTGCTCTCAAAAAAACTGCACCCAAGGAGACTCCTTGCTCAGCCTCGGTTTCCTGCTGGAAGCAGAATGACCATCAAGCTGCTCAGTGTCTAAACCCACATGGGCCATCAGGCTGCCATGTCCTTGAATTACCCACCCTAGTGCCTCCTCAGCAGGAAATGTTGTCAACTGCTTCCCCTTTTGATCCTTGACCATGGCTCTGGGTTCTTCGCTTTATGCAGGGGAATATTCCAGCTTTGCCAAGAGTCTCAAGCCTGGTTCTTTGCCTTGTGTTATGAGTAGGGCAGGAGCCAGTCTCTGAGGGTCCATCCATGAGGGGCGAAGGCAGAGAGCTCTATCACCTTCCTCCAAAGGATAATTTTATGAGGGCCAAGCTGAGAAAACTTCTGGAAGCATTCACACACGGGTGGAAGAAGGTATACATTTAAAATCAGCAGGGAAAAAGGAAATTATTATCATCCATCAGAGTAGCAAAGAAGACAGGAAAAGAGTCTTAATGCAGTCACCCTGTGGGGCTTAGCCCTGCTTTTCTGCTATCTACTGGATTCGTAGCTCGGTTTTTTAAATACAACCTGATTCATTGCAGCAGTCAGGATAATGGTCTACATCTTCAGTGGTCCGGAGGTTACCAGGTTCGAGTAGCTTTTTATTACAGATCAAAACAAATGTAACAAAATTTGCTCAAGTAATAAAATGTACTCAGCATCATATGGCCACATAAATCCCAAACATGCTACCAAATTATCCTTGGGGGCTTCATTTACCGGGTTATAGAGACGGCTCCTTTTCCATGGGGCTTCAGTACCCTGCGACTAATTTAAGACCACCCTTGACATCTTCAGTAAATATTTGAGAGAAAGAGGGAAAGAAGCCAAAACTCACTTTAACCTTAAGCTTCTGTGTATAAACGCTGGATGGATACCCTGACACACAGAAAATGGCCAAATATTCATTTCCAGTCTAAACCCTCAATGTTCAATGTCTGATGGCTTCCTATTACCTACATGCACTAAAAATCCAGACGTCCTCAGATCTGATGTTTAAATTTTCAATGTCATATTTGACTTCCCGACCCCTAGCTTCACACATTCCCTCCCAACGGTGACATGTGTCTTAGGCAGCAGTGGTATATATTGGACTATCGTATGCATACATTGGTTGACATCCAAATCTCTCGGCTTTTCTTTGAGCTGTTTCCATTACCCAAAATGTTTATACATTTTTCCAGTTGCTTCCACCACATTGTGAGAACCTTGAGTAGATGAACTAGGTATTATTCATGTCTTTACTCTCCACAGGGCTCATGGAATTTTTCTTGAAAATGCTTTTTAAAAAAGAATCAGATTGAAAAAAAAATAAGCTGGGTCACTTGCTGCTGGGAAACAGCATTGAGCTTCACCATATTTTATCTAAAGAAAGATTTGTGCATGAAGGTTTTCTTCAAGTGTATTTTGTGGGGGGGGGGGGTTGTGCGTGTGTGTGTTTATGTGACCCACCAGCTATACGATGTCTTCTGATCAGAAATAGGATGGATTTTAGTCACAGAATCACCAAAATGTGGGAAAACTAGCTGGCAAAACATTTTTTTTAATGAAAGAACGCACGTATGTTTAAGAAATTTCCTGACTATGGGGTACCTGGATGGCTCAGTTGGTTAAGCCTACGACTTCGGCTCAGGTCATGATCTCACGTTTCATGGGTTCGAGCCCTGTGTTTGGGCTCTGTGCTGACAGCTCAGAGCCTGGAGCCTGCTATGGATTCTGTGTCTCCCTCTGTCTCTGGCCCTCCTCTGCTCATGCTCTCTCTCTCTCTCTCAAAAATAAATAAACATTAAAAAAAGAAAAAAAGAACCTTTCTGACTAAGAAGTTCCCATATGTCATGTATATGTATATATAGAACAACATATAGAAAAGTTATATATATATGTTATAGATGTGTATATGCATATATGTAAAAAGTTATATATGTGTATATATGTGTGTATATATATACATATATATAAAATGTGTGCTTATAAATCAAAGGACCAATCATGTGTGTGAATAGGAACTTGCTCCTTCCAAAATGTGAAACATTAGATTGTAAAACCTTCCACCTATGAGCCAGATGATCTCTGTTTCAAGGATTCCACAGTGAGACCCAGCGATTATTACATCTCAGTCAAAATGCAATATATATTTAAAAATGTAATATATATTTAAAATATTAAAATATATACCCAAATAAATAAGTATTAATTAAATATATTCTATAATAAAGTTCTAAAACATATTAATAGCTTAATAAATGATACAGATAATATATGATTAAATATATTTTATTGGAATTGCGGATAAATGTTTAGTTGTTTTTTTTTAATTTGGGGTTAAATTTATGGGATTCTTTTCCTCCCAAATAGAAAAAAAGGCATTGCTTTTAACACTCAATTAAATTGCACATGTAAAAATTGTATTGCGGGTCTCTGCCTTGTGTAGGACTCTGGGCTGGACGCACAGGACCCTAGGACAAAAGCTGTCTGTTGTGGATTTAAGGAGCTCACAGTTTCCCAGGAGGCCCGGAAGTGCAAACCGCCCCCTACCGGCGAGAGGCAATGCTGCAGGAGCACGGAGCGCCCCCTACCGGCGAGAGGCAATGCTGCAGGAGCACGGAGCGCCCCCTACCGGCGAGAGGCAATGCTGCAGGAGCACGGAGCGAGGAGCAAGGCCTCAGGCTTCAAGAGATTTAGAGACCAGCAGGGCTTAACAGCTCACAGTTGCGTAGCTGGGCAGAGCTGCAGCGCTCTGTGTAAGAATAAGGGCGCAGGAAAGAAAAGTTTCCAGTGTTTGGGAGGCTGATGGGTGCTCGTGCTGGGGGGAAGAGGGCAAACGCAGTGGCAGGGGCCGTAAATTCCAAAGCCGGACAACATCATGGTAAAGCAAGCCCTGGGGGGACTGGAGCAAACTGCGGAGCCTGTGCCCTGTCGCACAGCGGCGACAAATGTGTATCTGCCCAGCTCAGCTCAGTGCCTCCCGGGGCTTGCCAGAGCTTGGAGCTGAAAAGAAAACAAAGTACAGAAGTCTAGATTTTGTATGAAATCTACCAATTTTTAATTTTTGAAAACTGATTTAAAAGTGTGAATGCTATGTAATAATCAGACAATATGCCTGCAGATGTGCAGGTGGCCGGTGTAAGAATCCTATCAAACAGGTGAGGAGGCCGAGAAGGTGGCCTGGGGACAGGCTGTAAAAGGAGAACACGAAGCCATAAATGTGTTTTGCTTTTGTAGGTGATGCAGATGTTCATGACCTTGATTGTGCTGATGGCTTTACCAACTATACAGTCATCAAAACATACTACTGTGCACTTTAGATATGTGTATTTTCTTGTTTGCCACATTTACCTTGAGAACGCTTTTTTTTATAGTTAAAACAAGTAAATATGCTTCCCAACATAAAAAAAAAAAACCCCAGTGTAATTAAAATACATGTGTTTCTTACAAAGGCTTTCCAGCATCCCTGCCTTGTGTAGCCGATTCAAGGTTGCTCAGGGCAAGAACACCAGGTGATGACATCTTTCTCCCCCAGGCACCTGGGACTAATTCCAAGAGCAAGTTGAAATGCAAGGAACTGAGGCAGTCAAAGACAAGACATGAGGCCTGTCCTTTGCTCTCCAGGTTTTGTTAGTCTCTTGTGTCTAAGAAATGAACCAGGAGAAGCCACAGGATAGAGCAAGAACGACAAAAGGTAGGTAGTGGGAACATGGAAGGGTCGCACAAGAACACGGCACAGTCAGATCTGCTTTCTTTCCACACCCTGTGCTGTTTCTGTGGATGTTTTTGGCAACAGGTTCTTCCGCATACCTCCTGACATCCTCATTTTGGACCCAACACAAAAAGTATAAGCCATGGTGTGAATGAAGAATGAATATTGCTCCAAAGCCAAGCAGATTATTGTTAATCAGCTCACTCTCCAGGCGATTATGAATTCAGCAGCGCTACACCCACTTAAGACAGGAAGAGGGTGCAGGGCTGGTGTGTGGTGGTGAAAGTTCTCTGATGAGCCTATTTTCTTCTGTTTCCTAAGCTAAATTCATTGATTAATTAATTAGCATAGTACCTTTCACGTGATTATCTATACTACCTATATGCTCTCTTGAGAAATAAACACAAGTGAAAGACGGAAAGCTTACAACTGATCTCCCCTGTGAGAGGTCTCTTTGGGAATTTATATGATCTCTTCTTTCAAGGGAAGTTAAATTCCATGAGAGAAGAAATTTTGCATTATCCTATAGACAATGGGGTTCTTTTTTTCCTTCTATTTTTCTTCTTGAGTGAAAAGGCAATGATAGAAAATAAAAAGTAAGGTTCAGAATTCTATTAAAGCCTTGTAACTGGTGAGCTCTTACGTTAGTGATGAAATTGTATCTTGTATAAATTCTCAGCATAATGGATAGAGTTCTGCTCGATGACTCACATTAACATTATTAAGAGCTGTGCTGTTTAATCCCACAAATCACATGACAAATGA
Organism: Suricata suricatta; assembly: GCF_006229205.1. Taxonomy (NCBI): domain Eukaryota; kingdom Metazoa; phylum Chordata; class Mammalia; order Carnivora; family Herpestidae; genus Suricata; species Suricata suricatta. Next base: position 134,246,846 of record NC_043706.1, on the reverse strand, counting down.
TCTACACTGGGTGCTAAAGTATGGGAAAAGACAGCAAGTGGGAGGGACTAGAGGGACAAGTGATAGGTGGTGGGACATGTCGGGGCTAAACTGCTCAGAAAGTTACCGTGGAGTGAGCCCTGGTCGGACAAAATGTGCTTATAGATGTAAAACAGATGGGCTGAGAGCACGGGCTGCCAACTCAGGCAGAAATGTTTGACCCTGGATCTTACTTTCCCTCATTTTTTGATCTTGGAAAAGTCATTGACTTCTCCAAGTCGCATCCCATGACATAAAATGAGTATAGCATTTGGTATTTCATAAACATCCAGTTAAAGGCTGCTGATGTTATTACAGACTCATAGGAAGGATCTTAAATATCTCATGCTACCAACTGGTTTTACAAAAGAATGTATTGAGCCTAGAGATGTAATGTTACTTGCCTAGGCTCACACAGCTAGTTAGACAGGGAGCTTGGGATGGAAGTTGATCCTCTTTTGTTTGTATTTTATTTTATAGTTAGTAACTATGTCTTCTTTTTCATTACGGCTTTATTGAAGTATAATTATCATACGACACACTGTGATTATTTAAAGCATACGATTTTATGAGCTTTGGCATGTATCCATGTCCATGAAACAATCACCATCGTCAAAATCATGAACTTATCCTTCACTCTCAAAAGTTTCTTTCTTCTCCCTTGTAATCCACTTCTATGTTCCTTAACTGCTTACAGACAACAACCAATCCATCTTCTGCCATCAGAGATTTTTATTGTATAGGGTTTTACATAAATGGAATCAAATGGTACATGTATAGATAGTACACCAGCCATTCTTGTTCCGTTTCTTTTAGTCAGAAAAATTATTCGAGATTCATCCGTTACATTTATCAAGATTTCATTCAACCTCATTCCTGAGCAGTATTCCATTCCATAGTTTGGTCTTCCATGAACCTGTTGATACACATTTCAGTTGTTCCCGGATTTTGCCTATTATAAATAAAACTGCTGAACGTTTATGTATTAGTCTTTGTGGGACCTATATTGTTATTTCTCTTGAGTATGAGGAGTAGTTTAGCTCTGTCTTATGGTAGGAGGGTGTTTCACTTTGTAAGAAGCTGCTGGACAGTTTTCCTGAGTGCTTGTGCATTCTATATTCCTACCAGGAGCACATGAGAGTCTAATCTTCACATGTCGGTAGACTTGTGTGATAGCCATTGTAACAATGTTCTATTGTGTGTAACAAACTTCCACAAAGGCAGCTGCTTAGAATAATGCACATTTATTAGCTGGCTGGCCTGTAGGTCAGAAGCTCAGGCCCAGTGTGGCGGGATTCTCAGATTCTCACAAGGCCAAACTCAAGATGTCATCCAGCCTGCATTCTGATCTGGAGTTCAAGTCTTCTAAGCTGACGTGGTATGGCAGACTTCAGTGTCATGAGGTAGGAGTGAAGTCCCCATTTTCTTGCTGGCTGTCAGCCATGAGCTGCTCCTAACTTCTACAAGCTGCCTACGTTCCTAGACATGGGCTACACTCCACCTTCATAGCCACTACTCATGCATGGAATGCCTCTCCAGCTTCTGATCTCTCCAACCTTCCCCATCCTGACCTCTAGATCCAGGCTCATGTGCTTAGGTCAGACCAATCCAGATAATCAATCCAGTTAGTCATGAGGTCTACTGACTTGGGAACTTAATTGCATCCATAGAAGTCCATTTCCCCAAAAGTATGATAGTGCATCATATTCATGAATCCTACCCACACACAAGGAAGAAGATTTTAAGAGAGTATATACAAAAGGGAAAGAGGGCTACTGGGGGTCATCTTAGAACTCCCCTGCCATCATACTTTTTACTTTTTAACGTAGCAATATTTCATGGTGATTTTAATTTGCATTCCCCTAATGACTGATGAGATTAACCATCTTTCCGTCTTTTCACTTATAATCTCCTTTGGTGAAGTATCTGTTCAAAACTGTACTCAGTTTTTAGTGTTATTTGTCTTAAGTAAAACTTTTTAATTTTGATAAAGGCTGATTATTCATGTTTTTCCTTTTATAGTTTGTGGGGGTTGTGTGGCATATTTAGGACATCTTTGTCAAAACCAAGGTCATTAAGTGCCTATTTTTTTTTATTATACAAGTTTTATTGTTTTAGGCCTAACATTAAGGTCTATGATCTGGTTTGAGTTAATTTCTTTGTGTGGATAAGGAAAGGAATAGTGTTCATAATTTGAAAGTGGGTACCTAATTATTCTAGCACCATTTATTGAAGAGATAATCCTTTCTCTATTGAATTGCTTGGCACTGGTTTTGAAAATAAATTGTCCGTGTACATATGGGTCTACATCGGACTGTTTTCTGTTCCACTGATCTATGTGAATATCTTTATACCAACATAACATTGTTTTACCAGTGGCTTTATAATAAACCTTGAAGTCAGCTTGCCTTATTTCTTTACTTTGCCCTATTAAAAAAAAAAACTGTTTTGGCTGTTCTAAATACTGTGCAATTACATGTAACTTTTAGAGTCAACATGTGAATTTCTGAGGAAAGCATACTTGGATCTTGATTGAAATTGTGTTAAATCTGTGGATCAATTTGGGTGAAATTAACATCCTAAGACTATTGAGTCTTATGACCTATGAACATGCACTATCTTTCTATTTATTTTGGTCTTCTCTTTTTCATCATGAGTCTTGAGGTTTTGAGTGTGCGTGTTTTGCAAATCTCTTATCAATTTATCCCTAAGTATTTTCTAATTTTGATGGTATTCTTCTTTAGTTTCAATTTCTGTTGTAGCTAGGAAATGGAAATTCAGCTTATTTATGACTTTCCAATATGGATACCTTTTATTTCTTTTTCTTGCCTTATTGCAGTGAACCAGCAGTATGCTATAGAATAAAAATGGTAAGAACATCAACTAATTCCCAATCTTTTAGGGAAAACATCCAGGCTTTCCCCCAAAAAGTGTAAGGTAGCTTTAGATTTTTCTGAGATTCCCTTTACCAAATCAAGGAAATTCCCCTCTTGTTCTTGTTTGCTGAGAGATTCTTTCCTCTTCCTTCTCCCCCTCCTCCTCCTCCTCCTTCTTCTTCTTCATCAATGTTGGATTTTGTCAAATGCTTTTTTATAGCAACTGTGATCATGTGATTTTTCTTCTTTCAACTCTTGAATTATATTGTGTTAGCCTGTTAATATGATGAGTCACATATTAAATCAAGCTTACATTTCTGAGATAACTTCTACTTGGCCATGATATACTATCTGTTTATATATTGTTGCAATTTATTCATTAAAATCTTATTAAGAAAATATATGTTTATGTTCATATGGGATATAGAGGTCACTGGTTTAAATTGTTTCATTTCTAATATAAGCATTTAATGACGGTCCTTTGGGCACTCAATGATTGCCCTCCATGTTTTTGTGTTATATTTCAATTCGCACTCAATTCAAAATACATTGTAATTTCTTTGACTCTTTAGTTATTTAGGAGTGTGTTGTTTGTTCTCCAAATATTTGAAGAATTTCCAGATATCTTTTTGTTACTGGTTTCTAATTTAATTCCATTTTGATCAGAAGACATATTTTTATAATTTCAATATTTCACAATTTATTGGGAGTTTTTATGAGTCAGAATATGTTGTATCTTGGTAATCATTCTGTGTGTACTTGATAATCATGTGTTTTCTCCTATTGGTGTTATAGGGTTTTATGAATATCATTAAGATCAAATTGTTAATATTGTTAACGTTTTCTCTATCTCTGGTTGTTCTGTCCACTTAGCTAATCAAATAGTGAGAAAAAGATGCTAAATCTTTGACTAAAACAAAAGATTCGCCTGTTTCTTTCAATCCTATCAATTTTGCCTCAAATACTTGGAAGCTTTATTACTAAGTGCATGAACATGTCCTTTTATTCAGTCAACCCCTTTATTCCCATGAAATGTTCTTCTATATCTTTTGTAGTATTCTTTACTCTGACATTTACTTTGCCTGATATTATTATAACTACTTCAGCTTTCTTTTGGTTGATGCTAGCATGGTATATCATTTTCTATCCATTCACTTTTAACTTATTTAATTATAATATAACTGAGTATTTTATAGGCATTCTTTTCATTTTTTATTTCTTTTTTAAAATTTTTTAATATTTATTTATTTTGGAGAGACGGAGAGAGACAGAGCACAAGTGGGGGAGGGGCAGAGAGAGAGGGAGACAGAATCCGAAGCAGACTCCAGGCTCTGAGCTGTCAGCACTGAGCCTGACATGGGGTTTGAACCCACGAACTGCAAGATCATGACCTGAGCCAAAGTCAGACATTTGACTGACTGACCCACCTAGGCGTCCCTAAAGGCATACTTTTTAAAATCCAATCTGATAATCTCTACCTTTTAACTGAGATGTTTAAAGCATATACCTTGAATGTGAATATAAATTTGTGTGTGTTAATCTATCATCCTGTTCTAGTTTCCACTTATTCTGTCTATTCTTTGTTCTCTTTTTTTTCCTGCCTTCTTCCAAATGAACTGAGTATTTTTAATAATACCATTTTATCATCTTTAGTAGCTATTAATTCCATCTAATGCATTTTTTATCTTAGACATTGTGTTTTCTACTCTAAAATTACAATTTAGATCTCTATTTATCTTTATATTTCCCCTTAACATGGTTTCCTCTATCTCTGTGAACATATGGAGTATATTTACAATTTTTTATAAAAGTCTTTGTCTATTAATCCTATCATGTTTTCCACTCCTGTGTCTTTTCAAATGACTGAGTTTTATCCTCATTATAGATTTTTTCCTGCTTCTTTGCTTGTCTCATAATTTCTGAATAGAGACTGTGAATTTATTCTGTTGGATACTGAATCCTTTTAACTAGTGTTGAGCTTTGTCTAGGGATGTAGTTCAGGCACCTAGAAACAGACTGATCCTTCGGAATCTTGCTTTTAAGCTTTATTAGGCAAGACAAAACAAGTCTTTAAACTAGCGTTAAGTACTAAAAGCAGAACCTGTCCATTGTGAGGTTTTTCCACTCTGTTTGTTGAGAGCAAGAACAATTTCCATCTTGGTGTGACTCTTGTGCTTTCTGGTGATTCTTTTTCTGACTTCAAGTAGTTTGCTCACAGCCAATGCTTACTCCTGCTGGGTTGAAGATTCTAGTAGATACTGGAAGCTTACTCTGTGCTCTTCTCTCCGGCAGCCTGCCACAATAATTCTGGCCACCATGTACTCCTCAAATTCTCAACTTGGCCTCCTCAACTCAGAGATATGGCCAGGCTCAATTTGGGCCCCTCTTCTCTGGGCTGCAGCGTAGAAGCTCACTCTAGGCGATCAGCTGAGACTTCTCCAAGCTCACCTTGCCTGGCTTCCTTCACTCAACAATTAATGGTCAGCACTGCCTGCTGTCCAAGGTCTGAAGACCACTGTTGCATATGTTTTTCAGGTACTTAAAGTAAATGAGGGAGCAGATGGGCGCCTGGGTGGTCAGTCAGTTGAGCGTCCAACTTCAGCTCAGTTCATGATCTTGGATCTGTGAGTTCAGGTCCCGCATCAGGCTCTGTGCTGAAGGCTCAGAGCCTGAAGTTTGCTTCAGATTCTGTCTCCCTCTCTCTGTCCCTCTCTCTGCCTCTCTTTGCCCCTCCCTGCCTCTCCCTCTCTCTCAAAAGTATATATATATATACACACACACACAATATTCTGGTTTCTCTTCAGATCACATAAATCTTTCGCCTGTTACACACACACACACACACACACACACACACACACACACACATATATATAAAGTAAATATGGAGGGGAAATCTTGCCTCTGTTTCTCCATCAGGGCTGGAAGCAGAAGTTTAAATGCTCATAAAAAAATAATAAAAATGAAAACAATAACACACAAAAAACAATAAAATGACTTGAAATTTTTGAACCTAGAAATAATCACCTTTAATAATTTCCCTTACTTTTGTTATATACACACACCACAAATAAAATATTCTGTAATTATCTTGCTTGTCTTTCAAGTCAATAAAAATATGCTCTTATCATCAGTTTTAATGATCATATAGCATTCCAGTGAATGAATGTGTTATGATCTATTTAACACATCCCTGCTTGTTAGACAGTTAGGCTTTTCCAATTTATGGACATTTTTTAAAGTGCCCTGATAAACCCCAATAACTCAAAACCTATAGTCCATGGCATTCTGCCCTGACCCTGAGCTGGCCTTAAAACTCTAAACAATTTTAGACCACCATGTTTGTTCTGTGGTCTCACCTCATACATATTTTGCTAGATTCCTTAATAAGGAGAAAGGTGAGAAGGAAGACAATTGATTTTGACAGATGATGTTCTGACCGGAGATTGATAAAACATGAGGTTTTTGTCTTCAGCTCAGTGTGAACTCCCTTTAGAGAAATTCAGGTTTGTAAAGTTTCATTTGGATAAAAATATACAGAAGGGTACCTGGGCTGCCAGCTCATTGGTTTAGAAAGTAAAAATGCACAGTACCTTGGCGAGTTAATTCAAGTTGGTGCTAGAGGCAATCTGACATGAATACGGAAATTATTAATCATGGATTATGGCTAGAATAGGCACTGGCGGGAGATTCACACTACGATTGAGTGGCATTTGGTTTAGCCTGCTGAAATAACTTGATGGTCTAATCCATGTCCCAACAGACAGATATCCCTGGGTTTGGCCCTAACAGTTGTGTTTTATAGAGTCTCAGCAGAGAGTCTAGGATTATGGGATAATGAAAAATGAATAATACGGGTAGAAGTGCCATTGAGTTAGAGCAGAGACATGTTAATGGACAGTGAGGTGAATTTGTAATAGACTAAGGTAACCTACATTAATATGTTTTACATTTACAAAGCTTAAAAAGACAAATAGGTTGGTATATCTCCTCCAGCACAAAAAGAAAAGTAGCCTAATGTTTACACACCAATCAGAAAAATGAATTTTCTATTTATTGTACTAAAAGATTATTCCCTGATGTGTGGACAGTATAAATTGTGAAAAAAATGTTTCATTTTTTATATGAAATAAAATAATCCCAAATATAATTGGGATTATATTTCATAGTCTTAGGAAAATAAACAAGTTGAATTCTATTTTTTCCCTCAGTCTCAGATTTTTTAGTTCTGAGAAATTATTAATCAGTTTTCCTTTAGATATTTAAAACTTTAATAATAAATAAGGAAGGAAAGACAAGCTCTTCACAAAGAAAGATAAAATTTTAATGGAGACCACTGTGACTGGTATAAAAGTGTCAGGCTACTGAGGAATGGCACTAAGGAAAGTTCTGGAGAGAGGAGAGTCTATGGAAAGATTCTGAGATGTTTAAGAGGCGGGAACTGGATCAAATTCACACACAGAAATGGCTGGCCATTTTGGAGGTGAGGACTTAAGCGTTGGCCTTGAAACTTGTCATGTTCAAAATTTGGACCAGAAGAAGTAACAAGCAATCAAAAATAAAATTAAGAACAAAAGTTCATGTCCCATTTAATGATATTAGAACTATTTTTTTTAAACATTTATCTTTCCATTTTTATGGAAGTCAAGATCTTTAATAGTAGTACAGGGTGACATTCCTGTATTCTTTCATTCGTCCCGTCAAACTTTTTGACCACAACTGCAAACCTGAAAGAAATTATCAACCTGAGGATACAGTGAGGAGATACAGCAGAGAAAATACATTAAGAAAATACACATAGAAGGACACTGAGGAGGGCACTTGCGGGGATGAGCACTGGGTGTTGTACGTGAGTGATGAATCATGGGAATCTACCACCAAAATCAAGAGCACACTGTATACACTGTCTGTTAGCCAACTTGATGACAAATTATATTTTTAAAATAATTTTAAAAATTGCCTAACCCCTCAAAATAAAAATAAAAATAAAAAACCACACATAAGCCATCAATAATTACAAATGGGTTTAAGTTTACAAAATAATGAGGATGCCATATTATAACATGCTATTTGTTCATATTGTTTTCCTTGACTATTCCGAATGAACACAGGACCATCATCAATTTCTCAGACCAAAATAGCTCGTTTTCTGCCTGGAATATTCCTGAATGAGTTAATCCGAAAGGACTGTTTTCTATTCCGTGGACTAAAATTGCAAGGTCAAGTTGCATTTAGGGCAGCTGACAAATTAGGCCACCTTTCACACCATCATTTCAGACCCTGAAAATACATTCTGAAGTACTTAATCCTAATTAATTAATGTTTTCTTCCAAAAGCAAGAGGCTTTACTAAATTTCAAGTCTTGATAATTCAACCTTTCCGATGGTACAGTTAACTAGTTCTCTGATTATCCATCTTCACTTTCCATGTTGACTGATGTTTGGACTATAACCTTGATATCTGTAATGTGGCCAGGGATTTCCTACTCAGGCCAGCTATTCGCTGTGCCTCCATGTTTCTGCACGTTTCTAAGAATTCTATAAGCATAGCCATTGATACATTTTCAGTAGTCTAAAATACTTTAAACAAGACTATGAATGGAGCATTTTGCAGGAGACATGTTTATGTTTAAAATAGAGGTAAAAAGGGAGAATAAAGATGATTGTGTCCTGGCAAACAATTCAATGAACAGAATGAACCTTATAAAAATCAAGAACTGTGCTATATGTATCTACCTACCACAATGCCTTCTTTCGAAGGGTGCATAGTGCAAGATCTAAATAAATCCTACTCTGCAAAACAACATATGCCACAATATAATTCAGGTTCCGTAAAAGCCCAGAAGAGAGAAATCACAGAAAAATTATATTTGAATTGAGGCTTTAAAAAAAAAAAAAAACGAGTAAGAATTCACCAGTTGAACAAGACGAGGACATTCAAATAATAGAGAACAAAAAGTAAAATATGCACAAATGTGAGAGGCTGGCCTATTTAAAGGAGCCTCGAAGTTCCATGTGGCTGAGGCACGGGCTGCCTTAGAAAGACCCTCCCCTGCTCTCATATATATTCAACCTCTGTCTGGCGTTTGAAAAGAATACAGCTGGTGGATAGTACTTTTTTATGCGTTATTCTATCATTTACTAACAGGGACATGTTTAAGATCTCCCACTATGCATGGGAATTTGTCTGTTTCTTCTTTAATTTTGTTAACTTCTGCCTTATATATTTTGTAGCTTTATCATACTAGTATTGTATATACCTCCGGAACATAGAACGTTGTATCTTCTTGGTGAATCAAATTTGTTATTATTATCACTCTCACTTTATCCCTACTAATGATCTTTTCCTTAAAGTCTGTTTTGATATTAGTATTGCTACATCAGCTCTATTTTGGTCAGTGTTGGCACAGAGTTATCTTTTTCTATCTTTTTACTTTCAATGTTTTTGTATTCCGATATATCGTATAGGTATTTTGTAAACATCATGGACTTTTTTTTTAGTTCATTAATCTAATTGGATCATTGATTCTGCACTTACATTTAATGTGATTATTGTCATTATTTATTTAAATCTCTCATCTCACTATTTGCTTTATATTTGGATCATCAATTGTATCTTTGTTTCTTCTTTCTTGTCTTATTGGGGGGTGGATTTTTTTTAAAAATTATTTTGTTTTTCCCCTCTATTTGTTTAGTCATTATATGCTTTTTATTATTTTTTAGGGAGTTAAGCTGAGGATAAAAACATCCTTGACATATAAAGTTCTAATGTATTTTGTATTTTTACCACCTTTCTGACTGTGTTCATGTTCTTCCTTTCTAACTTACCCATTATTGTTATTCTCATTAATTATGACTGTTTTTCAGCCACATATTTATCTTTTTATTTCTTCCCTTATCATAGGGTTTCTTTTTTTTAATTTTTTAAACTTCATTTCTTTTTGAGAGACAGAGAAAGAGCATGAGTGGGGAGAGGCAGAGAGAAAGGGATACACAGAATCCGGCAGCTGACAGCACAGAGCCCGATGCGGGGCTCAAACTCATGAAAGGCGAGGTCATGACCGAACCAATAGGACCCTTAACTGACTGAACCACCCAGGTGTCCCATAGAGTTTCTATCTGTAATCATTTGCCTTCTGCCTAAAAATCTTTTGATGAATACCTCTGGTTTTGCTTACTTGAAACTGTTTACACTTAGCTTCCATTCTTTGAGGATATTGTGACTGATGGTCTGAAAATACTGTTCTACAATTTGGCTTTCATTATTTCTGTTGAGAAGCCAACTCTCACTTGAATAATTTTTCTTTTCAAAGTAATATGACTTTTCCCCTCTATCTGCTTTTTAAGAATTTTTTTATCTTTAATTTTACTGTGTCTAGATGTGGTATTTTTTGTATCTACGCTACTTGAGACCTGTAAGAATTCTTAACCATGTGGCTTGATAACTTATGTTAATTTTGGAGAATTCTCAAATATTGTTTATAATCCATTGTCTCTTTTCTTTCTGGAACTCCAGGAAATTTCTGTTAGGCTTCCTTGTCTCTTTAGATGCTTCTTGCCTCTTCTCTGTACTTTTGATCCTTTTGTCTCTCCATGTTTCATTCTGGATATTTTGTTATAACTATCTGTTGATTCACCCGTTCTGTCTTCAGCTGTGTCTAAAGCACTTTTAAACCATTCATTGAAGGGCACCTTGGTGGCTTAATCTGCTAAGCGTCTGACTTGAGCTTAAGATTCACGATTTTCAAGTCAGGATTCAAAGTTCGTGGGTTTGAGCCCTGTGTCGGGCTCTTTGCTGACAGCTCAGCTTGCTTCAGATGCTATGTCTCCCTCTCTCTCTGCCTTTCCCCTGGTTGTGCTCTGTCTCTCTGTCTTTCTCTCTCTCTTTCAAAAATAAATAAACATTAAAACAAATTTGAAGACTTTAAACACATTTATTGAGATCTTAACTATGATTATTTTATTTTTCAGCTTTGAAATTTCTATTTATAATTTCCTGTTCTCTGCCATAATTCTCAATCCTAATTCTCCTTCTTATCTGTTATCTCCTTGAAAATATTGTGGATAGTTATTTAAAAGTCTATTTCTGATAACTCTATTATCTGGTTTTCATTTAATCTTTTTCCCTTGTCTGTTTCTCTTGGATTTTGATCATGATTTGTCCTTGATTGTATGCTTATTTTGAATGCATTCTTGATGTGTTATTTAAAAATTGATAGAAACAATTTGAAGCTTAGGATGGTGCTGCCTTCAGCCAGAGAAAATTTATGTTTATTTCTGGTATGTGACTTAGAGTAGCAATTCTGGATAACTTCATCCAGGAAGGGCATCAGCACCCAGCAGGGAAATTTAACTAAATCTCTCTTACTCCTGAGAAGTATCCTTTTAATTCCCTCCCAAAGTCCAAGAAGTTACCAGATACCCTGGGCTTTGGTGGTACCTGGACTCTATTTTGTGTGACCCGAGTTGTGAGAATCTAGCAAAATTCTGCTCCCGTTTCTCAACCTCTTGTTCTCCCAGAATCAATAGACATCCTTCGTAGAAAAGCTAGGATCACCTTCCTGGGTTTCCACTTTCTATCAGATCATGGTCTCATAATGCTTCCTGCTTTGTTAGCTCTTTAGGCAGGTTATTTTGGTCTAACTTTCCTAAGTCTCATAGAGAGGTTGATCCAAATTACCTAACCTCTATTACCAAAAACTGAATTTCCCCAGCGCTTGCACTGTAGTCTACAAATGTGTTTATATCTCTCTAACCTTGAAGTATAAATGGTGAGAACCACTCTCTTGTCGCTGTGCCTTCTTGTAACCTACTTGATTGCTTACCTTCTCTTCACAGCCGGATTCCTCAATCTGGCTACAGCTCTCTGCCCATACCTTCATTTCTTGTGTACCATTTAATCCTCTGGGCTTTTTCATCCATCAAAGGTCAGAAACTGCTACCATGGCAATGGGCAGTGACACCCAATTACTAAATCCAACAGGTGCCTCTTATCTCAGATCTTAATCTCTTTCACCTGGAAATTCTTGAAACACCCTTACCAGGAGATCAGGGTAGTTTTCATTTTTATTTATTTATTTTTGCATTCAAACTTTCATTAATTTATTCATTTATTTATTTAACAAACATTGATTGAGTTCCTACCATGTTTTATTTAGCATGCCCAAGTGCCAGGAATAAAAGATGACTAAGACAACATTCCTGTTCCCGATAGAGGAGAGAAAAACACAAAAACACATCCAATGAACTATAACAATGTAATACGTTATGTTTTAATACTCTACTACTAGTATATTTAATGTGCCGAGGGAAGACACATGAGTGAACAACTAATTATACCAGGGAAGGCATCTGTGAAGACTCCAGAGAAGACAGTGATTATCCTTTATGTTAAAAAGCAATCTTTCCAGAAAGAGATATGTGGCAAAGAGGGTTGAGCAGAGGAATGGAATAAACAAGGTTAAAACAAACAAACAAAAAAGTATGGAGTACCAGGCATGGTTGAAAAAGAGACAATAGTTTGGTATTAGTGAATTTGAGGTGTCTGTTTTCCTACTGAAGCTGAATGTCTTTCTTCATGTTGAGGCGTTATTTGTATTCATTTTGTTGTAAATTATCTAGTTATGTCCTTACCCATTTTTAGGGGAGCTATTTGTATGTTAAAGATTTAATTATTTGTTTTTAATATGAAATGCAGTATGTTTCCTAGCTTATTTGTCTTTTGACATTTTTTAATATGTGTATTTTCATGTAGAACATTTGTTAATATTTTGGAATTTTGACATATATGAAAAGGTGATTATGAAATTTCTGAGAAGGATTGGTGCTAAGGCAGGCTCAGAAGAGCCACTAGCATTTAGCAGTCTTTTAAAACATTCTAAATTCCCTACCAGCCCTCTTATGAATCCTTATGAACCTCATGAACCTCACTTACAATCAGACATAGGAACAAGCTCCCATCAGGATGGTGGTCCAACTTCATCCTCTCCTGGAATACAAGCACTCTGTTCAGAAGGTCTCAGAATTCAGGTTCCACGTCCAGCAGGTCCAAACATGTAAAGTGTCTGATATCCTGCCAGCCCACAGCCTGTCCTTCAAATGGCATCTGCCCTTACCTCAAAGGCAGTCAAGGTTCTGTCATATGACCTTTGGAGCTCAGTATAACCGAGTTCCTGCATGCTACAAAACACCAGCAACCAAGAGACACCATATCTATCTGTCCACAGAAGAAGGTGGTGCAGATGAGAGAGAAGGCATGGGAACCATAATTTAGTAGATTTTATTTCATATCCTTATTCTGTCATTTATTAGTTGTATGAGTTTATCAAGTTCTTTTACTTACTGAGGCTATCAAAAAATCTATACTATGAGAATAATCACTTGACCTCCAAATGGATGCTTGTAGGTATTTAAAAAACCAAAACCAAAACCAAGAAATCTCTCTCTCCTTCCCTATTTCCATGAATAATCACAGGACTCCAAAATGGATTGTTGTAGGTATTTAAAAAAACAAGAACAAAACCCAAAAAAATCTCTTTCCCCTTTCCTTACTTCCATCACTCTGTTCACTTCTTTTATACTTGGCAGACATTTTTATGCTCTATCTTTCCCGATGGCACATAGGTGTATAGTGTCTTGTAAAGAAAAGACACCATGTGTAAAAGAGAATTGAAAAGATAGTAATGACTGAGATGTGTGATTATGGTATAAAATGGATAGGAAGGGTTAGATGCCTTAAATACACCATGATGTATGAAATTTGAGAGATACGAGGAAACAAAGAGACACTGAATATTTTTAGAATATAATAGAATCTGGGAAGCAGCAGAGTCAGATGGGATTTGCCTAACTTAACAAAGTTCAGGATAAAGAAAATAATAATTCTTTGAGTGAAGGAAGGGGGCATTGGATGAAAGAAGAAAGAATCAATCATGAATAAATAAAGAATTCATGAATCATTATTCTTGAATAATGGAAGGAGAGAAATTATCGATAAGCCAATCCAAGTGCTAGTTACTTCATACAAAACCTTAGGTTTTTGCCATAACACAGGGAAGCTGTGTTGTTTGTAAAAATTGGGTAAATAGAGAAACAATTTCCTGGACACTAAAAAATTGCAAAAACATAAAATAGTGTATTTTGAGATCATGAAACAAGTTATTAAACCAAACAGGAAAATCTTTAATAAAACATATTTGATAGGAAGTATAGTCCTAAAATAAAAACATTTATTATAACTACCTTTAACTTACTAAATTTTCATATTCTAAAAATCAACTAATAGTCTAAAATGAAAATCATCAGGGCACCTGAGTGGCTCAGTCAGTTAAGCTTCCAACTTTGGCTTAGGTCATGATCTCACTGTTCGTAGATTCGAGCCCCGCATTTGGCTCTGTGCTAGCAGAGACTGGAGCCTGCTTCGGATTCTGTGTCTCCCTCTCTCTCTGTCCCTCCCTCACTCATGGCATGTCTCACTCTCTCAAAAAAAAAAATAAATAAATAAACATTAAAAATTTTTTAATGAAAATCATCCATAATCAAGTAACAATAAGGAAAAAAATTCTTATAATGTGAATTAAAATGTTTTAGTGTGCCCCAACTTGTTTTATGGTCCATATATTTATTTTTAATGAAAAGAATTTTAAAGGAAAAAATTCTGTACTGAACAATAGTAAGATGTCTTTACAATGTTATAAATCCCTTTACTTGTGTAAAAGTGGGATTTTTAATATATATGCTTGAATTTCTTTAGTCTCTGTAGCTAATCCTTCAAAAATATATTCCTAAAAGTGATTACACTCCTTTGAGCTGTGCTTTGAAATTCATTATGTGCAAATGATTTCAATAACTGTAATGGGGGTGGGAGAAGAAGTGGTGGTAAGTAACTGTTTGACGTGTTATATACATTTGCTTTAAATAATAGTTCAGTATTAATAGATACTCTCAGATACTAGTATGATAATATATATCAAGTGGAAATAGTAGAAAAAATGTCATAATAACTTATGTATTACTTTCAATAGGAAAAATCTTAAAATATTTGGTTTAGCAGAAAATATATTTAATTTAGGTGCTCATTTCCACTGGAGATCAGACACACCAGCTCCGTGGGCTGATCTTCTTTGTGAACTGGCAGTTCACACCTGATGTGACACCCCACTCACTAAACACATGCATGAATATCCCTCAAATCCCCAAGTCCCTACTGGCAACTTCCCTCCTGGGAGGCCTGAGGAAAGTTTTATTGCTTTCTGGATTATGTCAGATATCATTATCACTGAATATTTCAAAACCTTCCCTTTCCAAGTTAGACCCAGTTAGTACCAACTGTTTCCCACAATCACATGTATTCTGATTATGGTTTCTTGTTTGCTAAGCAGGGCATCATCCATTCTATCTTCCTTTATCCACATATAAAAAGTGAATGGTCATAGTTCCAGTATGATATAAGATAGTTCTCACTCTAACCTTGGAAAACATTACCCCCAGATGAAAATAGATTCATCAACTGTCCAGGTTTCTTAAAGCAATGATTAAATAGTTACCCTTACGTAACCCAGTTCTTTTTGAAATATAAAAACCTGTTGTACTTTTCCGGTTAACAGTAATTTACAGTGAACTCTGAATTTTGATTGCTTCTATAGACTAGTGTTATAAATAAAAGTCTGATTCATGATCCAACATTATGCATAAATAAAAGGTATTCAATTTGGTAATGTGAAGCTAATCCAAATTGATTGTGTCCTACACCAGCATTCCTACCACTAAATTATCATTTATCTTTGTTAATAAACACTTGCAGATTCTGTCATTGTGCTTTTAAGCCTTTTGATATTACTGTGTCAACCTCAGTCACCTTCAAATGATGATACTAAGTAAATAATATTAATTCATAATGCTAATATTGCATCTCTGCTTTTACTATCCCAGGGAAGCTTTGTCATTCTGTCACATTGGGTAACAATGTGTAAGGCAGAAAGTAATGTAGCCAAATATACAGGATCAATGAATTCTGTGAATATGTTACAGGCTTTCTGAAGCAAACATGGAAGGAGGGCACACTATAAAATAAAATAAAAGGCTGCCAATGTAGCACAATTATTTAGCAGTGAATCACCCTAGGAATTCACAGAGAGATCAAGAAAGCTACATTAGTAACTAAAAATATTTTGGTCTAAGCCAATCACCATATCAGAGTGGCACAAATAATTAATCAGACATAAAAATGAGAACACATAACATGCTACTCATTTGACGTAAAAACAATCTAAAAAATTATAATAATGTTCATACATGAAGTGGGCTAATCATTGATCACCAAATGTTCCATATTAACTAGATTTAGTTAACTAACTAATCAGATTAAATTTAAAAACCAAAGTTTGAAGAGAGCCCATGTGAAAGTGATTTTGAAATAAATTTTCAAAGGCTGAAACATGAGATATGAGCAGAAGTGAATTCAATGAAGATGATGTACTATAAAGAGTAACAATGGAAGAGAAGGAGTGAATGGACAAGGAAGTATGATCTGAAGATGGCTCACCTACCCAGCAGAAAACTGTGGTAGTGTTGTGGTTACTGACTTGAGAAAAGTTGACCATGGAGGTGCCCATGTTCTTTGATCATTGGTTGTGTCACAAGCACTGCGCTGCTTCCCAAAGTGGACACACACGAAAGCAGAAGACCTAATCCTGGTGGAGGATCTAGGTGGAGAAAGAGTGCTAATGGACAGAAAATAGCAAAAGAAACTTGGCAGTGAACAAGCATTAAATTGTGTACTGCGAACTACAAATACTGTAGAGTAGAGAGTAAAATAGGTGCATTGTCATCCAAAGACGATTCAGAAACCGAATCCCTGCCTTAGGTGAGGACTAGATTCAAGAGATGGGGTGGGGTGGGGAGGACATGGTTAGGTAAATGACACTTTGTCTCACAGTAACACTTCCAAAAGATTGAATGCTGTTTTTAGGTTATCAAAAACATTCTTGGATCTCTAGGAAAGCAATAGAACTAAGATAAATGGAATCTGTTTTATGAAACATGGTTTGAAGAATGAAAGCAATGAGATTAAAATACAAAAATCAATTACATTTCTATACACTAATAATGAACTAGCCAAAAACTTTAGTAAACAATCTCATTTGCAACAGCATCAAAAAATAAAATACAAAGAATAAATTTAACCGCAAATGTCAAAGATCTGTACACTGAAGAGTGGAAAAGATTGGTGAAAGAAATAGAAGACACAAATAAATGAAAAGGTATTCCATCTTCAGAGACTAGAAGAGTTAATATTGGGTGATTTAAGTGGTCCAAAGTGATTTACATATTTAATACAATCCCAGTCAAAGTGATCTATGCATTTAATGCAATCCCAATCAAAGTGATCTACAGATATACTGCAATTCCAATCAAAAGTCCAATGGTATTTTTCACAGAAATAGAGAAAACAATCCTAAAATTCCTATGGAACCACAGAAGACCCTACCTAGCCAAAGCAATCTTGAGAAAGAACAAAGCTGGAGGCATCACACTTCCTGACTTCAAAATATATTGCAAAGCTCTAGTATCCAAAACAGCGTAGTACTGGCATAAAAACAGACCATATAGACCAACAGAACAGAAATAAATCCATGCATTTATGTTCAAATGATCTCTGACAAAGGTGTCAAAAACACGTAACATGGAAAGGACAGTCTTTTCAATAAATGGCCTTGGGGAAACCTATTTTCCATGTGCCAAAAATGAAGTTAGATCTCATTTCATTCCACATGCAAAAATCAACTCAAAATGGATTAAAGGGTTTAGTAGAAGATCTGAAAACACAAAACTCTTAGAAGAAAGTGTAACTTTTTGACATTGGTTTGAACAATGGTTTTTTTTGGCTAGGATTCCAAAAGCACAGGCGATGAAAGCAAAACTAGACAAATGGGATGACATCAAACGGGAAGACTTCTGAACAGAAACAAAAACCATTAGCAGAGTGGAGAGATCTGCAGAGGGGGGGGAAACGTCTGCACACCGTACATCTGATGAGGGAGCAAGGTAAAAAATATTTAAGGGACTCAAACAGCTCAATAGCAAGAAAAAAAAATAACCTGATTTAAAAATGGGGAACGTCTATTTGAATAGACGTTCCCAAAAGAAGACATACAAATGGCCAAAAATCTATGAAAAGATGTTTAACACCATTAATCATTAGGGAAATAGAAATCAAAACCATAATGAAAGAACACCTCATGCCTGTTAGGATGGCTATCATGAAAAAAGAAGGCAGAGGAGGGTAAGCCTGAGTGGCTTAGTTGGTTGAGCGGTGGACTCTTGGTTTCATGAGCTGATGGTTGGTGAGATCAAGCCCTGCATCAGGCTCTGTGCTGTCGATGCGAAACAAAGCTTGCTTGGGATTCTCCCTTTCTCTTTCTGCCTCTCCCTCACTTGCAAGTGTGTGAGCACACTATCTATAGCGCTATCTATAGATAGCACACACTATCTCTTTCTTTCAAAATAAATAAATAAACTTTAAGAAATTATTTTCAAAATAATACCAAGTGTTGGGGAGGATGTGGAGAAAAGGGGATCCTTGTACAATGTCGATGAGAACATAAACTGGTGCAGTCATTACAGAAAGAATATCAGGGTCTTTCAAAATTAAGTGGAACGACCCAGCAATCCCACTTCCAGGTATACACACAAAAGAAACAAAATCAGTTTCTCAAAGAAATTATCTACACTCCTATTTCAGTACAACATTGTTCACAATAGCCAAGATGTAGAAGAACCCAAGTGACTATTAACAGATGAATGGATAAAGAAGATGTGCTATGAATCAATATACAGTGGACTATTATTCAGCCATGAGGACAAGGAAATCCTCTATCTGTGACAACGTGAATGACCCTGAAGGACATTGTGTTAAGTGAAATAAGCCAGACAGAGAGAGACAAATACTGTATGATCTCATTTATACATAGAGTCTAGAAAAAAAAAAGTTGAACTTATAGAAGCAAAGAATAGAATGGAGGTTAACAAGGGCTGAGGAGCTAGGATGAGGAGATGTTGGTAAGAGTACAAAGTCACGGTCATGTGGGATGAGTAAGTCTAGAGATCTCATGTCCAGGCTTGCTGACCGTAGTTAATACTGTATTGAATACTAGAAATATGCTAAGAGAGTAGCATAATGGTAACTATATAATGAGATATTTGACTATGGTAGTAATTTCACTATTGAAGCACATAAAATTATCATGTTTAAATAAGTGCAATTTTTATCTAAAATAAATAAATAAGAATAAAACTAAGAAGCATAAACAGAAAAATGGACCTACATGAAAAGTCGTATAAAAAACTCAGAAAAATACATTTATGTTTATGGAGAGCCTTATTCAGTAACAAACTCCCCCTTTTCTTTAACATATTACCTATTCCAAAAAGGAGATAGAAAAAAGTAGTATGTTGAGTATTTATGTGTCAACAGAAAATGGAGACAGAGCTGTTTTTTCTTTTTATAAGTCTTACAAGAGACAGAATATTCTGGTGATGAGGGAACTGGCTAGGAGACAAATGACAGAAAACTCATTCTGTCACATCTCAAGTCTTGTTGAGTGAAGTTTATAATTCACACAGATTATAACTGGTCCTTTAGCCAGAGTAAGGATACAACTTACCAGCCAAACCAAGGTACTCTGGAGCATGAAAGGAGGTGCTAATAATTATACTGGGAAATCAGGCATAAACTGGACTTTCCCCAGCAAAGGGGAGTACAAGGTTGCCTTTTCCATGCCCCCACCACCACCACAAGGAGAGGCTCTTAGGGAGTATAGACACAGACCAGTCAGCTTCTGGGGCTGAGCTGAACAGCCAAGATGTGGGCTCCACATGTTTCAGCAAGCTTGAGTCACTGTTTAGGCAAATCTTTGGTATAGGGACCAAAACAATCACAAAGTTAAAAGATGGAAAAGAGGGATAAATGTGTTAGCACTGCAGTAAGTGAGATTAACCTTGAGATCAGAGATCCTGGCACTGGCTTGAAATTCAAGAAATGGACATTAAAAAAAAAGTCTCCAGTCCTATCAGTGGAATGGGATATCTCTCCCTCTCCATCTCTCTTTTTCTTTGTCTCTATAGATAGATACAGATCTGAGGAACTCTGACCTGGAGTCAAAACCCCAACGCAGGGATATGAGGATGGTGCCCAACCCCAAGGTAGCTATTGGAAAGGCAGAAAAACAAGTTTCCTTAGGGATGAGAAGTCTGGGGCTGCACACACACAGAGGATCTTGGCTCAGAGCTGGGAGGCTGGGAATATTCGAGAAGTAAATATGAGGTAATTCCCAAGGTCATTAACTTGAAGCAAAGATCTAATGTTCTGACAATCCCACTCCTTATAACAATGACCTGGAACAGTGGCTCATGTTAGAATCATTTGACAAACTTTGAAAAAAAATAGTGATAACTGCCCCCACCAAGCCCACTTAAATGAAAAATTCTGAGGGGGAAATCTAGGCATAGCTATTTATGAAAACATCTTGGATACTCCTCTATGGAAGCTATAGCTAAAAGATTGCAAAATTAAGGAGAGAAATCACTCTGACAGATTCTGCTCAAGAAAGAAAAGGTAGTTAATGATGAGCAAGGGACATAAAGCATGGTGGCAAAGTGACAAGTCACTCTGCAGTTCATAAGCCAAGGAGAACAAAGCCAAGTCTCAATTCTGAAAGTGAGATTCCAAAGAAAGGAGGCTGTGATATCACAAAGACAAAAATGGAATATGACATAAAAAGACTGGAAACTTCTGTCAAACCCACCAACCAAAGACCACCAGGAACACATCTATGGTCAAAGTTGGGTTTATATACTAACACTCTAGGAATGCGGGGGGGGGCAGTTTCCTGATAAAATGTGGGCTTGTGTTAGGTGATTTTGGGGTTTAAGGAAGCAGGAATCTGCTCTGGAATGGGTACTGTCAGGAAGTGAGCTAAATTCTATGATTGGATATCATAGGAGGGAGAAAGAAGAGATGAGGGCTAAAGCTCCAGCTGATAAAGAAGTAGCAGACATCATGTTAGCTAGAAGAGGAGGACACTTGGTCTTTTTGTGATTTTCTCATGTTCTCATTCATCTGTGCTCAGCCATGGTTGCAGAGGGTCTTGTTTCTGTCTCAATCCATTGGGGTCTCTGAGCCCACTCATCTGATTGTGGTATCTGTGGAATTGTTTAAGTACAGAACATGGCTTAGGAGCTCCAGGTCAGCTACCAGCTGATAGAGGTCCGGGCTGCTGCTCTCTTTCTCACCTCTTAAAAAGTGAGATTCTGATGGATAGTCAAGGAGAACATTGAGAGGCCCTCAAGTCATTGGGACATATATAGTTATTTCTCTGAAAAGCTCAAAGGTAAGAGTGCCATACTCGCAGAAATATGGAAGTTAATTGCTGATGGACCTTCAGAATCTTCTGGTGTAATCTGTGTGTATCATAAATGAGGGTACTGAGTCCTGTAGAGATGGAGTGACAAAGGTGAGTTTCCACCATCATTCTTAGGCCTGGTCACTTCTGACGTAGTCAGTGCTCATTCTACATACAGTCTTCCACTCAAGTCCATAAGAGCTGCAGGAATCCATACCCCAAAATGAACTGAGCTTTTTATATAGTAAAAAGCACTTTACAAAGATGTCTTTTAGAGCTGTTCCTAGCAGCCAAGCCAATGACTGTCATTCCTGCTGAGGTAGACATTGTAATGTTAATAGATAAAAGGAAGATTGATTCAGTCCATAATTTGCTTCTTCATGCCAATATTTCTTGATTCACTCAACATTGGTTGGCTTTCTATTTCATCAAGATTTCTCTTCATCCAAAAAAGGTAAAATAAATATGCACACCAAGGAGTTGAGCTCCAGATTAAGAGGACGGAAAGCATAAGGTCAGGGGATCTGACTGGCCTCTGCCACATGTTGGCAACCTATAGTTGATTCTGTCTAACTGGATGGCCTAATGGTGCTCCCCTGGACCTCTTCACTCTATTTTACCAATCCCGCAGTAGAAATGTTCAGTCTAGAGGATGAGGCCTTTTCCAGAAAGGGGAAGATCATTCTTCAGTCAAGAATATGGGAAGCTCAAGGCTTCAGATCTGATAAATTAAACTGTAAATTGCCTGCTACTGAAAAAAGTATCAGCTACAATCATGCAACCCCTGAGGAGAAACTTTTGAAGGGACCCTTCTGTGAGAAATTTTCTGAGAGGAAACTTCCAAGGAAACTTGTCAAGAGGAACCCGATGAGAGGAGCCTTGACCAGGTAACCTCCTGTGAAGAACTTTCTGTAGGAAACCTTCTGGGAAAATCTTTGTGGGGAACTGTCTGGGAAATCTTTGAGGAGAACCTTCTGGGAAAATCTTTGAGGGGGACCTTCTGAGGAAATCTTTTGAGGTGAATCTTCTAACGGAAGCTTCTGAGGGAATCCTCTAGGGAAAACTTTTGAGGGAAACTTCTGAGGTAAACCTTCTGAGAAAGCTTCTGATGGGAACCTTTTGTGAGGAACACTCTTTGGGAAACTTTTCAGGGGGAATCTTCTGTAGGAAATCTTTCAGAATCACATAGAGTGAGATATGCATAGAAGACTGGTTATAAAAGTGAATGATAGTATTTGTAAGGTTTTGTTGCTGAGTATCTAGTCTCCTTTTCTGATGGTATCATCCTGAATTTTTTTGTGTGTGTGTAGGGGGAGGAAACCACCGCCTCCTACCTTTAATTCATGTGGTTCAGATGAAGCTGCCTTGACTTCTTGCCTCCAGGAGTAGACACTTGACTCAAGCCTGGCCAGAGGTAGGCAAGTTGATCTCAGGCATGCCAACAAAACTCAATTCTGGCACGTATTTTGAGTTGACATAAAAACATCTTTTTTTTCTTTTTTGCACTGGTCTTGAAGCTGGTAGGATATTGACCTGGAGGTGCTGGAGATCACCATGTAGATGGAGATTACCATGTAGAGTCATCCAGATGAATTTGAAGCCCATAGAATCAAAGTATAGCTGAAAGATAGAAGGAATAAATACCAAGTACTTGTATACCATATGTTTAGATTCAACCACTTATGAGACAAATTCCTCAACCAAAAGAATTACATTTTTGTTTCTGTTTGCATAAGCCAGATTGAACTGCATTTCCAGCTGAAATAAAGCAGCAAAATAAAAATAACTAAATAGAAAAGAAGAGATAAAAGTGGAAATTATTAAGGTTGTCCTTGTCATCTACACTTCATGGAGAGCTAGCATTCTGTATTGAGGGCAGGGGTGTTAAACAGTTTTTTTTATTATTATTAACTTATGGAGAAAGAAGGAAATACGAAAAGTTAACATTTACCAAATGTCTCCTGAACAGGGATTTTTAAAAACTCATGACAACATGGTTGTGCAAAGATAAAAAGTTTATCTCCTCTAAAACTGTTCTTTTTATGAGCCATCATCTGATGGGCATTGATAAGGAGGGAAAAATTAACTAAGAGTCCAACTCTGCTTGAACTTAGTCCATTATGTTAATAATAGAAGTTGTCCCTTTTTAAGGACACACTCTATCATTTGAAACATTCCCTTACCCTTGTCTCCCTGAGTCCACTTTGACCGTGGAAGGTGTCAAGGGCCCAGGCACCTGCGTGACAGCAGAATGGTGTCGATCCCTCAGGGGAGGTGACTTCTGTCTTCTCTGGTCTGATACTGAAATTTGAAATAGGAAGCTGAAGTGACTTTTGGTCAATCTTGGCCTGATCAGTGAGTTGTCGGTGGCGTCCCTGCTGGCTCAGGACCATCTAGGCTTCCCTGTCACTATTGGAACATCTAGGGATGGCTTGTGCCATCTATTCACTTCCAGCTCGAATAGTCTATTCTGGAGCCCTACGTGACAGTCACTATGTACATCTCTGTTGTGGCAACCCGCATGGCCAGACTCCCAGATAGACCGCTAACATGATTTCTGGGTCACGCCCTTGCCCATCTAGAAGCAAGGACAGCGTGAGGACACCAAATACAAGAACTTTCCCTTGCCTGACCACATGAAGCTGCGTTGCTGTAAGACGGTCTGCGAGTTACGTCCTGCCGGCATCCCAGATGAGTAGAAGGAAGAGATTCCTTGCTTATTTTATTTAAAACATCTCCCCTCTAGGCAAAATCCCCATGAATGGAAATCAAAAACCATGTATCTGACTGTTGTACTGTTTTTACTTCTTCCCATAAGCCCTAGGGCTGGAAAGAAGGTAGATTTTGTGTTTGTCTAACTGTTACATATGTCATATTTTCCTTCTAATTTTAGGTAGTCCCTGATGATGGACAGGGTCTCTCTTCTTATACTACAGGAGAATGCTGTGTACTGAGTCTCCCAATGGGCTAAAGAAGGAAAAAAAAGAATGTAGGAGAACAAAACAATTTCTCAAGGCATAGCCTGCCTCGGAAAATGGCCGCCTTGCAGCACAATCTCATTTTGATTGGCTTTTCTCTCTGCCTTTCAGCTGTAACAAATCCCTCTGTCACTTAGGCAGGTAGAGGATGAGGTGAGCCAGGGCAAAGGTCTCACACTTGGTAAGGTACAAAAGGAAAGCCCACTCTGTGTTGAAAAGGATGCATCCATTACACTACAGCATTTCTATTAGTAAGGTGTTTTCACATATGTTGTCTTAATTAATTCTGTAGATGCTTGAAATTTTTGAAAATAATTAACAATAGTCCTACAAGACCGATAGGATTTCTTTTCTGCAAATGAGAAGATGAGTTTCTGAAAAGATAAGAAATTTGTACAAAGTCACATTGTAAGCAGCACAGCCAAATTCAAATTTGAGTTTATATGAACCAAAGTCATGTTAATAAAGATTGTATCTTGGGCTCCTGGGTGGCTCAGTCACTTAAGCATCTGACTTCGGCTCAGGTCAGGATTTCACAGTTCAGGAATTCAAGCCTCACATTAGGCTTTGTGCTGACAGTTCCGAGCTTGGAGGCTGCTTCAGATTCTGTGTCTCCCTTTCTCTCTGCCCCTCCCCTGTTCTCTCTCTCTCTCTCTCTCTCTCTCTCTCTCTCTCTCTCTCTCTTTCTCTCTCTCTCTCTCTCAAAAATAAATAAACATTTAAAAAATTAAAAATAAATAAAGATTGTATGTGACTCTGGGCCAGGAAAGGGGGCTAATATATTTAATGACAGGATCAAATTTAAACCATTTCCAATAGGAGTATATGTCCAAGGTTTGAATCAGGATAAAATGTAACAGGCATAACTATATAGTGAGAATTTAGATTTAAATGAAGTGTGTGTATGATTACAGCGATTCATGTGAAATAAGGATGATCAGTAGTGGTTTGTAGCTACAGGCTTTATTGGACCATCAGTCTGATATGAGTTCCAAGAAAGAAAGAAAAAAAAAAAGAGAGAGAGGAGAAGAGACATTGAAAAAATAAAGAGGACATGAGAGGGTCCCCTGAATTTTGAAGGCCTGTCCTCAAAGGTATTAGAATAAGATTCAGGTCTGGATATTTCAAGAAGGCAAATGCCACTTAGTATAAAGAGAAACTTCGCATCAAAGATGAAATGGGTACTTGAAAAGCAGTGACAGTCTCACACAGAAAGAGGCCAGGAAGATGCTAAAGAAACACCTGCCTGCATAAAACGCTGAGACATTGCCACCACAAATGCACCCAGTCTAGCAGGGAAATGGCACATGGACTGGAGACTCCAGATCTATTCTCCATCTCTCCCCCCGCTGCCTGGGGCCTGCATGACCTTGACCACAGCAATAGGCTCTCTGCTACCCTGTTGCTTCCTGGGGTGGGGTTGGGGCTGGGTTCTAAGAATGGAAGACTGGAAGGACCTGACAGGCGGAAGAAGAAGGAGGGAAGAGAGTTTATCTCCCCCTCCCCCCAATACACACCTCTTCCTCTCTGGGGCTGCCTGAGGTCTGCTGCATTCTCCACAGAGGGTCACATTCCTACACGAAGTGAGCCCTCACTTTGCACCGTTAGGCCTGAAAGGATAACTAGTAACAACTCTGTCTCTTGACGTGGAGTCCTGTCCACACATCTGTAAATCATTCTTTTATCAAAATCTCCTCATATGGCCCAGGATGGGTGCCATCTGTCTCCTTCTGGAACCCTGACTGATTCAGTCAATGACTCAAAGTGGTTCTCACATCAGAGGAAATCTCCAAGGTCAATAAACACATGAAAAGATGCTAGACAGCATTATGAATCATGGAAATGATGAGCGAAACAGAAGGCATTTCATTTTACACCCCTTGGATTGGCAAACACCAAACAACAGTAAAAACATTTTGGCAAGAATGTAGAATAGTGGGAACTTTTGTAAATTAATGGTGACAGTAGAAGTTGATCCAGCCACCTCAGAAAACCAATTTGACTTTTTTTAGAAAGGTTGAAAATGTGCATAACTTGTGATCCCACTAGGCACTTGAAGGCATAGACAAGAATGTACATTCTTACAATGTTTATAATAATAATGTTAAAAACCCTTCAGACAAGCAACCCAAACTTCCATTAATAAAGGAATGGATAAATACACCATGTACTCTGCACAAGATGAACCATTCAGCATTGGGAAAAATAATCAACTACACACATCAAAATGAAACTGTTGCTCAAAACATGATATTGAACAAGGAAAGCAATTTTCAGAACACCCTCAGTATGATTCATTTATATAAAGTATGATGTATGTCACATGAAATAAAATGACACTTTGTTTAAAGGATACACACATATGTGGCAAATCTATAAACAGAAGCAAAGGAAAGCTGGACCAAAAAAAGCAAGGTATTATTCACTTCTGGTCATTGGGGGTTTGTGGAGATGTGTCCATGGGGATTGGTAAAGACTATCTCTTAAGGTGGGAGGTATTTGAGCTATTGTCGTACTTTCTATGCTTTTTGTACATTTTTAATATTCATCTATATGTAATCAAATGTTAACAAAAATGTTAAAGAGAAAGTCAAACAGAAGAGTCCATAATAAAACATTTATGCAAAATAGTTATTAACAGATTATAGGAAAACTGTGACAGTGTATTAGTTTTATATGACTGCATAACAAATTATCAGAGCTTAGAGGCTTAAAGTAAGACAAACGTGTTATCTCACAGTTTCTATGGCTTAGGAGTCCAGGCACAACTTGGCTCGTCCTCTCTCGTGAGGCTGTGCTCAAAAAGAAGACCTCCTTCACCTCCCAGTTTATATTGGGTCTGTATCGATTATCATCTCGTTGTTATTGCTTATTTTCTTCATTGTACCTATCTCTGTTTGCCACTATTTATTTATTTACTTGTTAATTATCTATGTCTCCTCAACTCAAAGGCTAACCACCCCAGGAGAACAGGACTGTGACACAGAGAGTTCTGCTTACCAGCCTCCCTGTCAGTTAGTGAGGGGCACATGGGTGGTTCTGGCCAGTGGAATGTGAGCAAAAGTGGTTTGTGACATTTCTGGATCAGTTGAGAACCAGGGGCCTTCGTTGTCCCAATCTTCTCTGCCATCATGACTGTTTGAACATGGATCATTCCGTTTGCATTGTTACAATTAGAAGGAGGGCCTCTAACCTCACCGGACTTCATGATCAATAAAGAAACTTGTGTTGTGTGATTGAGAGCTCAGTTTGATTCCATATATCATATCCTACCCTGATATTTTTGTTCTTTTCTTCATCATTGTATTTTCAATATTTGGAAGAGTGTCTAGGACATTGCAAATCTTCATTAATACTTGTTTAAAGAAAGGAAGGATGGAAAGGATAAAGAAGAGAGGGTAGGGAGGTAGGAAGGAAGAAACAAATATGTAAATTTCACCTTCAAGGAGGTGCACATGTTTATACACTGGGTTCCCATTCTCCGTGTTTGCCTTAATGAAGCCCCATGTACACTCCTCCCACAGACCTAACTACTGACTCTACCTCTTACTAGCCATATGACCTTGGGCAAGTCACTCATCTTCCTGATTTTTCCTAACCTGTAAAATAAGCAGAAGAAATTTGTCTTCCTTATTTTTGCAAAGTTGTTGTGACAATAAACGTGTAAATGCTCTCCAAATGCTTTATAAACTATAAAGTAATATAAGTATGAACAGTATAAGTATCAGCAGTGATCACAATAGGTACATTTATATATTGAAATGCATATTTGGCCTAATCACAACTCATCATGACTACCTCTTATGTGGTTATCAATAATAAAACTATAGGTTACCACTATTTATACATGACTATGATGTGGAAGGAAGACTAGCCTATCTAGGAAGAGCTTATATTTTTCTTCACGTCCCTGTGCTGTCATCCCCAAGAAGGCATGGCAGAGCTGGAAACAATCGGATGTAAGAGCATTGGCCTGTCAAAATGTCCTGAGTTGGCACAGTGCCTAGTCATAGCATCTGATTTCTCCTCATATTGTTAGTCATTATTATTACTCTTAAAATAGGTCAATCAATGCACAAACACTCGTGTATATTTACTCTCTGTCCAATATGAGCATAGTAACAGAAGGGTTGAAATCTTCCTGAATTCTAAATGACTCATCCTAAGTTTTGATGTAATGAGTAAATAGGATAAGTAATTAAAAAAAATTTTATACATTAGGTTTACATATTTTAAAAATCTTGCTTCACATGTATTTATTCAGTCCTCATTGATTAACCAGTTAGACATAAATCACATAAATCAACAGAAATCATGAGTTCACACACTCTCTTCCTTCATGAAATGGAGTAACTGACCTAAATAGTTTCTCTTAGCCAAGAGGCACAAACATATTCTTCACAAGATAAGACCTTTTCATATCATTTTCATGCACAAGCATATTTTATATTTTTGAATCAGTTGACTTTATTTTTAAGTAGTCTATGTGCCCAACACAGAGCCCAATGTGAGGCTTGAACTCCCAACCCTGAGATCAAGACCTATACTGATATCAAGAGTTGGATGCTTAACTGACTGAGCCACCCAGGCGCACAGAGTCAGTTGACTTCTGATCATCATTTTATAACTATCTCAGCTGGTTTCTTGACCAAGCACAGGAGTACTAGATTTTCTTCTTCAACAAAATGCTCTCATTTTATCTACCTTAACTGTCAAATGTATTCATCATTTTAATTTGATGTCCTATAAGCATAGTATGTATAGGTGTGTGTATGTGTGTGTGTGTGTGTGTGTGTGTGTGTGTGTGTGTGTGTGTTTCTAGTTCTCACAATTCATTTTTAGGATCTGAAATTTTAAGTCATTTTGACTCTGGAATAAGGATAGTGGCATCAGGTGGTTTGACCTCTAAGTATGTACAATCAACTCTTTTGATTTCTGAACAGAACCAAGAAGAGCAGTAAATTTGAATCAGAGAATGGAATGGACTTCATACTCAAATTACCATATTTAATTTATTTGATGACAAAGAAGAGTCTAAATTTATGGTCCAAACTCAACATGAGAATTCAGTCGCATGAAGAATAAGAACACTGTTGTTAATGCTTTGAAACAATGCCCTTTGCCACTTACTGGTCTAACCCAATATGTAGGCCTGATCTCACAGGTGCTTAGGTAACCTTGAGTTCATGGCTGTTGCTTGCCTGGAGGATGTCTACATTACTTTAGCATCTCCAATAGCCACAAATAGCTCTTTATCTTTTCCTGAATAAAAAGTCACATATTATTTATAGCTGCCCACCAAGGTCCGGGATCTTCCTCAAATGGCTCTAGCTTCAGCTCATTTGCAAACAATAGGTAGATGAAAGGTCAGAGTTGAGCTCATTAAGCCTTTTCAAGTTCAAATGAATTCCTCCTAGTTTTCTGGGGTTCCCTTGAATAATTCAGCTCTTACGTGCCTCACAGGAAGTGCCTTCCAGAATCCTATTAGAGTGTTTTTACAACATCAGAAAGTTTTTATATACAAGTATAATTTCTATCAAGGAAGAAAAAGCCATCAAGTTTCTTGGAAATTTTATTGAAAGTTCTAGTTATTATAGCAATAATTTTTAGATACAATAACCTTTATTAACAGATTTTTGTTATATTTACAGAGCTATCTTAGTAGTAATAAAAATATATTTTAAAATTTAGATTTCAGTAAATGAATCCATTTTTCTGAGCTGAGATAATTTGTCTAGCCAACTAGATATTTAGCTGTGTCCTATAATTCATCACTTATTCATCAGCCTCATTTTCCCAGAGTGAATGCTTACATCAGGAAAGCTCTTACTGGGCCTACTGGGATGGAGTTTGGGAAGGGAAATGAGCTCTGTGTGTTAAACAAAGTCATACCATCCTCCAATACTTTCAGGGACCTTTTTCAGACCTGAATGAGTGAGTACTGAATAAATACATATGAAACAAAATTTCATATATATATATATATATATATATGAGCCTAATACATAACACACTTTTGAGAAGTCAATAAAAGCATGTTATGAAAAGCCTGGATACAACCAGTTTCTATAATAACAAAGCTAAGTCCATACAGCACTAAATGAAGGGCTTCATTGGTGATGATCTGAACAATCTTGGCAGTCTGTATGATCAAATTTGACTAATAAGACCCCAGGCTGAAATGAGATTTGAGTGTCTACACATCCTAAACTAACCAAATCATTCATTAGACTCTACTTGACTGAGTGCTTTGTAAATGCAACTTCCAAGAACAATGATAAAGGGCAAAACATAATATAGTAGCAAGTACTTAATCCCTGACCCTAATTTCTATCATCTTAAAATTGGGTTAATGCTACCTTGTAAGGTTATTAAACAATATTTTTGTATTATTTTGGCTTGCAGGAAGTAATCATTGAATAGTTGTATAATAACGACCCCACAGTGCTAGCTCAAAGTATATTTTTGAAGTTCCCAAGGGAAACCTGAGTATTTTGGCTCAGGGAAGCCAATATATTACACATTGACACGAACTGGTTTGTTCAAATTAGGTAATGCATTAGATTGGCTAGGCAAGCACTGGCTAGCATGTTCTATCTAAGAAACTTCAAGGTTGCTGAGAAGAGAAATTCGCTATGATTAGCCCTTCAACAGCAAAAAAGAAAGAGAAGGAATATGGAGAAAAAGAAGTTTTAAAAACAACTGAAAGACTGAGTCCAAAAGTTCTTTCAGATAATCTGGTCTATTGTGTGAGCCACACAAAACATCCTCTTGATGAGTGTCTTGGTTACAAACATTATAATCCAAAGGGAAGCACAACTGTCCTGCACACAACTGTACACCTTGTGGGTTGTATTCTATCAGATAAGAAAACTGCCACACAGCAGGTTTCATTCCTTCCAAAGAGTTCATATCTAGGCTGTCTCTTTAAATTGTATTAAACAGTATTCAAAAAATATATTTTATTGTTGGATATACTGGAAACTTCTGCTTTTTTAAAATACATTTACTCCTCATGATTTAGAATAAGAAAAAAAAGAGACTTTGCTCATATTTCAGTTCTGTACTTTCCCCCTAGACTAACAAGGAGATGATGGCTGGTAAGTAAGCCTGTGCTAGTCAATTATTTACTAGGAAGCATTTACATCACATGTCAGCTAAAACTTTATGCTGTCCACATAAATCTCTAAAATTTTTTGTTATGTATGATAAAAGATTAGGCCAATTATTTTAAACTTATGAGGCTGTTCCTTTTCCATATGTCCTCATTTCCATGGGATGAGATTGGAGCAGCGTCTTTACCTCAAGGTTAAGCTTATTGGTAGAGCTTAGATAAAAATTGGTGGTGGCCTGGCAAATTACCCACCATAAGGAGTAATCATATCAGAGATCTTTCCATTTGCACCATTCAACTTGACTATCTTTTGTAAGTTTCATGATTGTATTTGTACTGTAATTAGAGGGAAAAAACGAAGCTTTAGTAATCTCTATTGTCTGAGACTGCAGGCGTCTCCCTAGCCTGCCTTTGATTGTGAGTACAAAATGCCCACTTGAGCAATGAAAACCACACTGAGTATTGGAGACAGCGTCACCTGCAGTGACTATCAGGAAGTAGCATCGAACTAGAAACAGCCCTTAACCGAACCTTTGCTTTCGCACAGCATCTGGAGATAAGAGCGCATGGGGGATAACAGAGCTAATGAGTGTCAACGTCAACAGCAATGAAATAAACTAAAAACCTCATTCTCCCAGCAGTGTGGTCTAGCACAATTGGGCTATATTTTATTCTCCAGAATTTAAAGTTTTGTTTTAAATTCTGCACATCACAGCCATACTAAATATCCCCTCAGACAAGACGCAGCGCTGCTGAGTAAGCCCCCTGCAAATCAGCAATGCTTTTTCATAAGACCAACATCCATAATTTATATCTGCATACAATTAGCCTGTTTACATTTATACATTTTCTGCTTCCTTTTATGTGAAATATTCCACAGGATACTTGGTAATGCATTCAGAATAACCTTTTTAAAATAAAGACTCCAGGACCAAACAGTTTATAAAATCCAATACCTAATAAATACTTTATATGAATAAAAAAGTGTTTTCTTAATCAGAAACTGTATATTTGTATTTAAGCTAGCCTTTCTTGCCTCCCAGGCCAATGGCCTGGCACCATATGGATCTTTATTTTTTAATGTATTCAGGAAAAAAAAATACTACTGTACTTCTTGATGGTTTCATTTGCACACAAATATCACATCCTTTCTCTTATCTGTCATTAGATCATGATCAGGATGAGTTTTACAACGTTGGCCAAGTCAATCCCTTATATTAACAAGATGAAGAAAGAAAAAAAAAGCAGAAATTTGATATTCCTGGTACCCAATTCTGAATTCTCGCAGTAGATTTAGCCTGAAATGTGGATTTCACTATGAGAAAATGTATGCAACTGAGAGAATACTTCATAAATTTGTGTGCATTTGGTAGTTTATGTGCAGTGGTCTTGATGGCAAGAGATTTGGCCATGTTGATGTCCAGTGGGTGGACTAAGAAGCTACATCCTGCAGCAGTAACTTCAATGGTTATTTTCCCTTCTTCCCTTTCCATTGGGCAACTAGCACAGCATGGACCTGATGTGAGAGGAGCCACCTGAAGCATAGGCCAGGATTTGTAGCAGCTCCCATGCCCTTTTTGGGGTAGAGTGAGACACTACCAGACAAAAGCTTGCCTAAGAGTTGAGCTGGACAGTGGTGCATCTTATCTGAGCCCTGTGATCAGTGAAGGTGAAAGGAATCCCTCTACCCTTTTCTGTTCTGGGAAACAGCTTACTGCAAAGAAGCACCCTCCCTTCCCCATATGACTTAGATAAGACTCACAGATGCCTTGTTTATCTATAAGGAGGCTAGACAGATATTCAGAATTCCCTTTCTTTCTCTCTTAAGTGATTAGCTGAACTATTAATCATTCTAATCATTCTAAACAAAATACTAATTGGCCACACTTTGGATAAATGTCTCTCCTCCACCTAAGTGCCTGAACTTTAGTCCAACTTCAGCCTGATCCAGCAAAAAAAAAAACCCTTCCAAGAAAAGGCTCGCCTCAGGGTAAAGCATTCTCTGATCTACTATCCTGTCAGGCCATCCCATCACTCATGCCACTTACCCACACTCAGTTCTTTCTAGCTTTGTCTGTTCTTCTCTAGAAAAAAATCCCTTCTGCCCAACTCATGAGACATGTAGGGCACATTAGCTTGTGGCTTTCACCCTGTTACAATGGTCCTCTCTCTTCCTATTGCATAGTTTTCCTCCCTATGACACTAATCCCTCTCCCTATTGCAAAGTCACTTTCCTTTTCTTGCAATAATCGTTTTTAAAAAGATATTTATTCATTTTTCAGAAAGAAAGAGTGAGTGGGGGGAAGGAAGAAAGAGAAGGGGACAGAAAATCTGAAGCAGGGCTCTGTGCTGACAGCAGTGAGCCCTATGCAGGGCTTGAACTCACAAACCAGGAGAAAATGATCTGAGCCAACACTGGATGCTCAGCTGACTGAACCACCCAGGTGCCCCGCAATAATCTTTTTGAATAAAAGTCTCTCCTTACCAAGTTCCAATTTGTTGGGGTGTTTTGTTTGTTTGTGGGGTTTTTTTGTTTTTTTGGTTTTTTTTTTTTTTGACAAGCTCTTATCTACCTGGACTGGGTAGGAGTCTGGGTAGGAGTCTGGGGTAGGTAGGAGTCTGAAGAGAAATATTGTTTTTGTAAGAGGGATATCCTTGGGCTTCAAATTGATGTATTTACACATATTTAGAACTTCTTTACAAATAGATGACAATTCTCAAAGCTAAGAGTTGGTGTTAACTTCTTGATGGATTGACTTTGTCAGGCCTTGCCTTTCTCAAACCTCAGCTATAGTGGCTGGTGCCCTTTACCTACAGGTCAGGCCCTGATGGTCTCTGAGCCATCTAGGATTGAGCAGGAGGCTGACTGATACTCTCAGTGCCTCCTCAAGAAATACAAAATTAGTCTTGCCAGATGGAATTAGGCTCAGCATCATGAGACTCATAGAGGGCAGACCTTGAATTTCTCCTTGATGCCTCTGTGTCTCTTCCTCCAATTCATAGTCTGGCCCTAGACTGTGTCATATTGATCCAGGTCAAAATACAGGTCTGAAGATTGATGTTTTATTATGAGGTCAGCCTTTGTCTTGTAACAACCTACCTAGACCCTGGCCCTGAAGTCACATGAGCATCACCTGTGCAATTTTGAGTATCTTGTGCTGCCAACACTATAGCATTGGTTTCTGTTCCTGTCCACATCAAGCGTGAGCTCCCTAAGTGTCTTTGGACTAATCCATTGACTTCTGATGACCAGCTCCAGAACCAGTCAAGTTTATCCCCAGATCCCTGACCTTCATAGTTTTTACTTTTTCAGTCACCCTTAAATCATACGATGGCATGATTTAAGAACTTCCAGACTAATTGTACAGACTGCACATGGCTTACCAACACCATCTAATGACATCAGGCCTGTTCAACTGCTAGAAGCTTGCCATTGCATCTCTAAATTTAAAAAATGAAATTTTATAGAGATATTGCACAAAAGCGTTTGTTGACCATGGCTATTGCCAAAACTAAGGATAGAAACAGGGGCACTCTAATAACAGAATAGTGAGTATGCAAGTGAGTTTTGAGAACTTGATATCATGAAAATATACATATGTACAACATAGAAATTAAAGAAGTCATTGGAAGTCTGAATGGAAATATCTCCTAGTACCTTCATTAGTGAACTCATTTACTTAGTCATCCTTATAATTACTCTTAAGGGCTTCTCAGAGGCCAGACATTGTGCTAATGCTTGGAATTCAACAAGATTTGGATCAAACAGGGGAGACCAGAGACTTGCCCTCCTAGAATTTGAACAGAAAAGATTTAAAGTGGATTTTAAATATGAATCAACATATAGACATTTGATATTAGCAGAGATTATAAGGTGAGTTGTACCAGTCCGTGCAAGGAATAATGCTTAATACCATAATGGGATGGAGCATATAATTAATTAGTAGGCAGGCTTCCATCTGCTTAGCAGCTCTTAGGGGGTTTTCTTCCTCATCACTAAACCCATGCATCTATGCATTTTCTTCTTTTAATCCAAAATCTGGGACTCTCTTCTTTTTAACTGGAAGAAAGGGAAACCGATGGCAACACTCACTATTAGATAAACAAATGAGTGGACATGCCTGAAACGTCAGTGAAGACACAGTTTTGGTTTCAGCGGATAACGCATGTCAGTAGGAAGGTACTTTAAATTCTTTGACATGTATTGGAGAGTTTTCCTTCTGGGTGTTGGAAATCTCATTTTGAGAATGTCAATGAGGTATAAAATTCTGCATAAATAAATACAGTGACAATTGATGACATTTTCCTTTGGGAAGAATAAGTTACAAGGAGAGGGTTTCACTTCTTTTTCAGAATGAAAAATGTGTACATAAAGGAATCCAAAAGAGTCTCTTGTGCTCCCCTGAAGACAAGGCTACTGCCGTCCTTGTTTGTTTGTGGTTTGTTTGTTTACACATACTCTGACTCTTCTAGGAAGGATGTAAGGCAGCTGCTTCTCATTTCATCGCCTTCCACATACACATACTTTATTTGTTTTACGATCCGTAATTAAGATTATTATATTCCAGACTATAGCATATGATTGTGCAGCCATTTTTAGTTCTGCTTTTTGAATTCATCAAAACGTAGACTAAGTATGTGTGTATGTGATGCTTTATTCATAGACATAGCAACTGTACATGGGAAGCCACTCTGCAAGAGCAGGAATGAAAATCTGCCGAGATTTGAGGACCCCAAAACAGAAAAGAGATGCAAATTTTCAAGAGAACACTGGAAACAAAATTTACTTGGAACTCTAAAATACTGCTCCAAACCTAAAAGGATCCGAATGTACCAGATGTGATGGGAGCATAAATATTGATGCATCCTGATATTGTCAGAATGTTCCTGCAGCAACGATGTCATTGGATGTTGGAGTAAAAGGATATCTAGACCATCCGCCAACACATGGCAAATAAAGGTTTGCACACTGTGTAAGGAGGTACGCAGATGCCTTCAATCTTCCCGTGGATAAGAGAGTAAGAGAAAATGACCTTGTGTCACTTCCGAACAGACAAGTAAGATGAAAACTGATTTGATGGATATCACCCGCCCATTTAAAATAGTTCTGAAAATGGCCCCCCTTTTCCCCTAGAAAGAAACACAGTTCCGCATCCCTCAGTGGGAGAACAAGAATTTTAAAGTAGTTATGAATCAGAAACTGTTTATTCCCAGATAGGGGGAGGGAGGGAGGGAGGGAGGGAGGTAGATAACCTCCTTTTTTATATATCCTGATCATTATAACTTCACAACAACCAAATGACAAGGTAAACTTATTTTGCTCATATTCTGTTTTCAGTTTAACGTTTTTTTTCTCTACTAGAATATAAACTCCTCATGAGCAAGGAAGTTTTCTCTTAGTTACTACCATGCTTAGAAGATAGCCTGGCATAAAGGACACATTTTAATGAACACTTTTGGAATGAACAAAGGGATGACATTGATGGTTCCTGAGTAAACGAGTGAGATGGTATCTTGTTTGGTGTTTATCTGTTTTACCACTTAATATATGTATAGATATATATAAAATAGATATATCTTTGTGTTTCTTTGTGTTTTTATTTCTCAGTATGTATATGTATTTCTTTTTAAAATTAGAAGAAAGGGAGGTGAGGGTGGTCGGCTGTGACATCTGTCACCTCGTTGATCGCCAGGGTTGATTCAGCTCATCTGGCAGGAGTCCTCCCTCATGTGGTCCATATGTGTTTCTCTGGAAGCTGTGCACCCCCGCTCGGTTTAGGAGGGTGCCCTTCCCCGTTAGGAGCGCCATCCTTCCATCAAAGGTATATGAGTGGCTGCTGTCCGCCGCTGGAATCTCCAAACTTTCAAAGTCCGTTTGTAGGAGAGCACACAGTAGTCAAGCTTCCAAGACTCCACACACATCCAAATGGGGTGCTGCATGGGCCGGGGTCTGCCTTTCATTCTCTCCCTTCCTTCCTTCCTTCCTTCCTTCCTTCCTTCCTTCCTTCCTTCCTTCCTTCCTCCCTCCCTCCCTCCCTCCCTCCCTTTCTTCTTTTCTTCCTTCCTTTCTTCTTTTCTTTCTTTCTTTCTTTCTTTCTTTCTTTCTTTCTTTCTTTCTTTCTTTCTTTCTTTCCTTCTTCCTTCCTTCCTTCTTCCTTCCTTCTTCCTTCCTTCCTTCCTTCCTTTCTTCCTTCCTTCCTTCCTTCCTTCTTTCTTTCCTTCCTTCCTTCCTTTCTTCCTTCCTTCCTTCCTTCCTCCCTCCTTCCTCCTACCTTCCTTCCTTCCTTCCTTCCTTCCTTTCTCTTTCTCTCTTTCTTTTCTTTCTTTCCTTCTTTAAATAAATAGATAAATAAATATTAAGAAAAAAATATTTTCAATAAAAGTTCAGATTACTTGGAATTCCAGTTATGTGGCATTTTGAAAGGAATAGTCAGCTCTAAACACACACACACACACACACACACACACACACACACTCACACACAGGGCCTTGGGCCAGAAAACAAAATAAAACAAAGTAATGTGCAAACATAACAAAAACTCTCTCCCAATAGATAAACTTTAAAACTTATTTACTATGTTTTTAGTGTCCCTTTTCTTTCAAGAGTCTTTGATGGGTGGATAGTGGACTAATCACAGAACTGGGAGGGCTGGTAAAAAGGCAGCAAATTTGTCCTTTTAGTTTTATTTTTGGTTTTGTTTTTTTATTTTGAGAGAGAGTGGGAGGGAGGGGCAGAGAGAGAGAGAAAGTGAGAGAGAGAGAGAGAGAGAGAGAGAGAGAGCAAGAGAGCATCCCAGGAAGGCTCCACACTCAGCTGGGAGCCCATCACAGGGCTCAATCCCACGACCACAAGCTCATGACCTGAGCCCAAATCAAGAGTTGGAGGCTCAAGAGGCTGAGCCACCCAGGCACACCGTATTTTTCTAACACAAATGTATTCACAGCACTATTAGAGAAAACAGTTTTTAAAATATTGTAAGTTTGGGGGGAAAGCTCATAAGAACATGAGCAAAAATGTTAATAGTAGTTAAATACAGATGACTTCTCCCTTCCTCCCCTCTCCCAGCACTTGCCAAGATTTTCTTCCAGGTTTTCCATAATTTAAAAATAAGACTTTTTAAATAGAAAAAAACTATAAAAATCAAATTTAAAAAATCAAATAAAAGTTAGAGTTACAATATAAGATTTTTAATTTGAAATTTTTAGAAAAAACCTTAACACACAGAAATAATGGGAAGTGGTGAATTCTGATTCAACAGGAAATGTTAAATAAAGAGTTCAATGGGTCACAAAGAAAGATGAAGTAGAAGGTGTTGACTACAAATGTTAATGGAAGGCTGACAAATGCATTCACATCTCATGGGAGAGAATTGCAAGGTGTTCCGAAAGCACTGAAAAGGAGTTTCTGGAAATCTTGTGGGTGGCCTCTGCCTGCTGTGAAATGGATTTTACATTTATTTTGGAGACCTCTGTGGTTAAAATGCTTGCTTCTGGAGCTGGGGAAATTGTGAGAAGCGTATTCCTCCCTGACGTTACGGAAGAGTAAGATCTCCAACATGATACACTATCAAAATCAAAGGTGATTCCAACAGAGGGGCAGATTCTTCATAGAGTTTATGCTTCAAACGAGCCTGATCAGGAACGACATCTCAGAAATCAAATACAGTGTTGGGAATACCACTTTGTCAATTATAGATATATTCGATCTTGTGGAGTAAATCCGAGATCGTTAACATAAGGGCTCCAGAAAGAATGAAGCCATTGACATTAACTAACCTAATGATACACAAGTATTTTCATCCCACCTTTGCTTGGTGTTGCCTCGCTTTCCAGGATGCCATGAGGGTTAGGGAATCATGTGTTCTATTAACTGTTAGAATGCCGTGATGCTTGCTTGCACTGGGATCTTGTTTTGCCCTCAGAAGGTGGAATGCATGGGGGTGCCTGGGTGGCTCAGTTGGTTGAGCGTCTGACTTTGGCTCTGGTCATGATCTCACAGTTTGTGGGTTTGAGCCCCATGTGGGCTCTGTGCTGATAGCTCAGAGCCTGGAGCCTACTTCCAATTCTGGGTCTCCCTCTCTATCTGCCCCTCCCCTGCTCACGCTGTCTCTCTCTGTCTCTCAAAAATAAATAAATGTTAAAAAATATTTTAAAAATAAAAAATAAAATAAATTAATAAAAAAAAAGAAGATGGAATGCATGATCCCTGAAGTTAGATGGCAGCAATCTGAACCCAAGCAGCTATGACTGAGGCAGAGAAGCAGCACTTTCCCCACGAAGCAGAGTTTCTAGAACAAACAGCTCCCAGAACTACTGTTGTGGAATCCAGCCAATCAACCTGACCAAGGAAAAGAGCATTTCATCTCTTTTGATGTTTCTTTCCGATGCAGGAAAAGCCAACAGCTTAATGTTCCTGGCCCATCCACACTTGCCACCTCCGAGTCTCCAAGGACAGAGCAAGGAAGGAACAAGAAGCAAGAAGAATTTAGGGCAAACATCTCATGAAAACTAAGGGAACAGGAAGGAACAGGCCTCCCAAACACCTAGCAAAAACATTTCACTCCATATTGTCATTCTGTGTTATGCATTTTGCCCAAGAAAAAAAGAGATTCACTTAGTACACATAAAAGATCATTTATTATTGAAACAATGTGTGGGATGACCAGAACTAGTATTTTTTCCAACCTAGTGTGTATTATATTTTATGCATAATCACAGTTGAATTGCTTCCCTGCTCAAATTCATGTGTCTAATTCTTTTTTATTACCACCATATCTAACTCTTTGCTCTATTATGGACTATATGTTAATGGCTGAATTCGGAAGGCAAATAGCACTTTGTGAATATGTAAGACTACATACAGGAACCTGCTGGTGTCTATTCAGTAAATCAAAAGTGCTTTGCCTAAGCAGCTTCTGGGCTTCTTAGCACCACATTGTTTTTGTCATGCAGAGACTAAGCCCAAATGGCCAGAGCCATTTCAAGTAAGTAGGTATTGAAATGGTTGATATTGAAATAGTTGACATTTTAAAATATTTAATAATGAAAGAGCAGATAATTTTGATATTTAGTATAAAAATTGTAGATATTACAAGATGCTGAACATTAAGGCCAAAATCTTATTCCTCTTTATACACTCTCCAATTTAGCATATTGACCTGAAAATTCTACACACTCCTTAAGTGTTTATTAAATTCACTCATAGAAATGTTAAGAAAATCTGATGTGAGATGTTTTATAAAAGTATTAGGTCGATATTGTAATAGTGGACTGTAGCACAGTCTACTCTTTTTAAATCGCATTTGCTGATATTTCATTTTAATAATAAAAAAGGAATGCCTGCCCAATTTGTCAGAGTGGGAAACCTGTGTTAAAGGGTTATTTTCCAAAAAGGTAAGATCATAACTTTCACACAGATATAAAGTGAAAACTTGTCAGATATTTTATTTTATCTATTAATTAAAGGAGAGAACCAGGAAAGATGTTACAACCAGTTCAAAGGAGAAGTTAAAGAAGCACAAATTTATATGAAATAAAGGAATATTGCAATGAATTCACAAATGGGCACCAAACTGGTTTTACAACAGGAATAAAGAATGACAACTCAAGCTCCACTGGACAGAACATTAATGTGCACGTGGGAAGGCAACGCATTTTTGGGGACACCTGGGTGGCTCCGTCAGTTAAGCGTCTGACTCTTGATTACAACTCAGATCTCTGTCTCAGGATTGTCAAATCAAGCCTGGTCCCTCTCAGGCTCTGTGCTGAGTGTGGACCTTGCTTGAGAATTTCATTCTCTCTCTCTCTCTCTCTCTCTCTCTCTCTCTCTCTCTCCCTTGCTGAACCATGGGTGCATTGCTCTCTGTTACCTACAGTTTACAGTCGTAAAATAACTCAAAGGCGATGAAGGGCTAAAATCAGATATCGTGGAAAATAGTGCTCTAAACAATGAATAGTGTCCTTTGGAGATACCTAGTAATCTTTTTTGTTTATTTCAAATTTCCTCATAATAAAGCGTAGAGAGAAAGAAGAAAAGGAAGAGAGGAAAGAAGGGATGAAAGAAGAAAGAAAGAAAGAAAGAAAGAAAGAAAGAAAGAAAGAAAGAAAGAAAGAAAGAAAGAAAGAAAGAAAGAAAGATAACCCTCTGCTATCTACTACACAGATTAAACCACTGATAACATTTTGGTGCATTTTGTTTCTTAATAGAATTGGACAGCATAACACTGTGTACTGTTCTATGGACTCCTTTTTTCATTTAAAAAAGATATATAAAAATAGTGAACATTTTCTCATATCCAACACTCTTGCATAATATGATTTTTACATAATACAGCTGTTCCACCATTTGCTGAACCTGCTATTGTTGGATATTTTTGTAAATTTTCATACTCTAGATAACCACACAAGAAAACTCTCTGGGCCAATGTCTTTACACACATCTCTGATACTTTTCTTGGGAATTCCTAGAAGGGGAGTGTCTGGGTCAAAAACTAGGTGCATTTTGATATATTTTGACAGATGTTGTTAAATTGTTCTACAGACATGCTGAACCAATTCACAAACCCTGCCAACTGTGGGTAATTATGCCCGGTTCCCCACACCCTAGCCCACACAGAGCCTTCCCATTCTTTTCAAGCTTTGGCAATTCAGTGGGCTAAGACTGGTGTTTCTTTGTTGTTTCAAATCTGCATTTTAAAAACTATGGAGGTTAAATTTTTGTATTGGCTAGAAGACACATTTTATGAAATTTTGTGCCAGTATGGGTGAAAGAAATAAAAAATACAATTATTTCTTCCCTCTCTTTGTCTTTAGTTTGGAAGAGCCAGGGACTTTTGACAACCAAAGGAACAGATATGCTCATTGTGAAAAGAAAGGACCAGACTAAAAGTGTAACACAGAAATTTGTTTTCAAGAAACTTTTAAGAAAAAAATATTGAGCATACCCAGAATGTATCCATGAAAATAATTTCTAAAATGTGGAACTGAAAAAGTAGCATCCGCATTTAATTGGGGGGCGAGGTACATTTGGTTAATAATGGGGCTTTAACACTTCTTATTGAATTCTGATTTAGTGAGATAAAAAGCATCTGTGAACTGAATTATACATAAAGGGAACAGTTTGTAGATTATTCTTGCCTGTGTCTACTTGTGTGTGCTGTATAATTTAGGCCTTAATATATTTGGAGTCCTTTTTCTTTTATTGTTCAGAAGCTGAATGAATACCTTCCTCCCGAGTAACATTTGTTCAATTTTATTTATATGTGAAAACTGAAATATGGAAGGTTAGTTTCTAGTTTTGTGTCGATAAGAAATACACATGAATATTTTTCAAATCTGTTTCTAATATTCTGCATAGTTCCAGCAAGATGAACGAGAGTGATATAAAAATATATTATTTTATCATCAGAGTCAAAATCTCTAAAATGGATCCAAGGGGAAAACAGGCATGAATTGAAGGAAATTGACTTTATTTCCATTGCTTCTCCTGTTTCTTATATTTTCCTTCCACTTGGCTGAGTCAAGGTCAGGATTTGGGACCAAGGCCACGGTCTCATCAGGTCCCTGGGTAACCAGTGGATGGTGAAGTCATCGTGGAGGAGATGAGCAGGGGAGAGACTGTCAGCTCAAGACTCATTCTACCACCAGGAATTCCTTCCACTGACTTCTAAATTGGCGACCTTGTGCAACCATTTAAAGTTATTAGTGCCATTATTTTCTTCTCTGTAAAATGGAGTTCATAACTACCATTTAAAGATGGCTGTGATCAGGGACATACAAATCGTTAACAAATTGATACACAAATGAAACATATTATGAGACACCTGTCTGGCACCTCTACATCAGTCAGAAGTGGAGCACTTTCTCATTTAGTTTGTTGGAAACACAGAAATTTCTCTGTTCAAATGAAGGAAAATACAGACTTCAATGCATTCTCAACTTGAGAGGAAGAAGTGTTTCTATTTAAGAATTGATCTAAACACAGGTTCTTAAACTGATGTAAAAAAGAAGATTATATGTTTGTTTCAAAGGGCAGTATTAAAGTCATATCCTAGAAATGAATTCCTGAGGAAAAGAAAAAAAATGTCAATAGGCTCTTATTTGGAAGGGGCTGAAATCCCTCGCACTACACTATTATCATTAATTTTATGTTAATAGGGTTTGTTAACTTAAGTTTCTACTATTACATGTGCTTTGTGGGTTTTTTGAGTTGAGGGATTAGCTCTGGCCTATGGCCCCTAATTGGATATTGTCTAATTATTAATATTCATTTTTCCAGAGAGATTTGCTTCACAGAATTAAAAAAGTTGATGAGTCGACAGTAGCTACTATTCCCCTCTGATTTATAAGCATGAAAGAATATGTAATTCAAACATGACCCTCATAAACAACCCCACTATCATTGTTATAAAACAAAGCTCAATGCTCTGATCCAGTTCTTACTTTTCAGAATATTGAGTAAAATAGGAATTACTGACTCAGTAAATCTCATGAATTCTTTTGGCAAATGTATAGCTTACATTGGATTCAACTGTCTATCAATAGATCTATGTTAAAAATTTTCTATATTAAAATTTGAGTGGGAAGAGAAGGAGCTGTTTTTCTTCTCGTAATGGAGGAGGCAATTCTATTGAAGAACAATTATCCCTTCATACCCAAAATTATAAATGGGCTCTCCTCAGTGAAGAAGAAATAACTTCCTGAAAAGGCCAACTCTATAGAAATCCACAGCCTTTTGTCAGAACTGATTAAAAAAGATGAAAGAAAAAATTGGTAGTTTGGGCAGAAACCTTCAGAGTAGACAGGAGAGGAAGAAATGAGATGAAGAAAATCAACCAGGAGAAAATCAAAATAGTCAAGATGAATGATGGACAAATATTAGTGAGAATTTTATTCATGGAAAGGCAAATGTACATCTCCATACCTCTATATTTCTCTTTGTCCATGATTAAGTATAGTAAAAAAAAAATAGAAAGGAAGATGTCTCTCTTATAGAAATATTATGCCTGGATTTTATTTTCGCATGGTTGAAGTCAAGGTCTGTGAATTTCTGAGATCAGCCACTTAAGAGAAGAAGATCGTTTCATAAATTTTAACTGATAAGATGAAAAGAAGGTAGGTCTTTACAACTTTTTTCAGTTGGTTTTAAGATGATTTTTAAATGATTTTTTAAAAGCTAGAAAAATCTAATAATGAGGGAAAAGTCCAATTTTATGCTCTTCATGGAGAAAATATTGACGAGGCTTCCCATTAACATACCTGTTTAAAAAATCACCTTTCCCCGTGAATTGTTTTAATCTCTGTGCGTCTTCATTTCTCTATGGGAAGACTCACAGGCTCTGAGTCCAAATATATTTGCAGTAGTTCCTCAAGAGCTACCTGTCATCTGTGAGAGACCAGGAACAAGTGACAACGAGACCAGGTCTGGGATTACAACTT
Organism: Suricata suricatta; assembly: GCF_006229205.1. Taxonomy (NCBI): domain Eukaryota; kingdom Metazoa; phylum Chordata; class Mammalia; order Carnivora; family Herpestidae; genus Suricata; species Suricata suricatta. Next base: position 134,202,022 of record NC_043706.1, on the reverse strand, counting down.
TCCCATAACAGAGGGACTGAAAGTCTCCCAAATATCTTAGAGAGTTAGTAAAAGTCTCTTAAACTATATGTCCACCAACCGTGTGGTAACACATCTCCAGACTTACATAAAGAGACTGGAATCTGTGTGTCCCATGGAACCCCATACATGTATGTGAATCTGTAACTCAGATTTTCCTAACTTCTTGATTTGAATCTGGACCCTTTTAGAAAGTGAAAAATGGAAGTCTAAGAAATTAATAATTACCCTAGTAAAAACTTTCATCATTGAAATTCTAAATTTTAATTTATATAGTTGGAGCTGAATCTTCTTTTCAATGAGAGGAAACTCACCCCTCAGCACTCAATCAGATTCAAATATGTGGGTCTGGGGATTAATTCCTGTGTGCTCCCAACCCCAGCTCCGTCACAGATTCTGAGAGAGAGTGAGAGAGAGAGAGAGAGACGAATTTTCTTCCTACCTGATGGGAACACCTATAAATGGATATATATCAACCCAAAGTTTGGACTTACTGAAAACAATTTTCTATTTCATGACTCCATTTGGCCTGACAGTAGATAAGAATCAGCTCTTGCTAAAGAAGTTAACTTAATGGGTTATGAATAATGAATCTTAAGTCACTGGAACTAGAAATTCTTATTCTTAGGTGTGTGAAGACCAATATAGACTAACTGTGGTAAATGAGATTCCATTAATCTTTTGGTAATAATCCAGTTTTTCTCACTTGTGCTGACCCCACTGATGTCATAGAGTGACCTCATATGATCATCATGGGCTCTATGAATGTCACTTCAAAAAAACTGAGTAAGCATTAAAATGGGGTTAATATTAAAAGGGTCTCCTTTTTAATATTAAATTTTTTAAAAAGCATATGAATCTAAAAATAGAAAATATGATATATGTATTGTCTCTGGTGGCCTGTTTTGAAACTGCACACAGCAATCTGAAATTGTAAACACAAATGTTAACTAATAAGATATTTCTGTTTTACTTTCTAAAATTACAGATAGCACATCCCTAATTTAATTCTTTTGAAATCCAAATGGCCATTATGCCTGTGACTAATGCTTTTGATTAATAAGGCACTATACTACCTGTAAGCTAACTTTGTCTGTAAATGTCTTGAGATCTACAAAAAGTCAAACATTATAAAAGATTATTTGATTTTTCAGAGAATTATGTCAAAAGACTTTGCCCAGATTGAGAGATATTAGATTACTAGAGTCCATTTATCCCCATTGATTTCATTTGTATTTGAGTTTACTTCTTACACATCTACTCAAAAGGCTGGTCCATAGAGTTACATTTTTAAACCACAGCTATCTTCCATAGCCTCTTTATCATGAATGCCTTTCCTTCATGAGGAGATTTTATAAATATGTACAATATTGAAGCAAAATTTTTTCAGTGCAAACTATCATGCAGCAGCAGGTCTTTCCAGGTGCATCCTTTGACCCCAAGATGACAGCCAATACCTTCCCATGGCATAGTTAGAAGGACCCTCCATATCTAGCTAGTACCTATTTAAGGCAAAGGTGAGTAGCAAAGTGATTCAGAGCAAAACTCTGGAAGTAGTGTGCAACTTCCTCACTGGCACAATAAGGGTAATAAGAGACCCCATCTCTAAGTATTGTTTTGAGGATTTAATAAGTTAACATAATCAAAGCTTTAGAACAGTGTCTGCCAAATAGACAATATTTTGTAAGTATTCACTATTATAATTATTTTCTGGTGGCAAAGAACCTATTTGCTTAGAAAGTTCACATGTAATATTTAAGAATAAAAATTCTCCTGGGAACCTGGGTGTCTTAGTTGGTTAAGCATCCAACTCTTGATTTCAGCTCAGGTCATGATCTCACGGTTTGTGAGTTAGAGCCCTGAATTGGGCTCTGTATTGACAGCTCTGAGCCTGGAGCCTGCTTTTAGATTCTGTGTCTCCCTCTCTCTCCTCTCTCTCTCTCTCTCAAAAATAAAGATTAAAAAAAAATTTTGAAGTAAAATAAGAACTTTTCAGCTAAACTATGTTGATCCAAATTCAACTTCCTCCCTTGTGAGAGCTGGATGACCTGGAGGAAGTTACTTCACCTCTTGAAGGAGTGCCTCAGTTTCCCCTTGTATAAAATGATACCAATGGGAGTGCCTGGGTGGCTCAGTCGGCTGAGCTTCCGGCTTCAGCTCAGGTCATGTTCTCATGGTTCCTGGGTTCAAGCCCCTTGTTGAGCTCTGTGCTGACAGCTCAGAGCCTAGAGCCTGCTTCGGAATCTGTTTCTCCCTCTCTCTGTGACCCCACCCTGCTCATGCAATCTCTCTCTATCTCTCAAAAATAAAAAATAAAAATAAAAATAAATTAAAAAATAAAATAAAATGATGCCAACTACAATACTTAAGAGTTGCTGTGAGGATTAAATAAATTATTACACTTAAACAGTGCCCAAAACATACAATAAAAGCTCAGTAAATGTACCTGTTGCACCAGAAATATTAGCATTAGAGCTATCATTATTTTTAATTTTTAGTAATTCTTCATTTCTCACTCAAACCCTTGTTTTCTAGGGCAGCCCCACTGACCAGGTCAGCCAGCCCTCCTTAACTTCCACCTCCCCTTACAATGGTTCTAAGTTTGTATTTCTGTCATTAACACTTTGATAAACATGTCTCTCAGAAAGTTGCACGAAGACAGGGTGCTGAGGCTGGTCTTGGCTCCCTCTTTTTTCCCCAAACTGTGAGGCTCTGGCAGATGATCAGCCCTCAATCAATCTCAGTGAATGAATGGTATCAAAGTCTAATTTCAGCAATGAATCTTGCTAACTCACACCCAGAGCTTGTAAAATAAATGGAGTGGTGCCAACCAGAACATGGGGATTATGGAGTCCGAATCGGCCCCGGGCTTGAAGGTTGCACGGACTTTATTTTCCTCACATGTTCATCTTTGTACACTACAGGCCCTGAACTAGCCATAACCCAGTCTTCTGTGCCCAGTTCAAAGAACGTGCATCTTCCTACCAAGGTGAGACTCTTCCTCTCTCTCAAAATCCGCACCCCTGCCATATGTGGTGTGGCTTCATTTCCACTCAGGTGCCTTCTGACTCTAATCCCAGAACCTCCTGCGGCCGTATCGTTTCCCCCCATGCTACAGGTCACTGTAGGGTCCATGTTCCCCTTCCTCTCTACACGTCCATGTGAGCTTTTCTGTCTCCGGTGTGCTGCCCTGTTTTGAGGCTCTTACTGCAGCCAGCGGGGGAAGACCAGCAGATTAGAAAATCCAGCTTAATTGAAATTGTGAACCTTGTCAAATTCAAATAACAGAGCGAGGCAGAAATGCTAGCCTCTTTCCACCCCGCAAAATAAACCGAGGTTAAGTAATTAAGCTAAAAGGTTTTGTTTGTTTTTTTTTATAAAACCACAATAGAGAGGAAGGGGAAGAAAATATTTACTGAAATATTGTTCAGCAGAGGAGCAAGGAGAATAGGGCCTCATTTTCATGAGCATCCAATGTGCAGTAGGCATAAAATCATACCGTTAAATTACAGAATACCAACACTTTAAATCATGCATACATACATACAAACAAGATGTTTAAAAAATAAATATAACCTTATTTCAAATCGTCAGTGCTTCCCTCCGGAATAAATTTAACAATTTAGTCCTTAAAACCTTGGTAGAGTTTCTATAAAAGTACAAGCAATTTTAGTCTCAATTTTAGATACTAAATATATAAGCTATATTTAAAATGTCTACAAAGCTCTTCATCAACTTACAACAGGGTTATATCCCAAAAAACCCATCCTACGTGGAAAATATCCTAAGCAGAAAATGCGTTGACTACATACACCTGACCTCCCAAACATCACACCTTACTTAACCGGGTCCACCTGAAACGTGTTCAGAACACTCATCGTAGCCAGCATTGGGCAAAATCATCTCGCACAGAGCCTATTGTACAATAAAGTGTTGACTGTCTCATGTAACTTACAGTTACAGAACTTACTGTACTGGAAGTGACAAACTGGTGTAGAATGGCTGTCAATGTGTCAGTCACTTACCCCTGTGGTCACCTGCTGACAGGCTGCTGTCCTGCATCACAAGAGAGGGTCATATACCACATCATGACGCCAGCCCGGGATAAGATCTAAATTCCAAATTCCAAGTACCGTTTCTACTGAATGCATATCCCTTTTGCTCCATCATAAAAGTTGACAGATCATAAGTAGACTCATCATTAAGTCGGGACTGTCGGTATTCTGAACATGATAGCACTTCTGACTCTCACAAGTAAAATATGTGTGACATTATAACTCAAAACAAGCTCTTGTAAGCCTGTTGGCCATGCTTGTGCTGTTTGGCCAGATTTAACATCTCTGCTGTCCCTATTTTATAAGACTAAGTTTCATTTTATTTTATTCATGTTATTTAAAGTTTATTTATTTATGTTGAGAGAGAGAGAGAGAATGTAAGTAGGGAAGGAGCAGAAACAGAGGGAGAGAGAGAATCCCAAGCAGACCTCTTCTGTCAGCAAAGAGCATATCACAGGGCTTGAACTCACAAACCATAAGATCATGACTTGACCCGAAATCAAGAGTTGGATGCTCAACTGACTGAGCCCCCAGGTGCTCCTATTTTAGAAAACTAAGTTAAAAAAAATATCCAGTCAATTTGAAATATCTCAAATAACCTGGCCAATTGAGCACACAAACTCACTTTTGCTTGACAATTCCAAGTTGTTGTTATAAAAGGTCCCTCCTTCCCCTCCCCCACACGTTTCCTCTTGCTTCTCTCTAAGACAGGGCTTTTACCATTGTCCATCACTCTAAGCGATGGGTGATAATCCAGCCGAATTTATCAGGAGAAGGTAGCTGTGATGAGAACTGTTTGATGAATAACAGTTAAAGATAAAGTTCAAACCCATTACAACTCTTCCTCTTAACAATAATTAATTGAAATAGTTTAAACAGACACCACGGACATAGAAAAGGAAGTGAATGTTGGAGTATGTATTAAAAACAGATTATAGGCTCTGGAGACCATAATGGCCCTTTCATTATCTTCAGGAGTTATTGTATGAAAACACTTTTGGAAAGTTTTTTAAATGAATATTATTGACTTGATAGACCACAATAGTTCCAAAGAGGACATTAGTATCCATCTTCAAGCAAGTATTTATATTGTTTAAAACCATTATTGGCATTTGTGCAAAAATCTCTTTCAACTCCAGCACAGAAGCTGCCTGAGAAAGTGGTCCAGTAATATCCATTTAGAAAAAAAAAAGTCAAACTCATTCTTCCTTATCTGTTCAAGGCAATGAAACCATATGCTGTAATAGATTTATTTCTCATTAAATTATATTGGATGCTTTGTTTCCTTTGATTTAAATCTTTCCTAATGTAATCAAATGCCAAAAATAATGTAGAGTAGGCTTTTTTGGTAAGAAAATTAAATTGATCTGCACTTTAACTTGGTGAGTGGTTAGATTTGGTCTTTGTGGTAGCAGATTGCATCTGCCATCAATTACTTAGAGCTAAAGGAGATTGAAAGTTATTTTTAATTTTAGCTCTGGCCATTGCTATGCAGAAGAAACCATACCTGCCTCATGTTTTACCAGTTTTATGTCCACCCTCCTGAAGGAACAGAGCAACTCAGAAATCCACTGCTGGGTTCTTACTGTGCAGTGTAAATGGGGACTGTGTGTCCTCCTGGTATTTGACAAGTATGGAATGCTGGTGGCTTGAAAAATAGAGTGCTGATAGCGACATGATATCCCTGTCACTCAAACATAGTCTGATCTAAAAGATCTATTATGTGCTCACTAGACTGTGAGCCCCTCAGATTCAGGTTTATGTCTTCATTAGCTTGGATTCTTTGCAAGCATTAGAAATGAACTCTGGAGAATGAGTGGGAAATGAGAAGGGGAAAGAGAAGTCAGTGGAAGAATAAGAAGGTACTTACAGAGAGGACAAAACAGAAGGCAGAGAGTGCAGGTTTGCAACAACCAGGCATCAAGAAACACCAGAAGGTTTCAGATACAGGACACACTCAAAGGCTGTCCCTCGTTTCCTCCCTGCCCCCAACACTGGAATGAAGGGGCCAGTTCTAACCAGTTTTGGGTCAGGGCAGTCTTCTTCTCAAAGCTTATCACTCCAGGAGAGAATGTCCAACTGATACCTTTCGGTCCTATGTCAACGTGTTGCATACTCCAAGATGGTGGAGAGGAGGAGGCTCGAGGAGCCCTTAGGCTTCCACAGTGGTACAGTGACTCTTTGATTTACCACCCAGCCAAGGTTCCAAACAGAGGAGGGAAAGTAATATCCCAGGAGGAGATCTGGGGGCTCTTAAAAAGGGGAATAGATACTAGTCAACCAGCAATGTCCACATATAAAAGATACTTAAAGTATCTAGTAGCTAGAAATGTCCACACATAGTAGATAGTATCTACTATCCACATATAGTAGATACTCAATAAGTATTTTCTGAATGAATGAACAGGGAGAGAATGAAAGGATGATCAGCTGTGAAGGAGATATAACAACCTTATTTCCTTCTATTGAGGTCAAAAGCAAAGTCAGATAATGACGATCACAGTCACAACAGTCGGTACAGAGACATTACAATACTTTTTCAGCAAAGCAAAGTTATGTGAACCCTATCTTCTAAATTTCTTTCATTATGAAATCACAAAATGATCAGCTTATAATATTGATTCCTGGGTGTGTTAAAAATGACACAGACTTATAATAGTAATATGTTTAAAAGAAGTCCTATAACTTTGGTTGAAAATGTTAATATCACTCACAATATTGGGAACTATGTTTTCCCATTACATTCACATAAAGTGAGCTAATATTTTTTCTTTCTTGTTTTAATAATGATAGTAAAATGAAACCTGGCATTTATTGGTCATATTGTTATTAAACTTTTTCTTATGAAAAACCACAGCTTTAAAAATCTTTATATTTTCTCATTGCTGAAATATCTTAAGTCCTTTCCTCATTTTGATTGTGATGAGCAGGTTTAAAAGTAAAGATCCTAAGCCTACATCATATAAGGCACTGGCAAGGCTCAAGTACTAACCAACAAGAAAGGTGTTATGGAAATATTTAGAATGTACAGTATCCTGCAGAAAACTTGCATCTTAATATGTGAGGTACGGATGGCCAATTTATTTTTTAAGTTTATTTATTTATGAGAGAGGGAGAGAGCAGGGGAGGGACAGAGAGAGAAAGAGAGAGAGAATCCCAACATTGGGCTTGAATCCGTGCTACTGTGAGATCATGACCTGGGCTGAAATCAAGAGTTGACACTTAACCAACTGAGCCACCCAGGTGCCACCCCAATTTATTTTAACAGAGTTTCTACTAGGTGCTGAATACTTGCTTATGAAAACAAGAAAAAGAGACAGAAAGAGAGGGAGGGAGAGAGTGAAATTAAAGATACGTGATAGGAAGGCTGGAAATACCATGAGGAAGGAATGGATATAGAGACCAACCGGATTTTACTGACCAGCCACCACATCTCCACTGGGGACACCACGGAAGTCAGGTGTGGTTCCCTATCTTTAAGAACTTCTTCTTCTGAAGTTATTTTTGGCCCCCTTTCCAGTGTGATGAAATTCTACCCCTCTTGTAAGACTTTAGCTCAGCTCCCACATGAAGATATTGTATATTGCTGCCCATGCAAATGTTCAAGTCATCCTTGATTCTACTCTGTCCCCGCTACTACACACTCCATCGCCATTTTGGCTTATTTTTGCATGTCTTAAAACATTTACTTTTCTCCACTCTTCTTCCCTAGCTCATGCTCCTTGTATCTTTCCCTGCACTGATGCCTCACCTTCTTGTTTTCAGTTTTGTTTGCTGATGTCACTGCCCTGTTTTAAATACATCTGTGGGTTTCCAGTGACCCTAGACTCAAGTCCAGTTGCCTCGATGGCTGGGTCATGAATGCCCACTCCGCACTCAGGGCCCACTGGAGGACTTTCAGACCTCCCAACATTCACTCCTGAGCCAGGCACCTGTCAGTGTCTCCCTTGTTGATTTTTATGACATGGGAATTGGTCAAACAGATGCTTTCACAAGACAGGTAAAAGCAATAGTCAAACTCTTCAGACACTAGGAATATGTGCATAAAACCATCCTCACAGGGTACCTGGGTGGCTCAGTCAGTAAAGCATCCGACTTCAGCTCAGGTCATGATCTCACGGGTTCGTGGGTTCAAGCCACACATCAGGCTCTGTACTGACAGCTAGCTCAGAGCCTGGAGCCTGTCTTTGGATCTGTGTCTCCCTCTCTCTCTGACCCTCCCCTGCTCACATTGTCTGTCTGTCTGTCTGTCTGTCTGCTTCTCTCTCTCTCTCTCTCAGAAATAAAATAAAACATTTAAAAAATTTTTTAAAAAGACCATTCTCATAGATTCCCTTCCGTGCAGACACTCTCTTGGCACTACTGTGTTGACATGGATGTGAGGACCATAAAACCTGCCTGCCGGGTACTCAGTGAGGTGCTACTGATTCTCTTCAATTCCAGAACCTAAATTAATGTGAGTCGCTGGTGGGAGCAGCATGTCACTTTCTTATGGAATATTCTTTACATAGCAAGTTAAGTCAGCAGTTGAGCAGCAGTGTTATGTGTTATAAGGGCAGAGGGAGTGGACGAGATAAGATCCCTAATGTTAAAGAGAATAAAGCTCATTTATGGGACACACTGGAAGCGCAGGGTTATCTGGATCATCTCACTCTGTAAATCTTGTGACTCTATCTATATGCAAACAGGTATGTGGGAAATAATAGAGGCGAAATACCTGGGACCCACCAAGCCAAAGTTCTTCATATTTTGGTGACGGAGGGAGCACTTCTCCATTTGTGATCAATGGTCACCATGTTTACTCCACACCCATAGCTAGAGAGGTCTTGATGGTGAACTTGAAGAAAGCAATAGTTTAAAATCCGAGCACTTAGTCCTCTGGTAAAGGACCTGATTTCTATTTTCTTCTAAATCAAACAGCTTTTCAAAAATAGAGAAAATGTCATTTCTGAGAAATTTTACTGAGCTTTCTGAGCTATATGCTAAAACAAAAACAAAACAAAACCTGACACATCTCTCTGGGTTTTAAAAGGTAATAGCAGCTTTTGGCTCAGCCAAACTATTATAAGTCCTTATTGCTGGAAGTCTCTTTCATGCTGAATAAGTACATGCATTTTCACAGATTTTCAGGTTGCTTTCAATAAAACTGCTTGAGAATTGAAAAATAGAGCCTCTTAGTCGGAGTTGGGAATTAATTGTTCACACTAGGCTTGGGCTAATTTGCATACCTTTCTTTTTATTGGGGGCCAGTGTAGTTATTGTTCATCGCCAAAAAATAATATTTCCTCATCATATAAAATGCAAAAACAAGTTCAATCAGAAACTTCAAATTTTAGAATAATCACAATCTTCATTGATTCATTTCCCCTAAACTGAGAAAAACATTTCAGTGTTTTCTGTGAATGCAGCAAAGTGTGGATTTTGATAGGATATAGAGGCAACAGTTCTGTTTCAAGGCGATCTCATTAAAAGCCACCTGCTGCCTTAATAATGACGGCATAATTAAAATGCTATCCCCAAATTTGGTATTGCTTAGACATTATGGACAGAAAGAGAAAGCTGATTGAAATCTATCTAATTTGGAACTAAGGTAGCAATTTGTAGAAAGGGTGTCCTGAATGAGTTTGATGAATGCAATAGGAAAATACCAAAGGTGCATTTGGTCTAGAAAGGAAATGAATGTGGTTGTCCAGCCCATGAACCCCCACCCTGGCCCCTGACATCACCCAGCAAACAATTCTATTTGTCCTGCTTCAGCCCCACTTTGGACAGGAGGTTTACCTTAATTTCTTTTTTTAATGAAATCTCCTAATAAATTTCTAGAAAGGATTTTTCTTAGAAGAACAGAATTGGCTGTGTCCCAAGATAATCATTTCAATAACAAAGCTGTGGAGTTGTGGAACTGGAATAAATTAGGAATTAAATAGGGGAATCGTAGGAGAACTTGTCCCCAATGAACAATCTCATGAAAACTTCAACGAAGCCAACATTTCCTCTGTATGAAAGTGACAGACCTGATACATAACGCAAAAACAATCATCAACAGATTGACAAATCAGCTAATGAGATATTTATTAAGTGCAAGGCACTGTTTTAAATGCCGTGAGTGTGCAGACATCACTTTTTTCCAACTCCCTGAAAGTCTTCCTACCTTGCCCAGTGACACCCTCAGGCCTGTGGATGATTCAATGCTCGTCACTGAAAACTCTCCGACTACCTTGGCTCCGCTAACCGTCTCCTCTGCCAGCCAGCCACACAGCCCTCTCATTGATTGCTCACTTTGGTTCTTCTGTTTCTGCCCATCAGCATGATGAAGTAGCTCCCACAAAGACAAAAACTAACCAACCAACCAACCAAGCCCTCCCTCATGGCCCTCAGTGGGCCTCCAGCTGCCCTTCCTCCCACTTCCCATCACCATCCCCTCCCCCTCCTTCTCCTTCTTCATCACTTTATTCTTCAAGGACTACATGGCTTCCATCCTTACTGCCCTGGACTGCTGTGACAAATTCCATTACTCTCCTTTATTTCTTAATGTTCATTTATTTATTTTTTGAGAGAGTAAGGAAGGGGCAGAGAGAAAAATCCTTTCTAGAAATGGACCTTATCTAAAAAATGCCTTCATAGCAACATGTATGTGAGTATTTGGCCAAACACCTGGGTATGATGCCTTAGCCAAGCTGACACATAAACATCATGGGGATATAAGCCGAGGTTATATGTACAGCTTCTAGCAAGTGTCCTAAAGAGGAAGGAGGCTCCTTTCTTCCCTCACTTTTTCCTTCCTGCTGACCGGAGAGTGGATGTAATATCATAGTACCAGCGTTAAGGTAGTCCATGCGGTGACCCTGAGAACAAAAGCCACACATAGGATACGAAAAGATAGAAAAAAGTGTGAGTTCCTTACACTGTGGAGGGCCACACCAGCCCACATCAGCTGGCAATGTTTCGGATGTTATTTCTTGCTAAACTACACTTAGCAGGGGGTCTTCTGTTACACACAGCCAAAACCAATCCTAGTTTATAATTTCCCTGAACTACTTCTCCTCCAGTGTTCTGATCCTCCAGATCAGAACATCAACATCTACCCAGGCTGTAGGAGCAAGAAAATATGGACATCCTTGGAACCAATCTGTCCCTCATCATTCCCCTCAGCTGCCTAAGTCTGTCACTGCTGTCACTCCACTCCATTCAAAGCCTCCATTGGCTCATTATATTAATCAATAACTTTCTTCTTAGTCTCCCAACAATTATTCTGGCTCCCTCTCCATTCTGCATGTGTAACCAGGGTTCTTGTTTCAAAACATAAATGAGACCATGTCACCTTCTTGCTTGAAACTTCTCAATGGCTTCTTGAGAATTCTAAATCCTTCCAAATCCTTAACTTAGCTCTATGTGATCCACCTCCACCCAGCTGTCTACTTTCATCCCAAAATTTTGTCATTTACTAAATTCCAGTAAAGCACAGCCTAAAGCTCCCCTCCTCCTCACCTTCTTCTGCTTGGTGCTTTTGGTGGCCTCCGAATGACTTCCCTTCCTCCTCCTCTAGACAATTCCATTGAAATTTTTAAGACTCAACTCGAGGCACCTGGGTGGCTTGGTTGGTTGAGCATCCAGCTTCAGCTCAGGTCACGATCTCATAGTTTGTGAGTTTGAGCCCCACGTCAGGCTCTGTGCTGACAGCTCAAAACCTGGAGCCTGCTTCAGATTCTGTGTCTCCCTCTCTATCTGTCTCTCTGTCTGTCTCTCTTTCTCAAAAATAAAAAAACATCTAAAAAAAAAAGACTCGATTCGAGTCATCTTCTCCGGGGACTCCATCCAGTTTGCAAAAAGGGACTCTACTTTGTGGCCCCACAGAAGTCCACATGTAATTTTGTAGTTATGATAATATATTAATAATGACAGCTAATATTCATCAGTGACTTATTATGTATGAGGCACTATTCTAAGTACTTTACATATGTTTACTCATTTAAGGAATTATTCTCAGTTTCAAGAACAGGAAATGGAGGCGTGAAGAGTTTAAGTGACTTTCCCAAGGCCACATAGGCAGCCTGACCCCAGAGCCCATCCTGTTAATGGTCAGGCTATATGCATGTGGGGTCTCTATGATATGTTACTCTGCTCCTTACTCTCTCCCTCCATATTACCATCAACTCCTTTTGGGCAGAGACCATGCCTAATATATCTTTGTATCTCTAACACATAAGGAAGCAGGAATAGTATATGCTTAATAAACATTTCTCAAACTAAATGGAAAACCCAGTCCCTAGACTCAAGCAAAGAGCAAGATATACATTTATGAAGCATGAAAAAGTTGTTATGTGTTAAATTCTCAGTACAGCTTTTCCTTTTCTCCTTTATGACAGTCTCATGCATATGTTAACAAAATATGGTCCAAACCTCATCCCAGTGTGGCAGATGCCAAATGATTAGCCTTCGATGTTCTTGGAAGCTGCGTTTTGTTTGATAATCTGTAGTCATTTTTCAGGTAACTGATGTTGAGGAGGAATGTTTGGGGCCAAAGGTGGTCTTGGCCATTTCAATCACTGTCAGAAGGGAAATTCAGGGCAACTAACAGATATATATCCCTTGTCTTCTGCTGTTGCTGTGAAAATTGATCTCTGAAATGCTTTGACTCGAGGTGAAAAAGTAGCTATATGTCATAAAAGCAACCCCACAAAGATCTTGGTGCCTAGTGTAGGTGACAATTTTCAATGGGCTAGTAGAAAGAAAACATATCCTTATTTTATGATCTTTAGCTATTGGAGTAGAAAGCAAGTTGGAGAAAGTCTTATTTAGGCTGTGATCACTCACTCATCTAGATTACTTCTTTATCTTGTATGTATTTCTATGATCGTATCATCAATTCATGCATTTTCTCCCCTTCTGGACTTTACGAATCTCCACAGGAATAGGGGTGCTGCCCAAGGAAACCTCCGGCCCGTCATAGGTACATTCCTGAACAGACACAGATGGATCACATACATCCAGTTACTGAAGAGGAGACTGAGGAGGTCCATTTGATTTAGAGAATAAACAGTTTTCTCAACCACGGATATAATATTGGCGGAAGACAGTGAAATCAAGAGTATTGATATCAGGCTTGAACTTAGAGTGAACTTCACGTGTCTGCATTCTAGAGTTCACTCTAAACTGAATCTGCAAGTACATAACTTGGTGTTTGGTAAACACCTATCCCCGGTAAGGCTTTGTGCCAAGCCTAGGTGTGAACAAAGAATAATACTTTGAGTCAAGAAAGGCAGGAAAATTTAGAAGGAGTACCAAAAAAAAAAAAAAACCCTGTAATCATGATGAGTAAGGGTTGAATGCAATATTTTAAAAAATCAAACTTAATGTTAAAATCAATTATTAACAAGATATCAACATTTTAAATAAAGACAAGATCAGTTACAGGGTTGTATCAAGTCATATTGGAGCCTGCAGCAAAAAGAAAAATCAGTAATGCATTTCTTGTGTTTATTTTACTTATTCATTTTTTAAGTTTTTAATGTTTATTTTTGAGAGAGAGGGAGAGAGAGAGAGAGCACGTGAGGGGCAGAGAGAGAGAGAGAGAGAGAGAGAGCACGTGAGGGGCAGAGAGAGAGGGGGGGACACAGCATCCATAGCAGACTCCAGGCTCCGATCTGTCAGCACAGAGCCTGACGCAGGGCTTGAACTCCAGCTGGGAGATCATGACCAGGGCCAGAGTTAGATGCTTAACCTCCTGAGCCACCCAGGTGCCCCCTTGTGTTCATTTTAAACACAAATTTGTTGATACCTTTGGGAAGCTGGGTGGCTCAGTCAGTTTCTGACTCCTGATATCAGCTCAGGTCATGATCTCACAGTCATGAAATTTAGTCCCTCCTCAGGCTCTCTCACTGGGCATGGAATCTGCCCTCTCTCTCTCTCTGTCCCTCCCTTACTTGCTCTTGTTCTCTCTCTCTCCCTCTCTCTCTATCTCAAAAATAAAATAAAATGTTAATGTTTTGCCCATTATGGATTTTTTGAATTTTTTAAAATTTTTTAAATCTTTCATCAACATACTTTTTTTTATTACAGAGGGGGTTTTATGCCCTGTAGATGTTGTGCCCAAAGACATTGCCTCCCTTGCCTCACCCCAGGCCTGGCCCACCCAGCACGTGAGACTCTCACAGAGTTGGGGAATGCAACAAATGCAGACAGTGAATGAAACTGATAAAATTAATGGTCTTCTGGGGAGACGCTACAGGTGCCGAGTGCCTGGCCCATCAGGACTCAAGATGCCGACAACTCTGGGGACTGTTAGAGAGTGCGGGGGGCTAGCCCCAGGTATGCGCGGGATGACGGCAGGGCAGACGTGAGAAATGGAAGCGAAACCTGTGGTGTGCCCAGGGAAGCGCATTCTCCAGTTTCCACCTGGATTATTCCTGATCCCTACTTGGATCACCCATGACTCATCTTGTGCTTTTCCTTTTGCCCAGAAAGGCCTTCTCTGTACTCCCCCAGGGGAATTCACTCACCCTCCACACCCATGGTCACGAGTCCTTCTCTGGGAAGCTTTACAATCACCTGTCCTTCGGTGCAGCCAAACTGTGCTTGAGAATATAATTTTAGTATGATTTTTATACATATCAATAGCACTCATTTCATTCTATTGCCATTTGTCATCTGTATGTCTCTGGATTTCTTGAACTTTTCATGTCCTGAATGCCTGGGACAGCACTGGTCTCAATAAAAGTTGTTTGGTTAAAGAAATCTATAGAATTGAACAAAGGAAATTAACAATGATTAATGTGACACATTTAAAAGGAATGTTTTCATCCAGAGAAGAGAAGGCTAACTAATTTTACTAATAACTGTTTTCAGAATGTTGAGTGGAAAATCATAATCGGTTTGAAATTTCTCACAAAAACAGCAAACTCTTCATTAATGTCACTCTCAAAGGTCTGAGATGGTCTCATGAAAAATATGTTGATAGAGTTTTTAAAATTTATTTTCAACCATCCACCAAAATCATGAGAAAGCTCACAGCAGAAAAAGAAATTGTTAGCAATGTTATGGTATGAACACCAGTCAGGAAACAACAACAACAAAAAAAAGCCAAGGAAAGAGTTAACAGAATTTAGAAACCACAGTTTAGGTCATATCTTTACTTCCTTCTCCCAAATGTCACAAGCCAAGGGCAAAATGTGAGTCTCTACTTGAAATTTTCAGTCATTTGTCACTGTTTTAAATATTAGCATTCTTTAAAACACCAATGTATTTTTTTTTTTTTGGCCATGAAAATGGATGTGTAAGTGCAGAAAGACCATGCATATGATTAGCATAATAATGGGAAACACGCACAAAGCTTTGGCTCCTGTTGACCTCTCTGACCTTCAGCACTTTAGTTGGAGTTAGAAATGGCTCTGGATTTTTAGACTTAGTATGCAAAGGTGGGTGGAAGTGGCATAATTTCTTAAAATCATCGCCCTGAGAGAGTGACAAGGTGTAAATTTCCAAAATGTTTGAAATTTCCATCCGCTAGTTCCGACGTGTTGCAACGCAGAGAGCCAAGCTCTAGTTAAGGATTTATCTCGGGCTCTGGAGCCCCAGGCCAATGAAAGGCATGCGCGCTGTGAAGGTGAACCGCACGGTCTCCATAGCTAAAGAGCCATCCACATCAATTTGCAGCCAGCTAAGTGGCATCAGCGGTGGGAGAGCTATTTACACTCCCTTCCCGGCCAAGAATTATGGTTCTGTAACCAGGAAGAAAGCGAGGGGAATTGAAGGTGCTGCTCAGAAATATAATGGTCATTTATGGCTAAAGTACCACTGTAACAGGAGGCCCCTAGGTCTCATGTGCGGCATACTTGAGGAATTTGCAATGAAACATGTACACACACAAAACACAGCCCCGTCCCCCATCTCAAGAGACCTTCTGGGATGTTCCCATTCATAATGTGAAAAAACAAAATTCAACTGAGTAAATTTTAAAGATCTTATTGGTTTTATTCAACGATTCATGAATTGGGCAGCATCCCATCTAGCAGATAGAAAGGAGCTCCCGGGAGCTATAACAAAGTGGGAGACTTTTATAGGCAGGAGGGGAGAATATAGGACCAAGCAAAGAGCGGATTGTTTCTGGCAGGGTCACCTTTCTCTGGGGAACAGTAGGGATCTATCAGGCAGATAACCTCACTAGTGCTGACCAGGAAATTCCAGACCGACTGAGATTCCATTTGCGAGAGAGTGGAAACGACAGTGGGCTTAGCACAAGTGACTACATTTGGAGACTGTTGTCTCATGTTTAACAATGTCAAAGCACGAGATGGCATTTGACTTGCTTATCCAATGGGGCCAAACCAAGAGAACTTCGTGAATTTTTTCCTCACCCTACTGATGCTGATGGAGAGGTCTCAACCCATCACGGCCAACTGAACTCCTTATCATCTAATAAGCAAAACAAATGAAGAAGGAGAAGATCGGGAGAAACAAATTAGACAACATTTATCATGCAATTCGTAAAAGTACTGTATTTTGTAGCAACGTAAATTACAATATTGCATTATCAAGATAATAATTTGTTTTGTGACAAGAAATCACACCATTACGTGTTGCATCTGTATTATTTTTTAAATTAGGCTTTTTAATTACAGAGATAAATTATGTATGTAAGAATCCCACTTTGAAAATTTTATACAAAGATGTCATCTGAGATCCCATTAAGTGTTGGAATGTATTCCTCTCACATGTAAATGTTCCATAGTTGTAAGAGTTAACTCTTTCCTAGGCAACCAGAATGCCCCTTGTGCAGTCCTGCAGACCCGAATCCATTTCATCTAGGGACAGCCCTGTTCAGGTTCCAGAACATGATGCCCGTGGGCCAGTCCTGTGGCTCTGGCCCAGGCAGCCATTCACACTGGGAGCGGGGTTGGTATCAAGGCTGCCCCTTGACTTCATTTTGCATACCCTGGAAAAAAACTGTCTTTCTCTCCCAGTTAAGATTGCCTGAAGGCTTACAGATGACACAGAGCTCAAAAAACAAGACAAAACAACCAAATTCAATATGAAGTAAAGGTTACCTATATAAATGGTCCTTGTAGTCTAAGGCAATATTTGGGAACCCATTACACTTAGGTTTAAGTCCTGGCAAGGCAAATGACCTCCCTGGGTATCAGTTTCTTCATCGCAATGGAAGGACAATAGTCGTTCTTGTAAAGGGTGAGGATTGCATGAAACAACATATGTGAAGGATCAGTGTGGGGCCTGGTCCATAATTAGTGCTCACAACATGGAAACAGCGATTCATATCATTCTCTCTCCAAAGCAACAATTTGAAACTAAGTTCAATCAGAAGCTATTCTTTAGGTTTCTTTGATTTTCAAGTGGCCCTTATCAGCATCATATCATTACTTGATGCTATTTATCAACAAAGAATGAGATGAATATGGCCCCCCTTTTCTTAAGTCAAGCAAGCAATATAGATAATTTGGGAAAGGTGTAAGCCTAGTGGCCAGTGAGGCATCCTGAGCCATTGTAGTTGTGGGCAGTGGAGATGCCAACCCCATCCCTATCTACCATCAAGCATTTGTTTGCCTCTACAACTGGGGGTGGGAGGAGTCAGTACCCTTCCATCAGTAAGGAATGGAACAAAGAAAAGGCAACTCTGGGAAAACGACTCAAGAGGAGAGAGTATGCCTGAAAAGAGAGGTCATAGACCTTCCACATGTTCACCCAATTTCTTATATGGTTTCTGTCCAACCCTTGCTTGAAGTCTTCTCTCGAACTTTTCAAAAGTTATGGTCCACTTTAAGGAATACTGGAGAACTAGGTAAATCATGACATGATAAAATGTACTTCCATTCCTGCCAAATATTCTTCCAGCTAACCAAGGAACCTAAATTTTCTCTTCATCATGTCTTTTTTTAGTAAACATAATCTCCCCCCAAATTAGTAAAGTTAAGTACAACTTAAGTGCATTGCCAAGAAGAGGGAGGAAAAGGAAAAATAATACTGAGGGGAAAAAAAAGCAAAGAAGACACACATTCTCAGCAACCAAGGGCTGCTTTGGGCCCGTGTATGTGTGTATAAGAGAGGAACGCAGGTCACAAGAACTGACATTCAAACAAAAGTGTAATTACATGAAGAAGTGGAGAGAAGGTGAGAGGCAGAATGTACAAAAATTCCCATGCTTGATTCTTAAACAAGAACAGAACTGGAAATAGTGATTTTAAATGAAGAGTGAGCAAAGAGCGACGATCTTTGTTTTGCTTCTGCTGGAAGTTCATTACGATGGAAGAAGGTAGACTGTGGCATCTTTAACAAGCAGAATTATTCTGACTCGAGAGCAGAGTTAAAATGGAGCTCATGCTCCTGGAGAAAAGGCTTGAAGTGTAGGGTCAGATTTCGCTACAGAATTACAAAGAGGAGAGAAAACTCCACTGAGTGAAGTGAGAAAATAGAGCTGCTCGTATTATGCCTGAGGAGACTCCCCCATTCTAGAAGAATCATTAAACTAAGAAGTAAGTTTGCAATTAAGCTAATCTGCTGTTAGAGGCTTGAGGAGAGGACATCAAACAAAATCTATGTCAGTACAAATTATCAGAGGAAGACTGGAGTCAATAGTCCTGGTACAGTTTTGTCAACTTCTGTGGTCTGACATGTTTCCGACGTCTCTCCCTCCCCATCTCTGCTGAGTTGTTCCAGCTCAGCACCCACTGCCACCTCTTCTTGCACTCCCGGTGCTTGAACAATAGTTTTTATATTTTCAAATGGTTGAGGAAAAAAATCAAAATGAGTATACTGTTGTGTGATTCATGAAAATTATAAGAAATTTCAAATCTCAGTGTCTATAAATTTGTTTTATTGGAACCCAGCCATGCCCATTCACCACTAGCTGTGATTGCATTTGCACGACAGCAACACAATCAAGTAATGGTAACTGAGACCGTGTGGCCCAGAAAGCCTAGAATACTTCCTATCCGGCCTTTTACAGAAAGTTGGGCAACCCCTGACTTAGAAAAAAAGCACAGGATTCATAATGGTCTACCATCTATCGTCAGATCTTGGGCAAACCAAGGATTTAGTGTCTCAGTGTCTTTGTGTGCCCACAGGTGTGATAATACCCACATTGTAGGCTTGCTGTGTCTCTCACATGTGAGGCATGCAGCCCTGGCTCTGGTCCACAGTGGTTCTCACCAAAGCATTCAGCACTTTTTCCTTTCACCCTCTCTCTAGGTGATTTTCTTCTTCATGCTCATAAAGCTACATATTCCTTGAACTTCTATCATGGCGCTACGCTCTAGGATTTCTCCTTGTAAGTCCTCCATCATTTCTTTCCATTGTAGCTCTTGTCTGGGGCAAATTATTCCTATGTCTACAATTTAGTACCCTTCTCTTAGTTCTGTTTGGAATTTCCCCCACTGTTTCCAGGATATGTTCACCTGGATGTCTGCTATAGACTGAACGTATCCTCAGCCCCACTCATGTTTAGTACTAAAGCCCAATGTCGTGGTATTTACAGGTAGGGCCCTTGGGAAATATGGAGCCTTCATGAACTGGATTAGTGGCCTGATCAAAGAGACTCCAGAGAGTTTTCTGGCTCCTTCTGCCATGTGAAAACACAGTGAGAAGATGACTACCTATGAAAAAGGAAGTGGGCCCCTACGAGACACCAAATCACCAAATCACCTAATCTGCTGATGCCTTAATCTTGGACTTCCAGCCTCTAGAACTGTGAGATATAAATGTGCTTTTCATAAAGCACCCAGTCCAAGATATCTCGTTACAGCAACCCCGAATGGACTAAGGCAATGTCCCTTGGCCACCTCAACTTCACCTTCTACCAAAGCAAATAAACATTTTCTCCAAAATTAGATAAACATAAAAAGCCAAGATTTTGTCCTACTGATAGCAATGCTTATTTGTCACAAAATTCTCACAGTCATCCGGATTCTAGGATCTTGAAGATACATGTCACTCCTCTTTCTTTTATTCTATTGCATGTCTGCCCTCACCTTTCCAGCTCTATTCTTCTGAATTTACCAATAGACACATGACATGCTGGTCCCCACAGTCCATTACCCCAACCTTAGATGCATCTGGCAAAAGCAGAGCTTAAATCACATCATTCTCTTACTTGAAACATTCTAGAGCTCTCTATTGTGTCTCAGATTAAGTATAAATCCCTTAGCCAGTACCAAAGTTCACCAATTTCACCCAATCTACTTTTTCAAGCACACCTCCTACTCTCCTTCATAACCATACTCTAGCCAAACTTGAATATTCATTTTTCCAGGACGTGTCTTTCCCCTCCCCCAAAGCCTTTTCCTCACATAAACTGCTTCATCCACGTAGAATGCCCTTTATTCCAAAATGGCTTAAACCTACCTGTCCTTTAAAATTCTGATCAAACACCATCACTTCAGTGAAATTTCTCTGATAAGTTGGAGTCACAAGTAATCTTTCCCTCCTCTGAATTTCCTGTGATTATTGATCTTCTCTTCTCTTAGGACATTTATTATCTTATTTTTTGGATTATAATCCTGTGTATGCAAGTTTTATGTATAGACAGGGTCAATATATTACTATAAGTTAGAATGACTTCAATCTCATTCCTAATACTCCCTGGCTATAGGACTCCAGGCAAGTTATTTAACATCCTCACTTGATTTCCTTACGCATAAAATGGGAATAGTCATGCCTAGCACATAGATATTAGGGGGATTAAATTAGATCATGTCTATAAGGCACTTGGCACAGAATCTGCCATATAGCTGTTTTTATATTTTACCTTTTTCATTCTGTTGTGACTTGGCAAAAATATGTCTTGGGGTGACCAGGTGGCTCAGTCAGTTAAGCATCTGACTTCTGCTCAGGTCTTGATCTCACAGTTCATGAGTTTGAGCCTCGCATCGAGCTCTGTGCTGACAGCTCAGAGCCTGGAGCCTGCTTCAGATTCAGTCTTCCTCTCTCTCTGCCCCTCCCCTGCTCATGCTCTGTCTCTCTGTGTCTCTCAAAAATAAACATTAAAAAAAATTTTTAATAAAACAATAATGGGATATGTCTTTACCTCACCAGGTGAAGAATAAAGCAATAGAGGGCAGGCCTGTGTTTTTTTCATGGTGAAATCTTCCCTGAAAATCTCCTTAAAGTAGATACTCAAAAGGAATTTGTTCTAATCAACTGAAATAATACTGAGATTACAATCAAATACAAAATGCTGTTTGTACAAACTTTGAAGTGTAGGTTAAAAATAAAATTGAATAGCTGCAGATTGCAGCATTGAAAACCACTCAGGAGTATTGTGTGCATAAAGGTAAAGATATTAATTCTTTCTGATTTCATGAGCTCACTAATTAACAAAGGAAGTTACTAGACAGTAAATTAATGAAATACAATATGACCTTGGCAAAAAATTGACTATTAAATTGATCAAAACAATCCTTCCTTGGTAGGACTCAGAAAAGAGCCACAAGTAGATTGTTGAGTTTCAAATGGTCATGTTACACTTGAAAGGTCAATATGTGTCTTGGATCCAATGGGGAGTTTCGACAGGCACAGTCAGGCACAAAGTGCCTGATTCCTCAGCCTAAAGAGTTTCCTCACACAACACTAGGGTCATGTCTCATATGTTTCCTTTGGTTTACTCTCCTCCTTGCCAGAGAAAGTGAGATTGGTTGTATAACTTGACACAGACTTATTAAGAAGCATTGCTTTTTAATTAAAAAGACAGAGAATTATTTATTTACTTAGAGCTGCAGGAGAGCCTCACATCCAACACTAACCTGAAGGGCTGTCTAAAGACTGATGCACTGGGCACTCAAAGAGCAAAAAATAGAATCCAGAGCTCTAACTATATATTCAGCTGTGTATTTGTACCTTTCGTGTAGTTGACCTTGTAAATGAAAATTTTACACATCCAAGTCAGAATTTTCTGATATTTGGGTTTACAGTGTCTATCCCATGGTTCAGGTCTTTAACTATTTGCCGACTAGTATCCTGCCATCAATTTACTGTTGATCAGGAAAGACTAAGGTGTCTGAAGAGAATGTTATCATTATCTGTAGAAAAATCAAATATGGACATAAACTTCCAAAGCAATCTATGGTTACTTAAACTGTTAAGATTTTAGCCTTAAGTGATCTTTTAATGTCTAATAGGTAAAAGTAAATGTCTTTCAGTTTAGGAAAGAAGAGGGAAGGGTACTGGATTTTGGAAATAGCAAGAGCTGAGTCAGGACATCAGTTAAAAAAAGACAGAAAACATAAATAGACATGTTTCCAACATGGTAGAGCCAACTCAGACAGATGAAGTAGGCAACTGTAGGTAAGTTCATCAGTCCTGTGGAGACTTCTTAGTTCATTTGAGAGAAATGTCATTATTTTCAGGAATATTCAAAAGCCTAGGTGCACTGATCAAGGAAAAGAGAAAACACAATAATTGATTTTTTAAAATTAGTTTCAGATGTAGAATTTAGTGATTCAATACTTACATACAACACCCAATACTTATCACAAGTATACTCCTTAATTCCCATCACCTATTTAACACATACCCCCATGAACCTCCCTCTGGTAACCGTCAATTTGTTCTCTATAGTCAAGAGTCCATTCCTTGCTTTGCATCTTTCCCTCCCCCATGGTTGTTTGTTCTGTTTCTTAAATTTCACATAAAGTGAAATTATATGGGATTTGTCTTTCACTGACTGACTTATTTCACTTAGCATAATACTCTCTAGCTTCATCCATATCATTGCAAATAGCAAGATTTCATTCTTTTTTATGGCTGCATAATATTTCATTGTATACCACAAATGTATACCACATTTATCAGTCTATGGACACTGGGCTTTTTCCACCATTTGGCTATAATTGATAATGCTGTTATAAATATCAAGCTGCCTGTATGCTTTTGAATTAGTACTTTTGTATCCTATACATAAATACCTAATAAGGCAATTGCTGTATTGTAATATAACAACAGCATTTTTCTCAGACCCAAACAAACAGTCCTAAAATTTGTGTGGAACCCCAAAAGACCCAGAATAGCCAAATCAATTTTGAAAAAGAAAAGCAAAACTGAAGGCATCTTAATTCTGGACTTCAAGCTATATTACAAAGCTGTGGTGACCAAGTCATTATGGTACAGGCACAAAAATAGACACAAAGATCAATGGGACAGAATAGAAATCCCAGAAATGAACCCACAACTACATGGTTAATTAATCCTTGACAAAGCAGGAAAGACTATCCAATGGGAAAAAAATGGTCTCTTCAACAAATGGTGTTGGGAAAACTGGACAGAAATATGCTAAAGAATGGATCTGGACCACTTTCTTACACCATACACAAAAATAAATTCAAAATGTATGAAAGACCTAAATGTGAGCTAGGAAACCCTTAAAGTCTTAGAGGAGGACACAGGTAGTAAGCTCTGGGATATCAGCTATAGCAATTTCATACTAGATATGCCTCCTGAGGCAAGGAAAACAAAAGCAAAAATAAACTATTGAGACTTCATCAAAATAAAAAGCTTCTGCACAGTGAAGGAAACAATCAACAAAACTAAAATGCAACCTACAGAATGGGAGAAGATATTTTCAAATGACATACCTGATAAAGGAGTAGTATCCTAAATCTATAAAGAACTAATAAAATTTAACGCCCCCCCCAAAAAAGCAAATAATCAGTTAAAAAAAGACAGAAAACATAAATAGACATGTTTCCAATATAAATAGACACCCAGATGGCCAACAGACACATGAGAAGATGCTCAACTTCACTCGTCATCAGGGAAATAGGAGTCAAAACTATAATGAGATATCACTGCATATATGTCAGAATAACCAATATTTTGAATTCAGCTTTTATTTGGAGTCCAGTACAGTTAATGTACAGTGTGATATTAGTTTCAGGTGTACAATATAGTAAGTCAATTTTTCCACATATCCCCACGTGCTCATCATGACAGGTGCACTCTTAAACCCCATCAATCATTTTCCCATCCCCTACCCACCTCCCCTCTGGTAACCTTCGGTTTGTGCTCTATTGTTGAGTCTGTTTCTGGAATTCTTTCTCTCTCTCTCTCTCCTTTGCTCATTTGTTTTGTTTCTTAAAAAACAATAACTGATTTCTAGGGCACCTGTGTGGCTCAGTCAGTTAAATGTCCAACTCTGGATTTCGGCTCAGGTCATGATCTCATGGTTCATGGGATAGAGCTCTGTTTGGGGCTCTTTGGGATTCTCTTGATTCCTCTTTATCTGCCCCTCCCCCACACATGTTCACACTCTCTCTCTCTCCCTCTCTGTCTCTCAAAATAAATAAACTTTAAAAAATGACTGAGTTTTTTGTATCATTGATGAGGTTTCGGTCACTCAGTGTACACAGGATAATGCCAAATTTAGAGGAGACAATGAGCTAAGAAATGTGCTATGATAATAACAAGTGAGGTTATTAAACACTCTCTAAGCCTGGCTCCATGCTAAATGTTTTATATATAATGATCATTTAATCCTCAGAGACTACAATGTAGCCCCATTTTCCAGATGAAGAAACAGAGGTTTAGAAAAGTTATTTTCCCCAATGTCACAGATCCCCTAAGTGACAAAGCATAGATTTAAATCTAGATGAAATGGCCATAGTGTTACCTTGTTTTCCATGAATATGTCACATTTACTAAACACTATGTTTATATTTAGTTATAAAATGCAAAGAAACACAGAGGAAGCTGTCTACGTCCTAAGATTTTACTGGGTGAAAGGTGACTAATGAGAACATTGTTTATATCCAAAGCTCTTTTCTGAGTAATAGAAACGCCAACGTGTGGAATTGTTTTGTTTTAGTGTTTATTTATTTTGTGAAGGAGGGCGAGTGAGCAGAGGAAAGAGAGAGAGAGGAAGATCAAGAGTCTCAAATAGGCTCCACACTATGCATGCAGAGCCTTACACAGGGCTCAAACTCACAAATGGTGAGATCATGACCTGATCCAAGATCAAAAGTCAGATGCTTAACTGACTTCGCCACCTAGGCACCTCCCCCTTCCCCATATGGGGAATTGTTACAAATTTGGGGACAAAATGTATTTTGCAGGTTCAGCTAGCTTTTGTATCACTAGAATAGGATCATTTATTCAGTTGTATCAAATATAAAATAACAGCACTCTCAAAATCACCCTCAGCCCAAAGGGAAAAAGAGAAGGCAAGTTACAGAGACATCTAAATTGAATTTAAGCTTGGTATTGTGGTGCTTAACACACTCTGAAAGTCATCATGCACAGGACTTTCATCTTAAGCATGCATCCTTGTGTCTAAAAATAATTGCTGATGATTCTTAGAACCGTTAGAGATGCCTCTTGAAAAAAGACTGAAGATGCTTATTAAGATTTCACGCGTCTTCATCAATGCTTACTCCATTAATAAATGAGACTCCTGTTTATCAGAAATGGCCTTATGAGGATATAGATTCTATCCTTTTTCCTGTTAGAGGCTCTGAAAATATGAACACTTGCTTCTTCAGTATTTAAAAAGCAGACAAGCAAATGTTTTAAATGAAGCTCAAGTGATCTCTCTCTCTCTCCACATTCTATGCAGATAACAATACCTTCATAATTAAAGTACTATTATTACTATTTAATTGTCTGTTTCATTGTTTAATGAATAGCATCTAGTTAATTATGGCGATGGGAAAAGACAAAGGACAGTTTTCTAATGGGGGATGCAAAGTGCTAGTTTTTACAATGTGGGCTGCAAATTGCTTTATTTATACTTCTGAACGTCAGAACCTAGATTCACACATCCCTGTCAAATTATGGATCTCTTTCAACATGGTTAGAAAATGTGTTTAACAATTTTTATTAATTTTGCATATTTAAATAATATCACATTTATGTCTTGACGGATAAGGGGGCTGCTCTGGATTCATTCATCAAACAGTCCTGAGAGCCAAAGGGCCACTCCGTCTTTTTTAACCACTTTCCAACAAGGGCAGTTGGGAAGGTACATGTGGTCAAGGACTCACAAATACACTGAAAGGCCATGACAGGTCTAGCGCTGATACATATCACTCTAGTTGGCTGCCTATCCTGAGGTTTTAACCTCAATGTTGCATTCCAGCCCCAAAATAGGATGTGAAAGTCTTCATCACCTTGGCCACCAGCATCATAGTTAAACTCATGGGGTTTCACATCTGCAGGTCCCGTATTGAGGGACACCTCACATTTGTACAGCTCTTTGCAGTTTTCAAAAGCATAGGTACACCTATCTTTTTTTATTGTTACAGCCCATGAAATATGCAGTGAAAATATTACATACATATTACAAATTAGGAAACAGCCAAGGAGGTTGAGTAGCCTGTCTTGATCTTATGGCTAATATTTGGTACAGATGAACGACATAAAGAGGTTATCAACAAGATATTAGCTATTGACATTAATGTTTGGGCAAAGCAACAAAACAAGGAACAAAAGGTCCCTGACCTTAGGGAGTGTTTCCTGCATGAGCCTAATCATTATAGTGCAAAGAGGTGTTCAGAGAGACACAGTGTAGTGGTACATAAAACTTTACTGAAACTTGCAAAGGTTTCAATGCAAAATTGTTCTCTGATGGAGACTCAACTCAAAATAAATGTACTCAAACTACATTTGTTTATTTTTAACTTTTTTAATGTTTATTTATTTTTGAGAGAGTGACAGAGAGAAAGACTGTGAGTGGGGAAGGGGCAGAGAGAGAGGGAAACATAGACTCCAAAGCAGGCTCCATGCTCTGAGCTGTCAGCACACAGCCCAACACAGGGCTTGAACCCATGAACTGTGAGATCATGACCTGAGCTGAAGCCCAAAGCTTAACTGACTGAGCCACCCAGGTGCCCCACAAACTACATTAGTTATGTAACTTAGTGTTTGTTTTCAGGTATGCAAGGCTACTTCTGGCTCCGGAGATGAGACTAGGTGACATTTCTAAAAGCTATTTAGAGAGAGAGCATTAACTCTCTTATTCAGGGGGAAAATAAACCCTATAGGATAAAATTATGTTTCTCAATGTTTGTTTCCCCCAATAACACACTGGCATGTCATATATATCCCCAAGCCTCCCACCCCCTCTCTCTCTCTCTCTCTCTCTCTCTCTCTTTCAAGTTTGCATCACTGCTAACCCATCCCTTTTACTGTTCCTACACCCAGATGGACACTAATACCAAGTCATACTCACCACGTGTAACAGAAACTCCTGCATGAGTAAATGCCAGTTTAGAATACATTCAGCAATATAACAGGTGCTTATTAAGCCGGATTTTCTTTAATGAGAGAATCTTGCACATTGTCACTGTCACTAAGGCGGATTTCTTCACTTAGCATCAATCTCACAAAGAAAACAAGTGAAATTTTTCGTCCCTTGTATTGATTCCCATGGGTTTTTCATCTGCCAATTTCTTTGGACTGATACATACTTGTACTTAATATTGATTTTAATATGTTTCTTTGCTGCTAAAAATTTGGTATTGTGTTTTTATGTGTAATGGTATTGAACTAGAGGTTTTGTATTGATTGTGCTGCATTCTTGCCAAATATTGTCTGTAGAAAGTATGTTTCTATCAATTTTTGTTCCCTCAGCACTGACCCCTCCTATTAAACAGTAAGAATTCAGAGACGGTGTTTTCAGAAACCCCTAAGATGAAAGCTGGCTTGCATGGCTTTCTTTTGGGATCTGAGAATTAAAATATGATTTTGATGACTTATTGGCGAACCACCGCACTACGTGAAAACCAACTTTAGTGACATTATTACAAATTTTCTTACACTGTACAATTTATTGCATTCTGCAAACAACTTAGGCAGATAAAATGAGTTAACAACACAGTAAAGATACATTAGGCTATGGAGATGTGGGGCGTTATTTAATATTTTTGTTTGATGACACAATTATGTGTCTACAATATATGGTCCCTAAAAATTTATATTTCTAATTATGCCATACCTGTAACAGCCATATCACCCATTTTCAGATGCTTTCCTATCTGTTGCCCAAAGCATAGGGATATTGATTCTATCAACTCAAGATTTAGAAGTAGAGGTTAAAGTTATCTGTCTCCAATTATTGCTAACCGCTCAACTTTATTCTCTTTCCTGACTCTTCTGAAATCTTTAGTAACCAGCTTGGTGATAAGTAGTCTTCAATAAGCAGCAGTCTATATGAATACTTTGGGAATCGGTGAAACAAGTAAACTCGGGTAACAGGTGGATATTCAGGTGTCAAGAGAGCTATCAGAGGAGATCTAAACTCTTAGCAAAAGGGAAGGAAAGGAAGACAGGTGACATTGGGGAGAGTCAACAACAAGACCCCACATGGACAAGATCCAAGCTAAAAAAAAATCAGGCTACCAAGCCATCTATGTGCTAAGTCAGGGACACAGGCATGAGAGAAAAAGAAAGAAAGAGAATACATTGCTAAAATTCAGATACAAAGCAACATATTCAAAGGACGGGGTACAAAGTTGTTCTTGATGTTATGCTGGTGGATTACGGATGAGAGCTCTGTGTATGGCCACATTTGGGGCCAGGATTGATCCTTGGGTTTGGCAAAGTATAATACATGTAGTTGGGAGTGAAATGATACCAGGAGTAGAAAAGCAAGTTATTTGCATTACAGGTTGGTGCCTGGCTTTATGAAGGCTCTTCCTCTTTTCCTTTAATAACTTTCTATTAAAAGAAAAGCACTAGTTCACCTGTATGATCCAAAGGAACAAAGTCAAGGAGTGATGAAAGCCAGACATTTGAAATAAAAGACATTTAATCTGCTTTTAGTTTAAATTTCATAAATATTTGTGACTGAAATACTTGCTGCCCCAAAAGATTGTTGTTTTCAAAAGGATGAAGTTGAAGATTCAGCAGATGAGGGTCAGAAAAATAAGACTTGGAATCAGGAAAGAAACAGAGGCAGCTGCAGAAAGAAAGACCCAGTTAGCAAGCCAAACATAAGAACTATGTGACGTAAGGTCAGTGTTCATGTGAATGCTCACCGCATGATCCAAAGTTAGGCAGAGACGGACCACCCATCGGTCAGCAAATTTTCCCTAAATGCTTACTTTATCTAGCATATTGTAAAGCTGATAAAGGATGTAGAACTATCAAGACATGGTCCCTGACTGTAGAACCTTATAGTTTGATTATAAAGAATGGATATGTAGGTATAACCTAAAAATAAAAAATAAATCAAAAACAATAGCAACCCATTAGCTGGAGGGAAGTACATTATTAGTAGTATAATCAATAAGTAGTATTGACGTTGGAACAGGAGAGAGTGTGCTCTACTCTGGGATGATGAAGGAGACTCCCCAAAAAGTATATGCTTGAGGGAAGTAGCCCTGAATATCTTGATAGACGTTTCTCTATGATACCTAAGATTATGTTCTTTTAGGGTACAGATTATTATTAGGAATGGGAAGAAAGAAGAAGAATACAAGAAGATAAAGATGGGAAATTTCTGGATGGCATTATGACAATTGTATAAAAAATACTTGAAATCTCAATGCCTTTTGCAAATTATTTGGGTCAGGCATGGCTAGGGTTTTGATAACGTTTCAGGAGTCTCCTCCTCCAATCCTCTGCACTGGCAAGTTGGTTCATTGACCTCTAGAATGTACTGAGATTTTAAAAAAAAAACGTGGAGCTTAAAAGTAGTTTAGGATGGCCCATGGCTGCTGCTGCCCCAGGGCCCTTGCACTAACAAATACAAAGCTTCTAGGGAGGAGTGCTCCCTCCAGCCAACCCTCAACTAATTCCTATGAATAATGTTCTACGACTCAAGAGCAGGATTAAACCTGAAGAGACATCATCTGTCAGAATTAGGAAAAACAGGACATAAAACACAAAAATCGTATGCTTTAAGGAATATAAGACAGAATTTAAAACATCACAAGAGACTGTAAACTTAACCTATGAGATTTGAAAAACCAAAACAATTTTTAAAATAAAAAAATGAAATACAAGTGAACATCTTATAATAAAGTAGAAATATTATAATACAACTGAAAATACAACATAAAAGAGGCCATGATAAAATGTACAATCTATGTTATATAAATGTAAAAATTGAAATGAAAACATCCATTAGTTGTTAAACTATGCTAGATCCAGTTGAAGAGATAATTAGCGAACTTCCAGATAGATCTGAAGGAATTAATTGAGATATTGGGGCACAGACAACCAAGATGGAAGTACATACATTAAAATCATGGGGCGCATCTGTCTATCAAATGACATGGATGAGAATTTCTTACCAGTTTTATTTATGACAGACAAACCCTGGGGGGAAAGAAAACAAATACCCATTAACATTAGAAAGGATGCAGTACGCGATACGCACACAGGTAAAAACTGGTAAGTCTATGATATACACAATAAGGATCAGTATCACCACATTGTTTGGGGCCAAAGAAACCAGACACAAAAGAGAAGGCAGTGCATTATTCCATAAGAAAATTAAAAGAAGCAAAACAAATCCATAGCGGTAGAAGTCAGCATACAGGGTGGAGGGGGGGTTACCGCCAGGGTCGAGAGAGGAGAGGGCTTCTGAGTGCCTGAAATGTTTCATACCTTGATCTGGGAGTCTTCACAAGTGTCCAAATGTAGCCGTTCTAACTGCATTCTTGATTAAGATCAGTGCATTTTATTCACTTTCCATTTACATATCTAAAACCCTCAAAAACATTATGTTTAGAAAAGACAAAAGCCAAAATTTAATGAGCTGAGCATACTACATCAGAGGACAGAAAAAGCAGAGGGACAAAAGAAACGTAGAAAAAGAATATTTAAAAAAATCAAAGCAAACGTTACAGAAAAAGACAATAGAGGAGAGAGAGTCCAAGGTTTTTTAAAAGATGTTTCTTTTAGAAGACAGATAAAATCAACAGTGTTCTGGCAAGTTTGCATAAGAAAAAGAAGGATGGGGTAAACCAATGTTAGGAATGAAGAATGAGGGGCTGCTGGGTGGCTCAGGCGGCCCAGGTCATGATCTCAAGGTCTGTGGGTTCGAGCTCCGCGATGGACTCTGTGCTGACAGCTCGGAGCCTGGAGCCTGCTTCGGATTCCATGTCTCCTTTGCTCTCTCTGACCCTCCCCTGCTTGTGCGTGTTCTCTCTCTCTCTCAAAAACAAATAGTTAAATAAACATTTTTAAAAAAGGAATGAAGAATGAAATATAACCAGAAAGTGGACAGATATTTAAATTTATTTATTTAAATTAATAGCATGTATTGAATATCTGGTGAATGTCAGGCTTGCTCTAAGTGCATTATATATTTATTACTTCATTTAATCTTTGTGGCAACCCCTTGAGGTAGGGATTTTATTACACCATCTTTTTTATATACATTTATGCCAATATTTTTTAAAACAGAGACAAAATGAGTAAATTTTTAGAAAACCATAATTAGCAAAACTGTCTCTTGAAAGTTAAATAACCAATAAGTGGAATAACTAGTTAAAATTCATTTACCATGCAATTAAGAAACAAATCATTCCATTTTTAAGTAAACTCTTCCATATAATAGACAAAAATAGAAAACTCCCCAATATATTTTAATTATCAAATCCAAAAACAAACATATGGTATGAGAAAGAAAACCTAAAGTCTAAACTCATTCATAAATACAGGTACAAAGATTCTAAACAAAATACAAGTAAGCTAAATCAAATAAGGTATGAAAAGATAATTCAGCATACCCAAATTGAATTTATACCACTAATGCCAGTTGGATTACTATTAGAAAATCAATTGATTAATGTAATACACCACATTAACAGGTTGGAGGTAAAAAAAAACATATAATCATTTAAATAAATGCAGGAAATGCATATTACTTATGTGGCTAATATTTCTAAAACCAATGAAATATAGATATTATCCTCACTTTATCAATAAGTAAATCAACAATAATTAAAATAGCCAATTTTATTAACCACTTATTTTGTGCTATGTATTTGCAACGATTATTTTATTCCTTATAACAATCCTAAAAAGCTATGCACTCTTATGATACGTATTTTACAGCCCCATTTTTTTGGTACTCGATTTTCAAAAGCTTGAGTTTGAAACAGTATTATTCTTGTACCTTCCTATCCTGGCAACGGAGAATAATTTGAATCACTTAATTAAAATAGTTTGCTTCAGTTTTATCTAATACAGAGTTACTAACAGTAAGATTTTGTTCATTGGTGATAGATCCAATTTAAAACTGTTTCCAGTTATGAAGAAAGTGAACATATATGTTTGTCATGTATGTGTGTACTGTCTGGCACTTAAAAGATGGAGGTCTTTTGCTATTTTTGTTATATTTTAAGTATTTCAGCACAGTAGGCTGCTGATTTCTTTTTACAAAACAGAAAAGGAGAGAGCGCCTGGGTGGCGCAGTCGGTTAAGCCTCAGACTTCACCTCAGGTCAGATCTCACGTTTGTGGGTTGGAGCCCCGCGTCAGGCTCTGTGTTGACAGCTAGCTCGGAACCCAGAGCCTGCTTCAGGTTCTGTGTCTCCTTCTCTCTCTGCCGCTCCCCCCCTCATGCTCTGTCTCTCTCTGTATCAAAAATAAATAAAACATTAAAAAATTAAAAAAACAAAAAAGGAGACTCTTGAATTATGCACAGATGTATGTATGAATTTCATCTCCCTGCCCTTGTAGCCTCTCTATTATAATCTTTGAGTCCATAAAGTGAATGCTTTCAAAGGCAGAATATAAAAGTATGTCACATAGATTATTACTTCAACAATGATATATTAATATGAATTACAAAGGATATGTAATAAAACTAACATCCATAAAGCTTAGAGGATATAAGATCTTGAGAAATTTATCTAGGTTTGAAATTTAAGACTTTATTTTAAAACAAAACCATAAGGACATTTCGTATCCATCAAAAGTAATATGAACCAAGAAACAATGACAATGCTATATTTTTAGAAGCACTATTTAATAGGCATTTCTGTGTCTGATAATGTCCCCATGTCATAGAGAAACCTTGGCATTAAAAAAATTTTTTTTCAAGTGTTCTAGAGCCCCCCTCTTTTCTTTTTTTTTTTTTATAAAAGGGAACCTGAAACCTTTCTGAAATTGTTTCCTTTGTGTGTGCACGTGTGTGCGTGCACATATATTTTCCAAAGTGGTGACTAATCTTAATGCATCCACTCTACTTCTGTGTCTAGTGAATGCTTTTATGCTTTCCTTGCTCCTGGGATGTTACCAAGCTTTCAAAATCTCACTCAGGTGATGTGAAGAATTTTTAAAAAAAGTTATATATACCCTTTCATGTCTGTCCTCCTAATGTGCAACACAGAACATCACTTAGGATTTAAGGGCCCATAAAACAGAAAGCTTGCTTAACCCCTTGACTGCTCAGTGTATGCCCCCGCAGCGCCCTGTGAGATTGGGATTTTGTGGAAGTTGAAAACCGAGGTGTTTGAAGGCTCCGTAGCATGTATTCATTCCGTCACGGTCACCCAGCTGAAAGCAGCAGCAGATTTTTTTCACTCTATTTTCTGTCTTTGAAACTGTTCGTGGAAATTCCAATTTCAAAAGTCAGAATGCCTGCACAGAGATAAAATAAGTCAGTAAATTAGTAACAAGAAATACAAAGCGTAGATTTTGTTTCACAGAACAAAAATAAAAAGGGATATATTTCCAAAGAAATCAGAAATGTCAGAAAGAGCGTCATAGATCTTCCTGAAACTATCATGAGCAGAGCATGACATTTAGAACTTAAAAAAAATGGAAATCAGTATTATTGCATGCACAATATTGTACAGGTCTAACAAAGCATCCTTTGCTAGGAAAGGACCCAGATAAGGATACACCAAGAATGACAGGACTTTGGGAAGATGTGGGATGTCCTAAGAAGGGCAGGGGAGACTGAAATTGGGGGACTATTTCAACGGGAATCCTGTGGGAGGCCAAAGCTGGAAATATGACCAACTGTTAACCTCAGACTTCCAGAACGGCCCCTTGAAATGCTTTGGCCTCCTCTCTGAACTTCAATTTTAATATAAAGGGCTTTCGTGACCTGAATTTGTTTAATTATTATTTAATATAGAATTTCAAGTTAGAAAAATCGTGACTCTACACAAACCATAGTGATAAGTGTTTTTTGTTTGGGGGATAAATAAGAGTAAGTCATTACCCCCCCCACAGGAATCTGGACTTTCTGATAAGGAAGGATATGAAAACTACAGAAGCAGTTATCAGGCAAGCACAACTCAAACAGAAAGTGTATAGTTGCATTTGGATTTTGCCCATTTTCAGTTTATGAAGCACCCCGGCATGCATTTGTTTTTTGGTGCTTCACAACAACCCTACCCAGTAGATTCTGCATCTGGGAAAACTGAAGCTCTGAGAGGTTGAGAGATTTTCCAAGGTCACACTGCTTGTAAGCTGAAGAGCTGGGAGTAAATACTATTCATCTTTTTTTTAATGTTTATTTATTTACTTTTGAGAGAGAGGGAGAGAGCAGGGGAGGGACAGAGAGAGAGGGAGAGAATCTCAAGCAGTCAGCATAGAGTCTGATTCTGGGCCCGATCCCACGAACTAGGAGATCATGACCTGGGCCCCTGGGCCAAGATCCAGAGTTGGACACTTAACCAACTGAGGCTCTCCAAATACCCTTTTTATTTTTATTTTTTGTTAACCTTTATTCATTTTCAATAGAGAGAGACAGAATGTGAGTGGGGGAGGGACAGAAAGAGGGAAGTACACAGAATTTGAAGAAGGCACCAGGCTCTGAGCTGTCAGCAGAGAGGCCGACAGGGGGCTTAAGACCACGAACCATGAGATCATGACCTGAGCCAAAGTGAGACGCTTAACTGACTGGGCCACCATGGCGCACCCCAGATACCCTTCTTATTTCAAGTTCAGTTTCCATTCCAACATGTACTCATTACATATTTGGCACTCTACTCTCCCCACATCAAAGCCATGGGCCATCTGTGGAGTGGGCAAGAGAGAAAGGGAGAGAGAGTGAGAAAAGTCAGGGTGAAAAAAGTGAGGACGGGGGAGGGAGAGATGAATAAAGACATCCAAGTGTAAGAGGGGAAGTGAGTTTCCCCCCATGATGCCCCACCCACCAAAGTCCCTAGGGCCTCTCCAACTCTGTAAGATTTCTCACTCTATTTAACTTCATGTTCATTTCCTCCTTGAAAAATGTTTCATAGGTCCCAGGATTTCAGAATTTCTAGATGAAACATTCCTTGTCTGAAATTGTTTGTCTTGGACTAGCTGAGGGGTAGATGAGTCTTCCTTCTTATCTCTATCTTTTTA
The DNA here is from genome assembly GCF_006229205.1 of Suricata suricatta. Taxonomy (NCBI): domain Eukaryota; kingdom Metazoa; phylum Chordata; class Mammalia; order Carnivora; family Herpestidae; genus Suricata; species Suricata suricatta. The sequence goes on along the minus strand of NC_043706.1, from coordinate 134,166,696 downwards.
AACACAAACGAATTCTTTTTAACTCCAGAGTTTATGTTCTACCCTGGAATCAAGTTGCTGAGGGGAAACATATAAATTCCTCCAGGCATTTAAGAATCCATATCCTTATTTTGAAATTATAAAGCCTCATAGTCTAAATTTCAATGTTTTCAAAGGAAATAATCTAATGTTTAAAAAGTTTTGGTAGTCACAGTTTGTTTTAAGATCAGAAGCTTTGATCACATAAAGTAATTGAGGGTGATGAAAATTGAGTCATTTATTTTTATAAGGTTTTATTTAGTAAATTCGTGATTAAATTTAGAAACTGTACAATACAAAATTATTCTTGCAACTTTTTAAGAATAATAAACAAACCACTGAAAACTTATTTTAATTCTGTAACTATTTAATGAAGGGAATACACGTGCCCCAGTTTTTATTAAATAGGTAACAACTTGCTGTGAAAATTGGAATCCATATTATAGAAGTGAGTTGAATTCTGAGTCATGAATTCTCTTAATGGAAAGTTTTTTTTAAATTTTAGGATGCCACATAGCCCATGTAGGATGTCATTTCCAAGTGATATCTTTGGGTTAAGTGTGTGTTGTGATGACCTGAAGCTTGAAAGTCATCTTTATAAATGACATGTCACTGCCTGAAAAGCGTTTTCAGCTTCTTTGTCTTGTAGAAGAGAACAGAAGGGAAATTTCCTCAGTTCCTGGATCACCTTTAATAAGAAGTAGCAAACTTCTGATTGGAATCAATATCTCCACCAGAGAGCTCAAGAAGAGTTTAATTAGCCTTCATGGCTCCACTTCATGATTTCAAAGAACAGGTCTTTGAAAGTCACATGTGTCTCTCAGTTTGCTGCCTGGATCCGCATTTTGTGACTTCTAGATCACCACTGAGTGTGACTCCCTATGCCATGTGGCAGTCAGTACTACTGAGAAGCCAATACTATTGGTGGAGCAGTGCAGGACTCTGGAAGACAGGCACACTCACACAAAAGATAGAGTGTATAAAACCAGAAGCCTCTTCCAGTGGTGTGCTCCTGCTGAGTGCATTGCTTTGGCTAAAGCTTACTATCTTTTTTTGCAAATAGTCAACACACATGCTCTAAACATGATAACCAAGATAGAAAAACACAGGGAGGCAAAGCCTTCTTCCTTTGTTCTTGTGAACAGAGCAATAGAACTTTCCTCCCTAAATGTTCCTATTGCTTTTGCACAGCTTATAAGCATAGCTAGTCATTGTTGGAACAGAATGGATATTGTTCCACCAGATTAAAAATTGACCTAAAAGTGTATTTTAGATGATAATTTGCTGTCCCTTATATCCAAGATAGGGAAGGGTTTACAACTAAATTCGCAATTTTCAGTTTTTTCAGGAAATATGTCTGGACCCATCACAAATTCTAGATCAAGTCTGAACAATGATGGTGCTAGACCAAGAGAGATGTGTTCCTAAATGAGCAAATACATTTCTCAGAGTAAACTTGTGGATAATCTGGGAAAGAAGCTCCCTGACATGATTGTATAAATTGATCTGAAAGTAAAACCATACAAATCAGAGGCACATTATAGAGAAAGTTAAGTTCTAATTACTATTATTTTTAATTTGCTATGCAAATTAAAAGAAATCTACCATTCTTAAAAGTCTGCCAATGAAACTAATATCCTAAAGCTTTTGACAACACACCCCAAAACAAACATAAAAGAAAAATGGTAAAAGTATCTGAGGGTTCATCAAGCAGTTTATTAAAAATAACGATAATAATCTGAGTACATGATTACACTTTTGAATCTCATGACATGTTTGACACCCTGTACTTGAAACCTTTGTTTCTGGCTTACTGCATGTGCTTCATGCTCCTTTTCAAGGCGTACAAGTTATTTTCTGGATGGATGACTTGCAGAAGAGAATATACATGTATTTTACCTTTTAATGTTTGACTCCATTACTAATGTTCTTGCGCTGAGACAATGTTACAAACCAGAGAAGTTCAAGTGCATCAGGTACAAATGCAGTTTTGCTGAGGTTGTGGCAGAATAATATGGATCAGAGATCACCAGATCAGTCACGCACTGCATTCTAAGTGATTGTATTATGCTGTTCCAGAATATGTTATTGTGCTCTTAGGCTGTTAATAGTTGGCTACCGTTTCAGTGACAAAAAACAGCATGAAACAAAAAGAAAGCAGCTAATTAAAATGTCAATACCATCCTCTTTATGAATTTGTTACATATAATATAGTGGAGTACAGCCGACATATCAGACTCGACATCCAGGTATTTTGTCATTACCTTTTGAAGAGCACATGAAAGAATGCAGTATTGTAATGGTGATTCATTTCTGACTTGATTTACCCAATACTTTTATTGGCTTGACAAGAATCCCAAATCGAAACTGCCCAGAGAGAGGAACAGTATGTACACTGCCTCTACAGCCTTAAAATTTGGATTGCCGGATATCAAAAGGGTATAGGCAGGTCCCTGCTGTTCTATATGGCTCATATTCCCACTCTGCTCATTCAAAGTGTCTAATTAGCAGCTACACTTATTTCTCATTGCCTTTAGCTTCTCAATCAAGGATTTCTGCTGAAGGAACCCTGCTGTTGGTGCTAGAGTTAAAAAAAAATCATGAAACTCATATTCATGTAATCAGCTTATAAACACCACCCCTTCATCACCAAGGGAAAAAGTATGATCATCCTTTTCCCTTCCACACACTCTACCAAGACTATCCTTATGCTGCTTTCTCCTGTTATGTCTGATTTTGGCATTCTTTCATCAGGATGGACATATGGTAAAGGGTAGAAGAAAAAAAAGATGGAAATTCTTCAGGGTCAAGTGTATTTTCTATCAAGTCTGCAAAGACAGGCAAGTATCCATGTTAACGACATTTTCAGTCTGTAAAAACAGAAAATATACCCCCAAAAGAATGGCCCTATAGACTTAAAACCCTAAACAAACTTTAATACAAGCGGAATTATATCTGTTGGACATTTAATTGATTATTTCAGCTATTGCATTTTTAAAATATGTAAGATAGATTCATTCATTCAGCAATTGCTAGTAGGGTCCAATATGCCTGGCAATTTCTTAGGCACTGGAGAGAAAAGTGCAAGCAGGACATGATCTGTGCATCTAGAAGTTTACAGAAGAGAAAGATAAGAAACAAGCCATTGAAAAACACCTGTGACAAGTACAGGTACTCTGGGATATAGAGGAGAGAAACAAATCAAGAGAATCCTAGTAGAATTGACATCTAATCTGTGTCCTAAAATCGTGAGTAAATCTTAGTAAGACAGGAGAAGAAGCACTTCTGGAATGATGGGGTAAGGAACCCTGAACATCCAGCCCTCCATTAAATCAACAGTAACACCTGTAAAAATAGTCAAAACTTACTTTTTCAGAACTTTGGAAATCAACAAAAACTGTCAATAGCCTGAAGAACACTATACAAGAAAAACAGCTGGATCTTGATAAGACCAACAGGTGTTGTGGTGTTTTAACTTGGCATGCCCACACTCCTCTCCCCCAGTTCTGGGGCAGCCTTGAAAAACAATAGCCTCACAACCACTATCTCTGTGGTAGCCTAGCAGCCACTGAATAGGACAGAATGGGTTTATAGTTCAGATTCACTTGGTACAAACATTTGTAGAAAATAATCTTCAGCACTGGTTTAACATCAAAGCTGCCTGAAGTAGTGATTCCAGTTGGAGCTAAGAAGAAACTGACCAAAACATTTAAAAGAAAAAAACAGACACCCAAAAAACAAATAATCCAGTGAAGAAATGGGCAAAAGACATGAATAGACACTTCTCCAAAGAAGACATCCAGATGGTTGATAGACACATGAAAAATTGCTCATCACTCATCATCAGGGAAATACAAATCAAAACCACAATGAGATACCACCTCACACCCATCAGAATGGCTAACACTAACAACTCGGGCAACAACAAATGTTGGCGAGGATACAGAGAAAGAAGATCTCTCTTGCACTGCTGGTGGGAATGCACACTGTACGGCCACTCTGGAAAACAGTGTGGAGGATTCCTCAAAAATTTAAAAATAGAACCACCCTACAACCCAGCAATTGCACTAGTAGGTATTTATCCAAGGGATACAGGTGTGCTGTTTCAAAGGGGCACTTGCACCCCAATGTTTATAGCAGCACTATTGACAATAGCAAAGTATGGAAAGAGCCCAAATGTCCGTCGATAGATGAATGAATAAAGAAGACGTGGTGTGTGTGGATATATATATATAAAGGAGTATTATTACTTGGCAATTAAAAAGAATGAAATCTTGCCATTTGCAACTATGTGGAAGTTGCAATTCTAAGTATTATTCTAAACGAAATTAGTCAGTCAGAGAAAGAGAAATATATGACTTCACTCATATGAAGAATTTAAGATACAAAACAGATGAACATAAGGGAAGGGAAGCAAAAATAATATAAAAACAGGGAGGGGCAAAACATAAAAGACTCTTAAATATATAAAACAAAGAAAGGGTTGTTGGAGGGGTTTGGGGGGATGGACTAAATGGATAAGGGGCATTAAGAATCTCCTAAAATCATGGTTGCACTATATGCTAACTAACTTGGATGTAAATTAAAAAATTAATTAATTAGAAAAAGTGGCAACAAGATCACACACACACACGCACACACACACACGCACACACACACACACACACACACACACACACACACACAAGGAAAGAAAAGAAAAAAACCAGGAACAAGATGTCTACAGAGGGCTTTTAAAACTACTAACATATTTCTAGAAATCTAGAAAACCAAGCATATATATGCACTGCTGTACACAGAGCCAGGAAACACCTCCAAACGTCCTGATCTCTCATCTCTAACTGACCACGGGTCTCTGTGAAAGCTAAGACAGAGGTATCAACTACCAGCAGAAGCATGGAAGATATGCCTCAACACACACGGGGAGCTCCTCCGCAAAGCTGAGAGCTTTATAGGTTCTGTTCATTAGCTGATCAGTAAGCTGAGAAAACAGAAACAACAGTGGATGCAAATAACAAAGAATTCAGATTATACAGAATTAGTCCACGAAAGTCACTGAACAAAGAAACAAACTAAACAAGCAAACCAAAGACCCTATGGAATGAAGGATAGAGAGAAATCAGATTTTCAGACTTACCATATTTTATTTTTTAAAATATTCAATTTTCAACAGAAAAATTATGAGCTGTGCAAAGAAATAGGAAATTATGGCACATAAATGGGGAGGGGGGAGAAGTCAATAAAAAATGTTCCAAAGGAAGGCCCGATTTTGGGCTTCCTAAACAAAGACTTTAAAACAGCTATTTCTATTAAAAGTATGGTTAAAGAGGGGCATCTGCGTGGCTCAGTTGGTTAAGTGTCTCACCTCGGCTCAGGTGATGATGTCACACAGCTTGTGGGTTCAAGCCCCGCATCTGGCTCTGTGCTGAAAGCCCAGAGCCTGGAGGCTACTTCAGATTCTGTATTTCCCCCTCTCTCTGCTTCTGCTCCTCTTATGCTCTGTCTCTCTTCCCCTCTCTCTCTCTCTCAAAAATAAATTAAAGTGGTGGTTGGGTGGCTCAGTCGGTTGAATGTCTGACTTTGGCTCAGGTCATGATCTCATGGTTCATGGGTTAGAGCACCACATCAGGCTCTGTGCTGACAGCTCAGAGCCTGGAGCCTGCTTCAGATTCTGTGTCTCCCTCTCTCTCTGCCCTTCCCTTACTCATGTTCTGTTTCTCTCTGTCTCAATAATGAATAGACATAAAACATAAATAAATAAATTAAGAAAACATTAAAAAATTTTAAAGTATGGTTAAAGAATAAAAGTCATCCATGTATAAAAAATTAAAGGCAAGTATAAAAATTCTGCCTCACCAAATAGATAAAAACAGATAGAAAGTATGAAAATAACCAAATTAAACTTCTGGAGTTGAAGATTATAGGAACTGAAAAAATTCCTTAAAGATATTAACAGATTTGAAATGTCAAAATAAAATATTAACCAACTTGACTATATTTCCATTGAAATTATACAGTTAGAAGAACACAAAGGAAAAAGAATGAAGAAAAATGAAAAGAGCCTTAGAAAGTTGTGAGACAATATCAAACACACCAACCCATATATAATGGAAGCCCCATAAGGAAAGGTAAAAGAAAAGAATATTTGAAGAAAGAAAAACCAATAATTTCCCAAATTTTACGAAAACATTAATCTGGCCATTTAAAAAATCTCAATATATTTTAAGTAAGAAAAATTCAAACACATCCATACTTTATATCTCAAAGTCAAGTTCTCACAAGACAAAGAGAGAATCTTGAAAGTAGCAAGTAAGCAGAGATCCTTCACATACAAGAGACTTCTCAACAGAAATAAAGGTGCCCAGAAGGCAGTGGGGAAGAAAAATCCAAAGTCCAGACTGTTAACCATTTCAAAAAATGAAGGATAGGGGCACCTGGGTGGGTCGGTCAGTTAAGCGTCCAACTTTGGTTCAAGCCATGATCTCACAGTTTATGGGTTCAAGCCCCACGTCAGGCTCAGTGCTGACAGCTCAGAGTGTGGAGCCTGCTTTGGATTCTGTGTCTCCCTTTCTCTCTGCCCCTCCCCCACTCACATTATGTCTCTCTCTCTCAAAAATAAACATTGAAAAAAATTTTTTTAAATGAAGGATAAATTTACAAATTCTCAAGTAAACAAAAACTAAGAGAACTTCATCACTAGTCAACCTGCACCACAAGAAATACTAAACAGAATTCTTCAAGCTAAAATGAACAAAACACTAGAATCTGCACAAAGAAATGGAGATGACCAAAACATAACTACATAGGTGATTATAAAGACAGCTAAAAATGTCTTTTGGTTTGTAACTCTTTCCATGTACCTAATTCAAAAGACAATTGGATAAAGCAATAATCTACACAGGGTGTTAATGGGTACACAATGTACGAAGATGTAATTTGTATGAAAATAAGAACACAAAGAAGTGGGGAAAGGACAGAAATATTTAGCAACAAACTTTCTGTATGCTATGGAAACAAAGCTTCTATCTATCCAAATTAAATTATTTTACATTACGAGGTTACTTTTGATCTCCTGGATAACAATTTAGAAAACCACTAAAGACAATATAGTAAAAGACAGTATAGTTTTAAAAAAGGAAATTAAAGTGATACACAAGAAACTGATTAAAGAAAGTAGTAATAAAGAAATACCTATCTATTTTCCAATCACACTGGAATGACATTAGAAATAAATACCAAAATGAATTTTGGGAAAAGCACAAATAGATGGAAATTAACCAACACACAGTATCTCTGAGGTGAGAACTGAAAACCAGAAGGTTGATGATTCCAGAGAGCACAGTTTTATCCCCAAGCCTTGAAACCTCATGGAGTTTGCCCAGCTGGATTTCCAGTTGCTGGAGACTGGTGACTTCTCTTTTCCTTCTGTTTTCTTCTTTTTTGAACCACAGTATCTATAACTATGTTCCCACCATTGTATTTTGGAAGCAGACAATTTTTACTTTTTGGTTTCCCAGGTCCACAGATTGAAAGGAATTGTTTGCAGAACGGATTTCACCCAGGTCTCACCTGCACAGGGGTCAGCGATGACGTAGGTGGTGAGAGCTGGGACTTTTAAACTGATGATATTTAGATAGCATTTTGTCAACTTGGGTTGACAGTTTTATAATGGGTTGAGATTTTCAGGAACTCTGGGGTGGCATAAATGTATTTTGCATTTGGTATAGATGTGAATCTTTGAGAGGTGTGGATGGGGACACTGTTGGGCAAAACGACGACCCCACAGAGTATTCTATGACCTAATCCCCACAACCTGTGAAAAGGCACTTTGTAAATGTGATTAAGGATACAGTATATACTATATTTGCATTTGCTACTAAGCTGAGTTTCTAGATAATCTGTATGGATACTATATGTATGCCATTTTATAGGACTTGGAGAATAGATAATTGCAAATAAATTGAGGTCCCTAGCTTTTACGTATTGACTCATTTTTTGAAACTAATGCCTATAATTTATTTGAGGCTGAATTCTTGATCAGAAGCACAGCTAACAATAAACTGTCAGGTCTGAGAAAAGTTGGAGGATTATCCTTTGGTGAACACAGTATTCTACAGACCGAGTCAATCATCAGAAAACTGCAGCTGAAAATTACAGTCATTTTTTAGTACGGTTGCCTGTGACTTTAAAAACTTGAAAGGTTTCTATCACATCTTTTTTAAAGTAGATAAACAGATGTCTATTGTTAGAAGGGTAATTCCTTGGTCCCAGCAAGATAGAATTCTGGGTTGTGTAAGTGAAATGAGTATTGCTTAAGTATAAAGTCAAGAGAAGGAACTCTACCAATCATGAATGGGATGTATATCTTCATAATTTCCCTTCCTAAAGCCACACTATCAAGAACTCTAAAGGGTCTGGGATTTTATCCTATTTTCAAGCTAAAAAGTCTCATGAATGCTAGTAGAAGAATGAAATCTCCTGGGTCACATGGAAATGACTGCATTTTTCACAGCAATGGTAGTAGCCAGAGGGTCAGTCTTTGTATCAGCTCCTGGAACCCTAATTCCCAGAGGGTGATGTGAAGAAGTTTAGTTGATGCATGCACACACCATGGGCTATATTACCAAAGAACATGGAGTCCAGCCATTACAGGAGAACCCAGGATGGCATTAGAGAAAAAACCAAATATTTTCTTCTTTTCTTAAAATTTTTAAATGTTTATTTATTTTTGTGAGGGAGACAGAGACAAAGCACAAGCGCAGGAGGGAAAGAGAGAAAAGGAGACACAGAATCCAAAGCAACCTCCAGGCTCTGAACTGTCAGCATAGAACCCGATGCGGGACTCAAACCCACGAATTGTGAGATCATGACTTGAGCCGAAACTGGATGCTTAACTGAATGAGTCACCAGGTGCCACGACATGGTATAAAATTTTAATGACCATGACCCATCTTGCAAACCTAGTGAACAAAGAGCTTCAGGAAATACATCAGTAAGGTATTTTGATAGCTAGACCAGTAAGAATTGTTTTGTAGTCGTTCTCAGAATAGTTTGACCGTGAACATCACTGAGGCAACAGAGCTTATTAAAATACGGATTCCTGGGGCTCCTGAGTGGCTCAACCAGTTAAGCAGCTGACTTCGGCTCAGGCCATAATCTCACGGCTTATGAGTCCCAGTCCTGCATTGGGCTGTCTGTTGTCAGCACAGGGCCCACTTCAGATCCTTTGTCCTCTCTCTCTCTCTGTCCCTCCTCTCCTTTCTCAAAAATAAATAAATGTTTTAAAAAGTTTTAAAATACAAATTCCTAGGCCTTCCAGTAGATATTTGAAACGAGCAGGTAGGGTCAAGCTGTATTTTAAAGGACATCACCTGGTAATTCTGATGCAGTTGGTCTGACCATGGTTTGAAAATTGGCAATGAAGTGAGTGTGGATCCTAAGTGACACTTCCCATTTCCTGGAGATGATCAATATGGGAGCAAGACTGGGATTGCTTGAGTTGGGACAATTTACAAAGCAAGCTCTTTCTCAGAGCGCTATGGGACCCTCGCTACAACTTGATGACATTTCACATATAGTAGGAGCACAAGAAAAGCATGAAGACCTCATTTTTATATTCATCAGTCCTTCAGCATCACTCTTTATCGTCAGTAGTTTGGACTCTTGAAGCTATGAAACAAGGTTAGCTCCCAGAGAAATTCAACAAAGCTCCTCTCTAATGGTAAGGCTCGTTAGGTCCGTTTTATATAGCTTTGCTTAAGGACACAAAAGCCCCAGTAGCTAGTGAGAAAACCATGACTACTTTGAGAAACTTCCAGTTTCACCAGCAATGAACATCATGAAAAGCCACTCAGGCTTCTGATCAAGATTAAACACAAGGATTAAACTGTGATGTGCCTGGGGGACCTGGAGGGTCAGCACCTCCCTCTCTAGGTTTACTCCAGCCCTAGCTGTGCTCACATGGAGCTGGGAAAGGGCAGCACAGTTTGGAGGGTTTTGAAATGTCCTTCAAATGACCTTAGGATCCCATTGCTTTGCCACTCTACCTCCGTGCCATGCTAGTAAACAGAGCTGTCTCTTGTTGAAAATCCTTCAGTCATTTTTTTCATTGAAATTGAAGTCTAAACTCATTTGGCATGATGAAAAAAAATGCCATAAGATTTGGTCCCTACTAACCTTACTGATCAAGCTTTTCTCCCACCACTACTCCTCCAAGCCCCCATCCAGAGCTCACAGACACAATCTTCCTAGCACTACACTAAAGCTTTTGGAAGCTTGGCCAACATCAATTTACCTTACAAACCAAGCTTCCCTTGTTTTTCTGCAGGCTGAGTGGACTGTACACGAAACATCTTCAGGAAGTGTCATTCACTTATGATGCAATGTAAACGGTGCCCCCTGAAGGTGGGCTGGGTGGTCCCTTTCCACTCTTGCACTCTAATGTAGCAACCTCTCCTCAGGGGTCTCATTGTTAGTTATGTTCTCCCTCTACTCATCACACTATATCATATCTTCATCTTAGTCGTCTGTCTTCTCTCTCAACTGTGAGCTCCTAGAGTTCAAGTACTGCATGCATGATTCTATCAGACAGTAAGTATTCCATAGGCATTTGATGGATGGGTGGATGAATGAATGGATAGATGCATGAATGAAGCCATCAGTCAATCACCAGGCTTTGACACAAGCGCTTCTTGTTTGCTGAGGACTAGGCCCTCAGGATGCTTGAAATTAGACAATATGTAGTTCAAGTGAGCAATAATAAACCTGAAGAAAGCTTATATCATCATGTACCATCATGGCCCTGTACCCTGAGCTAACTATCTTCATTGGCAAGAGGAGTGGGGAAGCTGTCACTGGACTCCATTCCTGCCGATAATTAGCAGAGTTGCATTTCCAGCAATTGGCAAGGTTGAGAACTGAATAGACAAGCCAAGTGTGTCCTTTAGGAGTCTGACAGGAAGAGCATGAATGAAAACCTCAAGCATGAGAAAGAGCTAGTCTAGTGGTTAAGTCTTGTCTTCATCGTGGCATTGATACCTAGGTAGGTCAGGCATGTTACACTTGGCTCTGTCAGTGCCTTTAAGCTGCTCAGTGGGAAGCCTTAAGTAGGGTCTAAGCCCTTTGTCTTTGGACTCTCAGCATCTCACAGATTTGGGACTTAGTTTTTGAAAGGTGCCTGATTAGACGATGGCTGTCGAGATGGCCCAGCAATCCTGAGCTGCTACACTGTTAGTATCTTCCACAATATCAGTGCTTTGCTAAAGGGAGGCTAAAACCTTCACCTATGAGAATTCTCTTATGGAAGCACCCCAGAAAAATGCCCCCTTTCCAAACAAAGCTTGCAAATTGTGCTGCAGAACTCTACCTTCCATGCATTCTTTGAAAAGGTAGTAAGTTAGAGACAGACTCTTCTTCACCTCCAAGAACCTATTACTGAGAAATGCTGTAAAAGAATTTAGTTTCAAAAAAATTATACCATCTTTCTGAGCCTCTCTTTCTTTGAGTTGACTTTAAAACGTGAGTTGGAATGTGCTCTGACGTGTTCTATGTGAACATCTATGGCTTGAAAACAGCATAGAAATGCACAGTTCAAAGAAAAAGGAGCTAATTAATAAGCTGCCTTCTTTTCTCTTTTTCTGCCTTTTCTTCCCACTGAGCAGCTCTAAATACTTGATGTGGAGCTGGGTTTTTATTTTTATTTTTTTTAAATTACAGCCTATGTATCATGCAGACCTCTCCCTGAGATATATTGGCCTGGTACATAAACAGCTTGTGTGCTCCAGGGGCACTATATATTTTATTCTGGATGGAGCCCATGATAAGAAACTGAATTTAGAAAGCATTTTGTAGGAAACTGAAGTCGGCTACTGAATAAAATACAAAGAAAGGGCTTTAAAATGTGTTCTTATTCATTAGAATTTAATGCCTCAAAAGTTATTTTATGTCTAAAGTGAGAAAGACAAGAGTAAAAGAATAGGCTTCACAAAACGAAATCCCCTAAAGACATTTATATTTTTCTTCCAGAATAAAGTAAATTCTAAGAGATAAATAATTTCACATGAAGTAAGTGCACTGCATGTTCAAAGAATAAACACAACGTGTTCCATTCTGGCTCCTTCCAACCCACAGCAGTGTATGTTTAGCCTCCTTTTAGAAATATAGTTTTACAAAATTTTATGTAGGGAAAGAAAATTGAACTTTAACTGATTGGAATTGCTGCTTTATTATACACTTTACCCTGTGGTCCCCTAACAAAGAATACATAGCTACATAAATGTCTAAGTAAATGTTACCTTCTCAGACTTGAACTCCAGAGATCAGTTTTCCACTTTGCCCAGCATCCTGGGTCTAGGATGAATTAATACATGAAGGTTAAGAGGAGGTGAATCAATAGAGTATAATCCATTATGAAAATATCTGCGTGCCTCTTGTTTGTAAGGAAAAGGTGAGTAAGAGAAGGGGTTGCTTTCGACCAGGAAGGCGAGCACCTTGCTACTGAAACGAAGTCCACAGAAGAACAGCGTGAGCACCACCTGAGAGATTGTTGGAAATGTCTCAGGTCCCACCTCTGATTCAGAGAAACTGGGTCAAAATTTGGATTTAATAAGAGCCCCAGGAGAAGCTTGTACACTTAGATTTGAGAAGCACTGATCTAGGATTCAGTGTCTTCCCTACAAGAGCTCAGAGACTCACTGGGAGGCAAGGTGCAGGACATGTCAGGGTCCAAGTTAGAGCATGATACAAGGCTGTACGTGATAACCTTGAATGGGTGGTGAAGACTCCATGATTTTGAGATTCAGGGGAAGGAGAGGTCACAGTCAAGGACAAGATATTACAAATGCCAACAGAGGTGAGCCTTCATGTGGAAGCTTTGGGGGAGATTCGGTAGGCCAAAGGTAAAGAAGTGAGGACATTGCCAGAGAAATACATGCTGGCTTTATATGCAGTGCACAACAGAAGCAAAGGTGCAGAAGGGAACAGTAAGCCCTGTTTGGGGAAGCTGTTAGTTTGACAGAAAGAAAGTATTCACTCATACATTACCATTCCAGGGTTCCTATAAATGTTTTTAATGTGCTGAGCCTCCACTGAGCTTTTTCTCAATACCTGTAGACTCTTGAGAAGGACTAATGAGTTATAGACTGAACTGCACTCCCCCAAAACTCATGTTGATGCTCTAAACCCCCGGGTGACCGTATTTAGCCATGGAGCCCTGAAACAGTAAGTAAGGCTAACTGAGGACATAAGGCTGGGGACCTACTCCAACGTGACTGGTGTTTTTACAAGTAGAGGGAGAAACACCAGGTACGTGTGTGTACAGAGCAGAGGCCATGTGAGCACCCAGTGAGAAAGGAGCCATCTGCAAGCCACGCAGAGAGGACTCAGAAGAAGCCACCACACTGTGCCAACACCTGGATCTTGGACTTCTAGCCTCTAGAATCATGAGAAAATAAATTTCTGTTCTTTATGCAGGTAGTATTTTGTTATGGCAGGCCTACCAAAGTCATATAGGGAACTAAAGATGGGAAAGCAATGTTGCTGCATACATAGAGATTGAGCGTGAGCCTTTAGTTCATGAATAATGTTTCAAGAGAATAACCTAAGTAGGATGGACTGAGATTAGATTAGAAATAGGCAAGAAAAAACAAAAAACAAAAAACTGCCATCTGTATTTAGGCATCACTAAACTGGAAAGGTGGGAAAGAAATAATGGCAGGGATCCCTGAGCTGATGCAGAGAAAGAAAGTTTGGATGACTCAGTTTTAGAGAAAAGTGAGATGTTATCTTAGATGTCACTTAGGTCCATCTCTTCATTTAACTGGTAGGAAAACTGGTCCAAAAAGATAAACAGCAAGACGGAAACCAGGGGCTGGTAACTTGTGGCCCATGCTTAGATGCCCCCCACATGAGGTTTAATGCTCTGTAGTTGCCATCTTAAAATTCTTTTTTAAAGTTATTTATGATTTTTGAGAGAGAGAGAGCAAAGCGTGAGCAGGGGAGACACGGAATCTGAAGCCATCAGCACAGAGTCTGATGTGGGCCTCAAACTCATGAACCGAGAGATCATGACCTGAGCTGAAGTCAGAGGCCTGACAGAACCACCCGGAAGCCCTGAGCCATCTTTAAAAGTCTTAATAACTTTTGAACAAGGGGACCTGCATTTTCATTTTGCGCTGGATCCCAGCAATTACCTAGCTGTTCTTGATCGCTAGTTTGGTCACAGTCATACACAAAGTCTTCATTAGTAGAACTCTACCCAAAGACCCAGACTTCTAGTCCATTTCTTGTGTCTCCTCCCGTGGCCTCAGAGGTTGCTTGGCCAAAGGGAAGAAGTAGGAGGGAAGAACCAAAAATAACTACCACATCAAGCCTGAGAGACTGAAGGAATTAACAATATCACAAATACGTTCACCTGGGGAGACTCGTTTGGAAGGCAGGGTAATAAATTCTGTGGAGGGTTTGGGGGTTGTGTTTTTTATTTTGCTCTGTCTTGGGTTTTTGTTTGCCTGTTTGTTTTGTTTTGTTTTGTTTGCTTTCTGTTTGTTCTTATTTTTATTTTGCTTTTGGACTAAAACCAGGCCCTTTAGGGAAAATAATTCAACATGAAGAAGCAAATTCAGAATGAAGGTCGGGAGCTATTATAAATATATAATAATATATAATTCATACCCAGAATGGTTGGTGAATTCTTAAAAAATGAAACTGTTGAAATGTGTGAAATCATTAAGTAAAGAATTTAAAGGAGGAGGGATAAAAAACCAAGGTAGTAAAATTAAGAAATTCATAGTATAAGTGGTTACACAGGGGGGTCCCAAGTAGGAAAAGGAAAAAGAAAATACACAGACTAAGAGGGAAATCAGTGTAGAGCAATGTGAAATTCAGAGGTGAAGAATAGGAAGGAGTTTCCAGGGGTGAAGAAAAACAGGAATGAGAAAAATATCAGAATTGGCAATTAGGCGGTTTTTGGTAAACTTGGATGCATATCCAATATTATCAGAAAGTTTTTTAAAAGGGGCGCCTGGAAGGCTCCGTTGTTTAAATGATGGACTCTCGATTTCAGCTCAGGTCATGATCTCAAGTTTCATGAGAGTGAGGTGCACAATGGGCTCTAAGCTGACAGCATGGAGCCTTTTTAGGATTCTTTCTCTCCCTCTCTAAATAAATGAATAAACATTAAAAAAAAAAAAAAGAAAGAAAGCCTTAGAAAAACCAGAAAGTTTAGACCAAATTGTATTAACTTGCGTTTCATTAAAGTCAAAATTTGATGGTTCAAAAAAAGCTAAGACAGTTTATTTGGACTGGAATAATCAGAAGAGTCGAGTCAAATTTTTTTCTAGATGGGGGCCAGCGTATACATGAAGGAAGAGAAGAAATGCGCAGTGACAAAAGAGATGAAAACCACCGGGGAGGGAATACTCTTGTTAGAGCACAAGAGAAACACCAGTCCCAGAGTCATAGCCCGGTGGCCAGCTTTGGAAAGTAGAAATATTTGTTCTTTCCCTGTGGAAAAATAGAAGGAGAAAAGGGCAGATGTATAAAAGGAGTCATTTTGAAGGACAATGAAGAAGTTTATGGCTAAAAGTCTTCATCTGAGCAAAGCAGAAATGAAAGCCACTTGAAGGGTTTGGTTGTAATCTACAATTTAATAGTTTTCTACAAAAACCAGGGGCTGGATGGGCAGTCTATCAGAGACACGTTATGAAAATGGAATTTTTAATCATCCTACACAAACCTCTTTCCTAGAAACAATGTTATGCAGCATAGTTGCCAAGGGAGCATAAACAAACTGCTTACTCAGCAGTATGAAATATAGCATCTTTTGAATATTTCATGGCAAGGCTTCAGGTATAAAATTTCAGGAGTTGAAATCTGTAGAGTAACAAGAAACTGGGAAAAAAGAAAAGAAAATTATCAGCAAAAAATATTGTAGAGGGAGGACAAAACTACTGAACTGACCAAATTATGGAAAGAGAATAGAATCATTTATTATGAGCCCTTGGAGTTAGAAGCTCCAAGGACAGACACATGTGGACACACAGGCGCTCTCTCTCTCTCTCTCTCTCTCTCTCTCTCTCTCTCTCTCTCTCTCTCTCACACACACACACACACACACATACATGCACACACACACACACACACACACACACACACACACACACCTTGACATTTCTACTTCTACATAAATTATCTAATACAGTGTATTTGTTTTAAGGAACACAGATAATCTAGTGTAACCTAAAGTCAATCACTTGCCATTCTTATTGGCTACTATGAATTAAGTATATCCAGGTAGAGATGGGCTTTAGCTAAACAAGTTAAAAGTGTTTTCTTAAGAATTTCTGACTCATTAGGGTGTCTGGGTGGCTCAGTCTCTTGAGCATCCAACTTTGGCTCAAGTCATGATCTCACTCACAGCTTGTGGGTTTGAGCCTCGTGTGGGGCTCTGTGATGACAGCTCAGAGCCTGAAGCCTGCTCCCTCTCTCCCTCTCTGCCCCTCCCCCACTCATGCTCTTTCTCTCTCTCAAAAATAAATATTTTTAAGATAATAAAAAGAATTTCTGATTTATTTATTTAGTCATCTACAATACTCTTTAATGTGAAAAAAAAAGGCCTCAGCCTAGCAACTTTAGCCTACTTGAAAACATCTACAAATATAGTAAAAAGTTCATGATCTCACAGTATCACAGAGCATCAAGCCCAGAGGAAAACCTGTCGTCAGTATCTGGGAGGAGTATCCATGTGGCAAGGTCAATAGGGCTGGATTTGGAAAATCAATCAGTGACCTACATTCACCACAAGAAAGGAAGCAGCCCACACAGGAAGCACAAAATACAGTGTGACCCCTGGGGCTTTGCTGTTGATTACCCTGATTCCCAAGGCCGAGTTTGTAGGTCAGTCACGCGCCCTCCTCTAGGGGGCGCTGTAAGTTGTCTCAGTTCTCGTCCACACCCCCACTTGGTTCTGGTTCTGCAACCGACCACTTCACCTCCAAGAAAGGTAGGTCTGCTGGGTGTCACTAAGATTTCAGACAAACAAGGTGAGAGGACCCAGAGCTTTTAAGAGACGCAGTGTACAGTTTGAAACTGCTTTTCTAAGCAGATCTTCTTTGAGTTCTTTCTAGATTGCTAAATGGTTTCGCACATTTTCTCTCCTCTTTCCCGAGCCTCTAATACGTTAAGGAGCTTTCCAGAAGGTCAGTTACAAACTGGGTGGAGTTCAAGAGAGAAAGGACATGGAGCAGGGTGCTTAAGTTGGTTTCTACTTGCAGTGCTTTACCACAAGGGAAAATAACACCCCTCAGCAGTCCACTTTACATTTCTAAGAAAGCTGTGAAATTCGGGGCACCTGGGTGGCTCAGTTTGTTAAGCGTCCGACTGTGGCTCAGGTGATGATCTCATAATCAGGGAGTCTGAGCCCCGTATAGGGCTCTGTGCTGACAGCTCAAAGCCTGAAACCTGCTTTGGATTCTGGGTCTCCCTCTCTTTCTGCTCCTCCCCCGCTTGTGCTCTGTCTCTCAAAAATGAATAAATGTTAAAAAAAAAATTTTTTTTAAGCTGTGAAATTCACTCCTCACTTCCCACACAGCTTTTCTGTGAATCCTCGAAATTCCTATTAGGTTTAGTTATTTAAATTTCATATATTAGAGATCTGGTTATTAATTTTGAAAGCACATAAACTGAAGCTCTTAAATGAATAATAATACATGTTCATAAGATTATAAAAAACATATATAAGCTAATATTTAGGACATACATTTTCTCATTTGAAAAGAATATCATGTCACATGAAAATCATACCTTAAATGTCTTATTCTTTCTTTTTGGATATCAAAGCCAGAGAAAGATAATATTTGGCATGAGTCAAAAAGAATGGGTAGCAAGAGTTATAATGTCGCTGCCTCTGTAGCCCCAAACTCACGAATTGTGGGAAATAGTGGTATAGTTGAGATACCATTTAGCTAAATAGTACAATGCATTTTTAATGCTCTATCAAATTCTTTATGTCTCTCTCCTAAAATCTCTCCAATTTAATAAAAAAGAAGAATAGAGAAAAAGTTGCTCAACTTAAGATAGAGGTCTGTAGAAAATATGATCTTCTACAATACAGACAGATGGAACATGCATAAACAAAGATACTTTATTTCATTCGAACATGGAAGTTCATTAGTATATATTTGACTATGTCCTAAATCAATGTAATTACAAATGAGGCTCAGGAATGTCATTCCCACTGCATAACTTAAAAATTAAAATTAGGGACGCCTGGGTGGCTCAGTCGGTTAAGCTCAGTCTGACTTTGGCTCAGGTCATGATCTCACGGTTGGTGGGTTCAAGTCCTGCATTGGGCTCTGTGCTGACAGCTAGCTCAGAGCCTGGAGCCTGCTTCAGATTCTGTGTCTCCTTCTCTCTCTCTCTGACCCTCCCCTGCTCACACTGTCTCTCTCTCTCTCTCAAAAATAAAAATAAAACATTAAAAACATTAAAATAAATAAATAAATAAGTAAAATTATTCTGGCATTGTGGTCATACATCTTCCACAAATTAACCCCACTCCTAAGGATCTAACAAGGCTGGAGGTGGTGTTGGGAGAATACAGGGCAGTTTAAAGACCATGGACATACATTTCAGCCAGAGCTGGGTTTGAGGTTTAGTTGTGCCACTTACAAGTTGTGTGATGTCAGAGAAGTAAAATATCTTCCCCAATCTTCTGATGCATCAGACCCTTCTGATATGTTGAATGAAGGTAATATCAATGTTTTTCTCATCATATGAGTATGAAAATTAAATAGAACAATGAATGCTTAGCCAGTACCTGGCACAAAGTGGGTTCTTGGTTAGTGTGGACCATGACCCATTGACCCCTCTTTAGAAACATTCCTGATATAGACTCATTCAGAAATCTCAGGTCAGAAAGTAGCCATACTTACCAGGATATCCATATAGAAAGAGTCCTGGTAAAACAAAAAATAAACAGGAATGGACTTCAGCAGGAGGATGGGCATTTCTCCAGAGAAGTGGCATGGATTGGTGCTTGTGGATAAGTCTACAACAAGCAATTAAAACACTGAATATTTGTGCAGTTTTCATGAAACTATTATTATTCCTGGCCAAATACTCCATCATGATCAACAAGAATCAATAAAAGGGCACCTATAAATCAACTGCATATGGCTACCTGATAGGCTTTGGTACTTTTCTGAACTCTTCTTCCCGTCCAACCATAAACATCTACATCCTTCAGTTGCTCCCAGAAACAATATGGTAAGTAGGGATGATGGAGAGGAGTTAATGATGGGTTACTGTTTCTTGAGATACTTAGACCTCAAAGTATATGGATTGGGTAAGTGGCAGGGGAATATGGAACTAGAAAGAACCCTGTGAGAATAATATGCAGGACGGTGGCTTTTACAAGGACTTATTCAGTTCAGAAGATTCTAGAGAAATGGTGATCTGTGGAAGGACATGACTGAGGCACGGGAACAAAACAGCATAAAGAGAGAGAAGATCATGATGAAAAAGAGGATAAACTGAGAGATTCCAATGAATTTAATGTTGAGGAGCAACACAGTTAACCGCCCCCCAAGTCAACATCATAAGATGCAAAGCTATGTTATTACAAGGGCGTCAGAATGCACAATCCAAATCGATTCTGCTCTTGTGTGCTGTTCAGTACTCCCTGGAGAGGGCTATCTGCTCTACTTAGACATTGACAGGGACAATTCTGGATCCTGTAGCTGGCTGATTGCCAAGACAGTGGTAGCAATTCCAGGAGTCTCCTGAGCAGGTGATACTAATTTTATCTGTCTAATTCAGCAAAATGGAGCTGAGATCATCCTGAGAACAGAGAACCATCTCTCTGCCTCTGCGCTTCCCAAGCACTCTCAAATTTTTCTGTTGGGCTTGTTTTCCTGTCATCCCAAGAAGATAGGAACTTCTATTCCTGCCTGAAAATTTGGCTGTACAGAGGAAAAGTCAACTGTTAGGCAAAAATTAGCATTATCATGGGGTAAATTGCTGTAGGGTCTACAGGGTTTATATTCAAATCAGAGATAGTAAATAGAAAGATCAATCTACAGAAAATGGAATTCATGATACTGAGTAAGTTCCAAAACTCCCAGATTTGAATTGAAAAGAACAAAGAGACAGGACCAAGGAGAGAAAAATTAACAGACAAAATGGCATAGGTTCAAAAGTAAATTAGAATTATAGTTGTTTATGAAGAATACAAAAGAATTAAAACAGAAGAGAAATTCATAGATATATCTCACATAATTATTTTATTAACCCAATACACAATTAGCATACAGATTGAAATAACTTGCCATAGTTAAGACAGAATCAAAGAATCCCAGTCTTGAAGGCAGACTAGAAAAAAGATTTTTATTAAAAGATGGAAACATATCCTACTGATACTCAGCCAACAAGTAAAATTTAGAAAGGCTGTATGTTAGGCATGGATTATCTAAACTTAGTCGTTTTTCAACCATCTCTACAATTCTATATTTTATTTTTTTTAAGTTTATGTATTTTTAGAGAGAGAGCCCACTAGCAAGAGTGGAGGAGGTGCAGAGAGAGAGGGAGAGAGAGAGAGTCCAAAGCAGGCTCCACACTGTCAGCACAAAGCCTGATGCAGGGCTTGAACTCATGAACCACAAGATCATGACCTGAGCTAAAATCAAGAGTCAGATGCTTAACCAACTGAGCCACCCAGGTGCCCCTACAATACTATATTTTAGAAAAAAAATTGAAGAGTCCTAGAATTTTGAAAGAAAAATGTGAAAATTCAACAATATTGTGCCCAGTCAAGTTTTTGATTTTGTGTGTGTGTTCCTATGTAAAAGCGATAGAAATACATTTCAGATATGCATGGCTCATAAAACATGCCACTCATTTAGCCCTCTAAGAAAAATACTTAAAAATGTTTTCCATCTGACCAGTATTCAATGTACAACAGTGGGGAAGTTGTTCTATATAAAGACTGTTGGAAAGAAGCTGATAACCAGTTAAAGATAGATTTATGTCTAGGAAATTGTAGCAAATTAGGTTATAAAATAGAATTCACATGACAATAATTATACTTGAGGAGAATTGACTTAGTAAAAATATACACTTGTAAAGCTGGGTTTATATATAAAGTAAAAAATGCAAAAATTTGAGTGAAAGAGTTTATAGGAGCTTCTGAACGTGTGCAAAATTCCTTTACAGAAAAGGGACTCCAAAGATATCCATTTATTCCTGAATTTTGTAGAGAAAAAATAGTATGAAGAAAAGTAAGAAGGTAATTCCTAGTAGAATTAAAAGCTGAAAAAGGTAAAAGCATAAAAATAAAAGCCCAAACATCAAAATACAGAATACAAGACTAACATTAGGAGGCATAAAAAACAAAGCAAGACACAAAGTGACTGATGACTTAAAATATGTGTTGATATGATAAATGATTTAAGCTCCCTGTTAAATAGCAAAGGCTTAGATTTTGCTTTAAAACAGAATCCAACAATATTTTCCATATGAGGGAAATTCTAAAAGCAGGAAAGCACATCAGATTAAAAATACAATTGTATAAATATTTGTAAGAGAATGCAAATATGAGATAAAAGGGCTTGACATTGTTTTCGAATAAATGAAATCCAAAGTTTAAAAATGACAGACGTGTAAAAGGTAATCTCATATTGAAAAATATGAAATATGTAATGAAGATACAATACTGAATATATAGGTACCTTATACAATTTAATCAAGCTATTTGGTTTTTTTTTTTTAAGATTTTATTTATGAGTAATCTCTATACCTAATGCAGGGCCTGAACTCACAACCCTGAGATCAAGAGTCACATGCTTTACTGACAGAGCCAGTCAGTCTCCCCTTATCAAGCTATTGGAAGCAAACTTTTAGAAATATAGATTATACAGGAGAAAGCAGGCAAGAACCGATTGGACCTTGAATGCAGCAACTTCTTACTCAACAAGTCTCTGGAGGCAAGAGAAACAAAAGTAGAAACAAAGTATTGGGACCTCATCAAGTTAAAAAGCTTCTAAGCAGCGATGAAAACAATCAGCAAAACTGAAAGGCATGTGATGGAATGGGAGAAAACATTTGCAAATGACTTATCAGTGAAGGGTTAGTCTCCCAAATCTATGAAGCACTTATCAAACTCAACATCCAAAAAAACAAATAATCCAGTGAAGAAATGAGCAAAAGACATGAATAGACACTTCTCCAAAGAAGACATCCAGATGGCCAACAGACACATGAAATGATATTCAACATCACTCATCATCAAGGAAATACAAATCAATACCGCAATGAGATACCACCCATCAGAATGGCTAACATTAACAACTCAGGCAATAACAGATGTTGGCAAGGATACAGAGAAAGAGGATCTCTTTACACTGCTGGTAGGAATGCACACTGGTGCATCCATTCCAGAAAATAGTATGGAGGTTCCTCAGAAAATTAAAAATAGAACTACTCTAGGACCCAGCAATTTTACTACTGGGTATTTATCCAAGGGATACAAGTGTACAGATTTGAAGGGACACATGCACCCCAATGTTTATAGCAGCGCTATCAACAATAGCCAAAGTATGGAAAGAGCCCAAATGTCCATCAATGGATGAATGGATAAAGAAGATGTGGTATATATACGATGGAGTCTTACTCAGCAATCAAAAAGAATGAAATCTTACCATTTACAACTATGTGGATAGAACTAGAGGGTATTATGTTAAGTGAAATTAGTCATTCAGAGAAAGACAAATGTCATATGACTTCACTCATATGAAGACTTTAAGATACAAAGCAGATAAACATAAGGGAAGGGAAGCAAAAATAATATAAAAACAGAGAGGGGGACAAAAACATTAAAAAAAAACCTCTTAAATAGGGAGAACAAACAGAGGGTTACTGGAGGGATTGTGGGATGGGGAATGGGATAAATAGGTAAGGGGCATTAAGGAATCTTCGCCTAAAATCATTGTTGTACTATATGCTAACTAACTTGCATGTAAATTAAAAAAAACTATCTAAATAAAACTTTTTTAAAAAAATAAGTATAGATTATACAAATATAACAAATTAATTGATTATATAATAAAGTATTAAATTATTTTAATGCATACAAATATAAATTATATAATGTATTGCAGAGGAACAGAAAGAAACTAAACTCCTGAAACAATACAATAAATTAAAAGATAACATTTCTTCATGACAAATATCTTTATATACTATGGACATTTATAGATAGATTAGATAGAAAAAATGGATGATTTATTTTTAAAAAACCACAGATCAGGGGATACCCACAGTTCACAGAGCTTATTTTCTAGTTGGAACATAGTATAGTTAGCTACATTTAATAAATAAAAATATTTTATTATTTATTTTAAAAATTTTGAGAGACAGAGCATGCACAAGCTGAGGAGAGAGGCAGAGGGAGTAGGAAAGAAAGACTCTTAATCAGCCTCCACACTCAGTGCGGAGCCCGACCCTGGGACCACGATTTGAACCGAAATCAAGAGTCAGACACTCAACTGACTAAGCCACCAAGGTGCCCCTAAATGAAATAATTTTTTTTTAAAGAGATCATAGGGGATCCTGAGTAGTTCCATGGGTTAAGTGTCCCAAATTTGGCTCAGGTCATGATCTCGTGGTTCCGTGGGTTGGAGCCCTGCGTTGGGCTCTGTGCTGACAGCTCAGAGCCCAGAGTCTACCTGGGATTCAGTGTTCCCCCTTCTCCCTGCCCCTCCTCCCACTTGTGCTCTGTCTCTCTCTGTCTCTCTCTCAAAGATGAAAATGAATAAACATTAAAAAAATTTTTTAAGATTATTAAAAAAAGAGTGATCATCTTCAAGTGACTTGAGATCAAACTAACAGAAATATGTATTTCTCAAGAAGTCTTTCTTAACATGCTAAAAAATACTATTTTAACCAACTGCCAACAGTACATGTAATGGTGGGAGGATTAAACACATTCCCACTAAAATGAGAAGAGAGACAAAGATACCTTCTAGATTCATGATTATGTTTCATCTCTATAGACAACGCAATTGCACATAGAAGAGAAATAAGAGATACCCCACCAGAAAAAAATACATAAATATGTAATATAAAACTTTTACCAATCATTTATTTTATGCATATAAATATATATATCTGACTTAGAAAATACACAAGAATCAAATGAAAATTATATTATAACCAACATAAAATGAGTAGTTGGGCAGCAGAGAACAAAATAAATATGCCTTAAAATCAGTAATTGTCCTATATGTTAGCACGTTAACATGTTAGAAAATGTAATGTTGAAATAGAACCCATTTGCTAGAGTAAATATACAGTAAACATATACTGCAGTGAGATGTGTCAACAATACTGATAGACAAAAGAAGATGCACAAATAAAGGGATAGCTGAATGTTTGATGGATAGCTGAATGTTTTAAATCAATTCAAATATACTTATAAAAATTATGCACTTCTAATTAATATCTTCATGGCATATTCAGGGATGGTCTATAGTTCTAATATTCACCTAAAAAATTGAATGTCAGGAATAACTGAAGAAAGAAAGAAAAACAGGGAATAATAAGGTGGAACGTGCCTTCACATCTATTAAAAAGTATATAATATAAAGCTGTGATAATCAAAACAGGACAAGATAGAGTAATGTATTGATGCTTGAACAAACAAATGGAGATGATAATGCAACCCAGAAAGACCATATCAATAAATCATTCTGGAACAATTGATTAACTGAAAATCACAGTACATGAACTAGCCAAACTAAACCTCGGAATGTTTATTTATACTAAAAACCTAGAAGACATTATAGGAACACAGCTATCTGATCTTGCTCAAAAGAAAAGGGGATAGATAACCTAGGGAGAAAAATCAGTAGATTTTGCCATGGAAATTTTAAAACTTTTGTATCTCAAAATATAACACCAAGAGTCTGTTTCCAGAAGTAACTCTTCGGGCTTGCGTGCTTTGGAGTTTTGCATAAATGGAATGAGCACGCAGCATGCCCTCTGCCATGCGAGGACCCTTGCGTTCGACGTTCTGTGAGATCATCCATAGTGCCATGGACGGTTGCAATCACTTGAGCTTATTGCTGTGTCATATCCCCTGGTGACTGGTGACTGGAAGGAGGTATAGAGGAAGCATCTGGAGAGATGATAATGAACTGTCTATTCAGTGCTGATAGAGATGTGTTCACTTTGTAAAATTATACCATGCTCTATGCTTACAACTTGCTCCCTTTTTGTGTAGGTACTGTTCTTCAACAGTAAGATACAAAAGTAATCTATAAAAACCCTTAAAAATCTTTGGAACAAGTTTAACCATAATAAAATAAACAACTGGAAATCAGAAATGAATAGGAAAAATTCCCCCAGAACCCAGGGATGCCTTAAGGAATCTGCCAATTCCTGGTGGTCTAGAGCTGGGTTTTTAAAGGGTCACATTAGCAAGGGAGAAATGAAAAAGCCTGGGGCCAGAGCACAGAGTGAGGTCTGGATCAGAAAGTGCATAAATCCAGCACCTGCAAAGTGAACTACCTTCAATGGATGACGTAGGGGAAAAAACCAACCCTGCAGGTAAGCTTGCCAATTTCACCCTTAGATCAGAATAAAGCGAAGAGAAGGACACATGTCTCCTAAGAACTCCCAACTATGAGCTGTGTTTAAGGCTAGAATTCATACAACTTGTGGCCAGAGAAATCCAAATCAAAAAACTGATTTTAGAGTAGTCTCGAAGTACTGGACAGGAGCAACTGTAAATCATTTCTAGTGCAACACTTGTTAGAATTCAGTTTTCAGAAAATTCTACAGATAAAGTCACAAAGACCATAATCTCACAACAAAATGACAAATAAATGAAGAAACAAGCCACCATGATTAAAAGTCTGCAGAAAAGCATTTTATAGCATCAGAATCACACAGAAAAAAGATACTGGAATTAGCAGAAACATGACACAAGTAGATTAACATGTCTAAACAAATAAAAAATAGGCTTATTTCATTATCTAGCCTATTTGGGGACTTTTTCATAGATGATCATACTATCTACATATAATGTTTTCAATTTTCAACAGTTAAGGAAGAAAAGGCTTGATCAAACTTGACCAGGGAGGGGCGCCTGGGTGGCTCCTTTGGTTAAGTGTTCAACTTCAGCTCAGGTCATGATCTCATGGTTTGTGAGTTCAAGCCCTGCATCAGACTCTGTGCTGACAGCTCAGCGCCTGGATCCTGCTTTGGATTCTGTATCTCCCTCTCTCTCTGTTCTTCCTCCACTCACACTCTGTCTTGTTTCTCTCTCAAAAATAAATTTAAAAAAAAAAACTAAAAAAAAAATAAGTTGCTCAGGGAGATACTATAAAGAAACAGATAGAACATCCAGACATAAAATTATTACTGATACAAATAAAATGAGTAACAGAAATGCCACCCCTAGAAATATTTTCATGAAGCCACGTAGCTCCAAATATTAAACCATTACTCATGTCAAAAGAATTCAAATTACAATTACCTTGAGATATTATTTCTTATATATCAGGTTAGCAAAACTCTAATGTTTGATGAAGCACTCTGTTGGGGAACCTGTGGAGAAACAGGCCTTCTCAAATATTGCTGGTGAGATGCAAAATAATATAAACCCTCTGGAGGGAATTTGGCCATACCAATCAAAATTATAAATGCACATGTTCTCTTATCTGGCAATGCAATTATAAGAGACAGTCCTCAAAGATATACTTGCAAAATGTTGAAAGGATTTACACAAAGCTATTTCTTTAAAAATTAATAAGGGTGCGTGGGTGACTCAGTTGTTTGAGTGCCCACCTCCTGATTCGGGCTCAGGCCATGATCCCAAGATTGTGAGATCAAGCCTTTGATTGGACTCCATGCTGAGTGTGGAGTCTGCTTGAGATTCTCTCTTCTTTCTTCTCCCTTTACGCCTCTCCTCTGCTTGCACGCTCTCTCCCTCTCTTTAAAATAACTTTAAAAATTAGTAGAAAAAAAGAATTCAAATACCCATCCATAGGAGACTATGGTTAAATGAACTATGATACACACATGCAATGGAATGTGTACAGCTGCTTAAGAAAATAAGGACCATCTCTATGTGCTCCTATAGGAGGGTCTCTAGGATAGTTTGTTAAGAGAAAAGAGCAAAGCGTAGAAAAGTGAGTATAGTGTGGTACCATTTAGCTAAGAATATGAGGACTTTTTAGAAATAGAAAGATAAACTGAAAGGTGTATATGTGGACAGAAGGCGGACCTAGATTTCTCCAAATATTCCTCATTTTGGAGGTTGAAATTGGATGCATGTATATGTCTTAAACAATTATAAAATCATAATTACAGTTAAAAGTAATTCCAAAAAATTGAAAACATTATATGTAGATAGTATGATCATCTATGAAAAAGTCCCCAAATAGGCTAGATAATGAAATTAACAAGAAACTTTGGTAAACTTGCCAAATATAAGATCAATACACATAAGCAACAAGGAGAAAATGACATCTAAAAAGTGATAAGATTTATAGCGGCAACAAAATAAAATAAGCCACTCACAAATAAACCTGACCACGTGATGTGTAAGACCTTTATGCATAAAATATGAAACAAAAAAAATAAATGGGGGATTAAATACATTGTTCATGAATAAAAATAGTCAGTCCATTTTTCCTGAATTGAGTTAAAGGCTCAGCGATTCAAATAAAATTCCTATAAGTTTGGCTGTTTTGCTTACTGTGTTTTGGGTTGTTTTTTTTTTTAATCTGACAAAATGTTTTATAAATCATCTTTGCTTTTAAAGGTAAAAGAGGCAAGAAAGTGCAAGGTGTCCTACCAAATAGCAAGATTGGTTAAGCATGTGGAATTTAGAGAAAGTGTGGACAAATAGACAACAGGAGCAGAAGACAGTGCCCAGAAGTAGATGTTACATATATACATATAGAATTCCAAAATATGCTGGAAAAATATGGCAGAAATTTCAATCGGTGGAGAGGCTACTCAGTCAGTTGTGTTGGAGCAAACGTTCATCACACAGAAATTTTCTAAATGAATCTCTTCCTCAAACCATACACAAAAATAAGTTCTAAGTGGACTAGTGACTTAACTGTGAAGATCAAAACTATAATATTTTCAGAAGATGATATAGGAAGACTTAGTGGTAATCTTGGGATAAAGAAAGATTTTTAAACCAAACATAACCGGCATGAATCATAACTGTACAAGCAAAGAGAGAGAGACTTAGTTATACTAATTAAGATTTTATGTTCAGAAAAGGCACATAAAGACAAAAAAAAAAACACATAGGAAAAGTAAAAAGACAAGCCTTAAACTGGAAGAAGGTATCTGCAAAACATTCAACAATCAGATAGTTATTATTCAGAATCTGTAAAGATCTTATATGAATCAATGAGAAAACGTACAAATAGAAAGATATTCAAAGGACATGAATACAGAAGAGGAAACATGAATATCTAATGTATACAGACTGAAATCACAATAAAATACCATTTCAAACCCATTACTCGAACAACCATTAAATCGTTGAACAATAATGATATGGCAAAAATAAAGAACAACTTAAATTCTTATACTTTGCTGAAAGGAATATAAATTGGTACAATTCACTTGAAAAGCACTTTGGTGTTAATGAATAAAGTTGTACATGAACATATAAGAAAACCCCAGCAAATCCATGTTTTGTTACATCCCTAGAAAAATGCTTAGGTATACACCCCAGATGAAAAATGCAAGGACGACATGTGTTCACAGCACTGTTTTTAAGAACATAACAATGTAAATATTCCAAATGTGTGTCAATGAAATAATAAAAAGCAATGGAAATAAATGAACCTCCATTTCATGTATGAGCATGGATGAATCTTTAAAAAAAATTATCGTGTAAACTAAATTAATGATGAGTCATAGTACATACAGAATTATCTCATGCATGTAAAGCATGAATGCAGGCGAAATTAAACAATATGATGTTTAGCATGCAAATATGTTTAAGTTATAAAAAAGCAAGAGAACAATTTGTAAAAATTTCAAGGGTCAAGGGAAGGGTAAATAAGGAAGGAAACATAATAAGGCCTTAAGACTGGTCACTTTCAATTTTTTAAGATTCATTTTGGGAACCATGGGTGGGTGTTCATTGCGTAATTTTTCTTTAAGCTGCATATAAATACATATCTATGTATGTATATACTGTTTTAAAATATAATATAAATAACAAAACCATTTGTAATGTATATAACAAATTGTCAATATCTTCATCATCTTGAACTATGCAAATCATTAAGAAAAACTCTAGATTGCCATAGAAAAAGGTGAAAATAATTATCTTTACTACTCTTCTAAAATGCAAATTAAAACAAATAACAAGGTAGTATTTTTCGTCTATGAAAGTTTCCTTTGGTTTTGTTAATGGCACTGTCTATAGTTGTTGTGGGGATTGTAGAATACTTTATGTCACTATTCATGAGAAAACAAATTGGTACAAACTTTCCAAAAATAATATATTTCTGCGGTTATATTCACTTACTTCTAGATTATATTCATATATTCAAGAGTGTTTATTATTATTCTTAGAGCATTATTTATAACATTTCTAAGAGTAAAATACTGGAAACAATGTAAAAGTCCAGAATATATAGGGAAGATTAATAAATTATGGTATAGCAATATGATGGAATAACGTAATGCATAAAAGTCATGACTGTGCAGAATAAAGTAAGAAAATTCTAATGATATATTAAATTAGAAAAGTCAGATACCAAATTAGTTCTATAACAATATACACTTAAAAAAACAATCCTCCAAGAGTTGAATGTGTTTGTTTATATTAGGTATAGATAGAAAAAAATTACAAAAGGAAATAGCTGTCATAAAATATTAATACTAGTTATCTCTGGGTGGTTAGATCTTGAATAGTTTTATTATTGCCCATTTAAGATGTCTGTAATTTCTTTTTCTACAAGAGCAGGTGTTACTTTTATAATCAGGAAAAAAAAAGTTAATTTACAGAGTTTTAAAGGTCTTTGAGTGATCCAATGTGCGAAGGGCTTTTGAAAATGTGGTGAGGGACACAAATATGTTTCAGACCATCTCAGGAAGCCCACAGGCTAAATTTA
Source organism: Suricata suricatta (assembly GCF_006229205.1). Lineage (NCBI taxonomy): Eukaryota > Metazoa > Chordata > Mammalia > Carnivora > Herpestidae > Suricata > Suricata suricatta. Next base: position 134,136,532 of record NC_043706.1, on the reverse strand, counting down.
AGGATCAGACGAGCTGAGAACACCCACAGTTCCAGGCTAAACACACCACATGCCACAGGAGACGCACAGCGGAAATGTTGGGAAGAGAGAAAGCTCACATCTGGCTGAAGAGGTTGAAAAAAGGTTTGGAAGACCTGCTTCACAGAAATGTAGGCAGGTACCATTTATAGCTGGAAAAACATGTATTCTAATACCTGATTGTATGTGTTTTTATCCAAATAGGGAATGGGGTTTCTTGGAAAAAGTAAATAATTGTTTCAATTTTCCCTTTCCATTATTACGGGCTTCATTCACTTCATCCCTCTAGATTACTTAATTTGAAATGACTCCTTCAATCAGAATTCTCTAATTTTTAAATTGGTAGTCAAGTGAACCATTTTTTCTTAAAAATCCTAAGCTTCCTACTTCTACGGAAAGAGACATTGCTATTTAAAGTTTAAAATATTATATGCCACATCTTTGCATATTAACTATAAAAATCATATATTAATTAAATGTGCTAATCAGTCCTGGTGGCTCTGAGAAATCTAACATATTTTCACAACCTATATTATGGGGGAAAACCACCTCTGAAGTGACAAATACCCTTAGGTTAAACATAGAATCACCCGCTTGTAACTGATGAAAGAGGAGCCATGCTTATTTTTATGAATACAACAAAATAATAAGTTAATGGAAGACAGCTCCCTAGTGTGCCAGTGACAACATACAGCAGTATATTGCTTATCTGCTATTAGGTTGGTCCATAGCCAACCTTATACATTTATCGACCTGCTGTGTTAAACACAGTGCACTAGACAGGACAGGAACGGAGTTGGGGGTCAGGTGTTTCAGCGCTGGGGGGTGGGAAATGTCAGTTTCTCAGAGGAGGACTCCTGAGCAAGTGATTTGTTAAGGAAATGCTCCCAGACAAACAACAACGGGGAGGCGGCAGGGGATGTAGGGCACAGAGTAAAAAGGGCACATGCCGGGCAGTCTCTGCACAGGGAGAATGTTTCCTGAACCCCCAGAGGAGCTCTGGAATGTAAAGATTTATCCCCATCTGCGGCCAGGGTGCCATCAGTCTCCCTCCAAAGGCTTTAACTCCGTGGTACTTCTGACCTTCCCTTTGAGGGCAGCGCTGTTCCAGCAGCCCCAAGCTATTGGAAGAAAAAGAACATTCATTCACAAGGAGCTGTTAGAAGCCAAAGGGCACTGGTGAAGGGATCTAGGTGGAGGCCCATTAGCGTCCACTCCAGAGAGCACTTTCTCCAGAAGGCAGCAGGTAAAACCTGGAATCATCCCAGTGTGGGCAGAAGACCAAGAGAGAAAAGTAAACATTTAAAATAAATATTTTAAAAATCTTAATAATAAAAATCATCTAATGCACTAAATATGTAACCATTAAACTTATGTAAAATATTCATATGTACACTTAAATATGAAATATGATGACACTTCTCAAATGGAGATAACTTGCATTTAGTGTAACTAGGTATATTTGAAAACCAATGCTTAAGTACATTGTATATATAACGCATACACTATTAACATTCATGAGGTGTTTATGGTCCCAAATGAGAGGTATTACAAAAAATGTAAAGAATATTGCACATAAATATTTTCAATTACAAAGTTTTGCAGTTATGAATATAACTGATAACTTGCATATCGGAATGATGAACATTTGAATAGCACCATGCAAAAGACCTTTCTCATTTAATCCTCAAGACAGGCCTGAAGGTAGTTATTAACATACGGAAACCAAAGTGCAGGACACTCATCTGAAGTGCCAAAGGTCGGACAGCTAATTTGGGCCTAAGTCAGAACATAAATCAAAATTGTCAGACCCCCCAACCTGGGCTTCCTAGATCATGTCATACTGTGCCATTTCTAGAAATTACTTTTAAATATATATTCATCTCCTAGAAGCTTTATTAATTGTTCATAACCTAAACCATGGAAAGCAAAGGTCAGAGCGAACTCTCGGAAGCTCTAACTCTCATGTCCTATGCTATGTTAAGAGTGGATACTTCCTTCTATAGCGTCCTTCATCCTTGACCATCCGCCTCAACATTCTTCATTAGACCAGTCATCCACATCAAACACAGGCCTACTCTGCTATAGTCATCAACTGCCGAGATACGCCTCACATCATAGCATGCCTTAAGATTGACAATTATTTGCTCATTGCCCATTTGTGTAGAATTTACAAGAACTGAAGAGGAGGTCGCATGATTCTACTCTGCTCTATGGCTCTAACTCTTCTGAATACTTGCATTCTGACTCTAGATAAAAGACAAATATGGCATTCTCCACCTTCAACTATGTACAAATTTGAGGGCAGGGGAGGGGATGAAGAAGCAAATTCAGACCATTATTGGTTACTAACTACCTCTTCCATGCCAGTAAATATTAGTAGTGGTTTTACCTATGTTAGCTCATTTCAGTCATCAAAAGAATTCAATGTTTTAAATCCATTAGCTTCATTGTAGAGAAGGGGTTGTAACAAAGATGTGAACCTACCATTCATTGCCCAGTGCCAATGTTAATCATCTTCCCTCTAGAGTGTAGCTTCTACTTTAAGTTTAGGGTTGAAATGTTTTTCATTTGTTTATTTTCTCCATTTCTTCTCTTCTTTGGTAAATATTGAGTATCATTGGTAAATGATGCCAGCTCCAAAATCATAATAATTAAAGAAAAATATTGAATTCTGAAGATTTAAAAAAATATCAGGAAAAAATAGGTAGAGACATCTCAACAAAACAGAATGAATTACCAAACTCGTAAAAACTGAATTTAACAAGATTACATATATATTAACATACAGAAAAAGGTACCAATCAAAAGGGAAGGTATCTGCAGTGCAAGTCTAGAAAGGAAAAGTGCTTTTAGCATACCTGAATCCTGTCCAGGAAAGGGAGTGCTTGGCCAAAACAAACATCTAGGCTCGTTCCAACACCACCAGCAATAATATTCCTATTGTGGAAAAGAAGTTAACCTGCCTTAACCTTGTGCTGTTGAACTTTTGAATTGTCTAATTCCTTGTCTTAATTTTTCGCTCACTAAGCGAACTTTTGATTATAATTTGGCTTCTTAAGTAGATTTATCTACATAAAAAAGAAAGTGCCAGTCATGCCAAGGCAAGGATTTTAATTTCCATGATAGGAGTATTTCAAGTCCACAAACTTTGACATTCCCCTTTAACTATCAGTCTTATAAGATTTACTACTGTGGGTCTTATTTTGAAAAGCAGACACCTCTCAAGAGGTTCAGAAGATCAGGTTTCTAGGTGAGGCCATAACCTGGGATTGAATTTACCAAGATTATCTCTTAAAATAGTCTTCTGGTAAACCTCTAGAGGCTTACAATGATGGTTAATTTTATGCGTCAACTTAGCAAGGCTATGATGCCCAGATGTTTGGTCAAAGACAAGTCTGTATGTGGCTAGAAAGATATTTTTAGAAGTGGTTAACATTTAAGTCAGTACACTTTGAGTAAAACAGATTATCCTTGATAAGATAGTGAGTGGTTGGGCTTCACTTGACCAGTTTAAGTCTTTAAGAGCAAAGACCAAAGTTTCCTGAAGAAGGAAGAATTTGGTTTCAAGACTGCAATATCAACTCTTACCCAACTTTCCAGCCTTCAAGCTCCCACACATTCCAGTCTTGCCAGCTTCTATGTTTGTATAAGGCAATTTCTTAAACTAATACTCTCTAAACATTTATTTATATGTATACATTACACATAATACAAAATAGTACAAATATGAATATTATATATACATAATATGTAGAGACATATATGTATTTAATACACACATTATATTTTATGTATATTAGATATAGCTATATAACATATGCAGATATAGATATAAAAACTAGTCTGTTTCTCTGGAGAAACCTAACTGCTGCCCTCAGTCTCCCCGTGTGGCCATCTACCATTTCCTCTGAAAATGTCTATACGAGTTTACTTCTCTCTCAGCTGTCCCGCTGAATCAGAGAACTTAGGACAAGCGCACACCTTCAGCCACAGCAGACATTGGCTTCCTTCAGGTAAGTGTGAGTATAATCCAGGTCTCTGGACTCTCCATCTGTTGCCCTTGTAATGATTTTCTTGTTAATCAGTTATTGCCAGCCATATAATTTTTGTCGTTCTTCAAACCATTAATTCTTAGCCTAAATAAACAATGGATTAATATTAACTTACCATTTGGGGTCTTGCTGTCACAACCTTCTGGCTCTTGATTTGAACATAAAATCTAACATCCACCTGAGGCACATATGCTCTGCTGGGGTGTTTTTACTCAATAGTGCACCGTGTCTTTAAAAGAAATGCAGGTGGCATTTTAAATTTTTTCTTAAATGCCTTTAGGATGCTTCAGGAAGGACCTTACTGCCAAGCCTCTAGCTATGCTCTTTAGTAACTCTTCATGCAGTGTGGCATTTTTATAAAAGTCCATTAATTTTTACATTTTCAGTTGGTGGGGTTGCTAGCTAATCTGTTAATTGGACTGGATAAGAAAGAAAAACGTTTTAGAGCCTTTAAACGGAGTGCTCTGTGAGGCATTCTGGCAAGGGTCAGGATTTTCTTCAAAGTCTGTTGACCTATCAATAGTTAGTCACAGTTTTCATGAGGCTGTGATCTTTTCCAACTGTCTACGTAAAACCAAATCAAAAGACCATGTTTACTGCTATGATTATGAGGTTGCTACATCTGTGTAGAGTCCACATGTACAGACCCTTTAACGTAACTTGTGGTTCAAAACTGGATTTTGAAATAATTTAATTGATGATATCTCTCCTTGAAAGAAAAAAAAAGAGAGAACTAGAACCAGGATCTCACACGTCCTTGCCAGGCCCGAGTCTTAATCCCAAATGTTTATTTCAGAAAACAAAACATCCTACAAGCCACGTCAGGTGACCTGGACATCACTTAGCTTTGTTTACTTTCAGTGGCTCTCAGCAAGTGGCATTGAACTTCTCCCCCTGCTGGCATCAAATATGCGTATCGGCAAAAGTATCTTTAGCTTGTAATCTGATAGTATTCATAAGGAAATTGAGCACTGTTAATGTAATCATTAGTTCACTCATCAGACTTTGGTGATGATACCAGGCAATCTAAGGATCTCTCTAATGATGTCAATGGCACTCTGTCTGAAAGACAGAAAGGCCTGAAGTTAAAATGTAGACCAACCTGTCAGTCACTAGCAGGCATTTTCATGTGGATGAAGATAATATTTCTAAGGAAGTAAAAGAAATTTGGAATAGTTGTTGGCAAGCAGTCATTAATAGTTAGAGACTACATTATGTTAAGTCTCATTCATGGCTATGCTTAGTGATACCTGACCCAAATTCAATTCTCAATGGACAATGGACATTTCATTGAAAACTACCATCCTGTGTTACATGGACATTTATGAGTTATAAATCATGCATTCAATTAGTTTGGTATAACATTTACCATGCATTGCCACATAGAAAGTATAACATAGCTGTATTGTGCTCCCTAGCCGCAAAGATTTTACAATCAAAATTTCATTCGGACATATAGAATAGGCCCCATTCATACAAGAGGGGATATAAAAGGTTGAGTACATGCATTCCCAGAAACTGTCTCTGAGATCGTCTCTGACACAAAGACGGTACTTAAAACCGCACAATTCCCTAGTCAGTTTTCTGGATTTAGCTGGGGCTGCTCCTATAGTTCACTTGTGTTTATAGGCGAGTTAACCTGAATTCACAATTTCCTGGATGTCTCCCACACTGGAGCGAACTTGAGAGTTTTAGAGGTCAAGGCTTACCAATACAATCGGGGCTCATTAGAGCTGTATGAAAAATGTTGGCTTGCACAAGAATCTTCACTCAGGTGTAATTCTAATCTGTATGTTTAACAGCTGGTGAATCCAGACTGTGTGAGCCTCTTTTTCCCAATACAGGGAAAATCACTTCTTGCCATGCAAATGCAAGGTGTTGGTAGTATTGTAGGGCGACATAGACAGGATCCTTCACCAAGAAAATTGGAAGAGTTTCACTCAACAACAATGTTCCTGGAGATGTTCCCACATCCTTCCCTCTTCTCCCTGTGAGGTATCAACAGTTGGGGGACAGCCTCATCCCCTTGGGTAATCCCAGCCAAGTTTTAGGAAGGTGTGGTAGTCAGTAGGGTAGAGTGAGAAATCTTACTCTGTATGTTAATAAGCCAAATTAAGACAGAACATTATTTGAAAAATAAAAACAAATACTGCATCTCTTAAAAAGTCTGGGCCAGAACTTAGTAAAATAACACCATATCTCAAAGTCAAATGGTGTTGTTGAAATTACTTAATATATATTGACACAACCACAGTGTCTTCAGTGCTGTGTAGATAAAAGAGTGGCATCCTTACCAATCTTCTTCTATGAAAAAGTCAATTTCTGTATTCATTGCTTATATAAGAAGTCCCACACCCCTCCACTTTGTGTTTGGGCATTAGAAACGGAATAGAATATCAATATATATGCCATTTCAAGTCATATACGTGTCATTTTCAATTCTCATTTTGTTTGGAACAAAGTGGATGGATACCAACGGGACATCTTTTTCTCTTTTTTCGCTTGTACATTATATGGTGCCTAAGAGCTTTATTCTGAGTATAAATAGACAGAATTTTCCCCAATATCTTCCAAAGTCTTTTAATTCTGTCTCTAAGAAGATTGTATTCTCATCGATAAAAGAGGAATATGCCATCATTTACATTATTTATCTGGAAATAACTGTGGAATTTCTGATGAGACCCTCACAATATATTTGCTTATGCCAGTGCAGGGTTATATAAAAAAATAATGACATGATACAATCTTTCAATCCAGTACATTAGAAAAACCCCCTCCAAGGGCTTTTGGGGATAACCCCTTTCCAGATTTGTAGGATATTCTTTTGTGATAGGGAGTTAATGGAAAAGGTAGAGAATTTTAACTCACTAATATTTATCTCCGCGGTACAAATCTTAATGACTGGCAGTCCCAGCAAACCTTAAAGTGTAAGTCATCAAAACAATGACTTAGATAGGCCAGGTGCTGAGCTTTCACACTGCCTGCATATAAATTGCTGTCACTGGGACAATAGGAAAGGTCTCTGGGGCAGGACAATCTTACTACACCCTTGGAGATCTCTCAGTCGTTAACAAGATCACTATTGTCCTCTTTCAATGAATGTTCTGGTCTTTTGTGTATAGGGGCCAGAAAATCCCATGACACTTTTGTGAGAGTTGCTGAGCCCGCGTGCGCGCGCGCGCGCGTGTGTGTGTGTGTGTGTGTGTGTGTGTGTTCATTCACTGCTGACTTTATTTAGACAGGTGACTACAGTTATCTGTAGTCGCTATTGACATATATCAAAATTTAGGAGAAGCGTATCATGAAGAATGAATTTTACTGTATGTAAATTTAAAGTAAATTAAACTTAGAAACCAAGAAAATTGATCTAACATTTGAATAAACATAGTCATCCCTTTTCAAAGCATCTTCTGAAGTCTTTTCCTTGTTGCCTTTCTATACCACCTTCTCTCAGTCACTGTTTATTGAACTTCAATTAGGTGATGACACTGCTTCTGCCATTCTCTTCCTTACCTCCATGCTCTGTAAAGCTGCATATTCATTATGTTTTAGCTTAAAATATCTTCCTTGGCCCATTGCTTACTTTAGACTTTGCGCTTACCTTCTCAATCATTGGGTCTTGTTTGCATTACAGAGTTCCTGAAACACTTCTTCAAAGGCAAAAAGAAATCTATATCACAAACATTACATTGGCATTGGCTAAAAGAAGGGAAATTAAAATTATTTAGACCTTTCATTAAGGAGGAGGAAACTGGAATTCTTTGAAATTTGGCTTTTTGTCTAACATTTGTGTTTGAATTTTTACAAGATCAGCAATGAGTTTGTCCCAATTCTCCATCTCATTCTGCTTGTTGCCTGATGTGGAACAACTAGAATGCAGCATAAAAGTATTGATATCTAAAGCTTTTATAAACAAATGGAACTTTCTCTACTGATTATGGACTTTGAGCCTCAAGGGGCACTAGGACTCTATTTCATGCATTACCTACATTAGGCATGACGTGGGTTTACATACTGTAGGAAAGATGGATTTGGGGCCCTCAGGGAACTAGTAATCTATAGGGAATACTAGGTAACCTGGCAAATATTTCCCTTAAATATTCATAAAGTAGGTTTCTAAAGGACTCTCTAACAGAATATTAAAATCTTTATATGAGCATTTTTCAGAAGAAAGGCTGATATGAATGTGTATGGGGAAAGGTGTGTGTGTGTGTGTGTGTGTGTGTGTGTGTGTGAATGAGCTTAAATTGCTGGTTATCAAAATTTCCTTCATTTCCTAGTCAATTGTGCTGGAGTTACTTGCACACACTTTTAGTTTCATAATTTTATAGGTATGCTCTAGTGGAATAATTTTGTATCAAAAAGAATATCAATAAACCCTGAGTCAACAATGCAAAACATAGGGATTTTACTTTAAATGGAAGAAAGGAGCATGAAAGCAAATTTGTAAAATTCCTTTAAACCACAGAAGCTCAGGTAGTTCTCATGCATCTGAGAGGCAATGAAATGTGTATGTCAAGAATGTTGAGATTCTGTCCCTTCTTCTCCTAACCCTCCCACTAAACCACCTTACTTTCGGTAGGAGCTCAGTACTTTAGTATGGAGCTTGGCTTTTGCGATTTGACATCTAAGCCGAGAAGTGTGGTACACATAAAAGTTCATCTCTAACCGCCTTAGAAACTGGGATCCATTGCTATTGCATGATAAATGTCAGTGTTGCCTCCCTGTGATGGGTTGGCCAGTATTTTCCTCATTTTAGCCATTGCTATTGCTCTGAACACTCAAGCCAGCAAGTTTCAGATGATGTGACAAATACCCTCTGCACGTCTGAATATGCGTGAGTTCTACCTGCTCTCTAATTGGGGGCTGGTCGTCTGGAGTCAAACATACACTGACAAGCATATCTTATCATCCTTCCCATGGTTTAGATGCTGCAACAGCTCAGTAGCCCCTTTACTTGAGAAGATTTTGTAACTGAACTTCTCTGAGTTTGTTGCTTGGTGAATTATAGATAGAAGCGATGCCAGGTGGAGATGTCACACCAAGGAAACTTTATTTGCAGCAAATAAGGAGATTCCAGGGCATAACTTCCAAAGCAGGGACTTCTTGAACAAGGGTGAACCGGTTCCTTTGATTTAGGGTAAGGATGAATATTGAGAAAGGGAGCCTTGTCACTGTCTGTAGGTAGAGGCTGGCAGAAAGTCACTCACGCACTTTAAGGAAACATGCATATATATACATTGTGTGTTATGTAAATGAGGCTTAAGCTCCTCCTTGGGCAGAGATTTTAGCATTACAATGAGATAAAGATAACGGTCAGTCACACCATGGTCAGTCAGCACAGGTGTGAGTTGAAGGTTGAGCTCTGACTGGTCTGTGTGGTTGGTCTGGGCCAGTCAGAGTTCTGCATCAGGACAGTCCTTAACTCCTGAAGGGTAATTTTGGTTTCCATCATGGAACACCATGCCTGGCAAAACATAAGAAAGAAATGTTCAAGGAAAATGTTGGACAAAGGCCAGTGGACACAGTGGACAAAACATAAGAAAGAAATGTTCAAGGAAAATGTTGGACAAAGGCCAGTGGACACAGTGAACAAAACATAAGAGAGAAATGTTCAAGGAAAATGTTGGACAAAGGCCAGGGGACCCACAGTGAGGTGGGCTTTAAAGGTCAGATCTTGGGGGTTAGCTGGCGACAGTTGATCTAGTATCACTCTGCATTTCCTCCCATATTGGCATGATTTGCTCTTCTCTCTCCCTCAGTTGACAGTTAAATATGGGAATTTACTAACAAATATGTGCAGTAACAACAATAATAAAATATTTAGAAATAAATAAAACAAAAGATGAGCAAGACTCTCATGGTGAAAGTTGTAAGTCACCATAGAAAACATAAGTAAAAAGATGTGGGAAGAATCAATAACGTAAAATTTTCCCAGATTAATCTATAAATTAGATGAATTCCAATCAAAACTCTAAAAATGTCTTTCATGAAAATTGGTAAACTGACCCTAAAATTCATATGAAAGGATAAAAAGCAAAGAAATATGCAGGAAAATTTTCAAGAACAAAAATAGAAATTTTCTATACTCCATATCAAGACCTACCATAAAGCTATACTAATTAAAACGGGAGAAATTAGGGAGCACGTGGGTGGCTCAGTCGGTTGAGCATCAGACTTCGGCTAGGGTCGTGATCTCACAGTTCATGGTTTTGAGCCATGCATCAGGCTCTGTGCTGGCGGCTCAGAGCCTGCTTCTGATTCTGTGTCTCCCTCTCTCTGTCTGCTCCTCCCCGACTCATACGCTGTCTCCCTCTGTCTCAAAAATAAATAAACATTTAAAAAATTAAAGAAAAAAAGGAACGGGAGAAATTAGTACAAGGATAAACAAATATTCCATTGGTACAGAAAATACAGTGTAGTGCCCGATCTATATATGAATGAGATGGCTTTTTTAATGTGGCAGGGATGGCATTATAAAACAATGGAGAAAGTACCGACTATTCAATAGTCAGCAGCAATTGATTGTTCATACAGAAAAGGACAAAATTTAATCTCTATCTCACACCATACACTGAAATTTATCTCAGAAGAATTAAGATATAAGAATGCATTGTTGGGCGCCTGGGTGGCTCAGTCGTTAAGTGGCCAGCTTTGGCTCAAGCATGATCTCACGGTTCCTGGGTTCAAGCCCCACGTGGGGCTCTGTGCTGACAGATAGCCCAGGGCCTGGAGCCTGCTTCTGATTCTGTGTCTCCCTCTCTCTCTGACCCTCCCCAGCTCACGCTGTCTCTCTGTCTCTCAAAAATAAATTAAAAAACACACAAAACTTTTTTTAAGAATGCATTGTTTTTTAATAAGTAAATACTTTATTAATAAATACTGCTCCTAGAAAGTACAGCTATCAAACACATACCATAACTTTATGTCACTATGCTAGGAAATGATTTCTTAAGATAGACATAAAATATGTCTAATGAAGACCTATGTGTTAAATAGGACTTCATTGAAACCAAAATCTTGAATTTGTAAACGATAACCAGTGAAAAGGAAAGTCTTTTAGGAGAAAAAAATATTTGTAACCACTATAACTAGTGAACCATTTGAACATAAAAAGTAAAAGAACATGGTAACCATTTTCCCAATTCTAGCCTCATTGATACAAAAAAGGAAGTTTGAATCAGATGATCTCTATTAATTTAACTTATTTGTTAACTTACTGTAGGAGTAAGTCATGAAAATCTTCATGAAGCTGAAAAAATATGTGATAAAACTGAACATTTGCTTATGATGAAATAAAAATAAAACCCACACTTGGAAATGAAGTATAAAAAGAAGGAAAAAAAGAACTCTGTAAGTATTGTTAAAATGATAGAAACGACTGTGGCAGGAGTAGAAATTTGCACTCTAACCAGCAATAAATGAGGTATCTGCTCCTTACAGACTCAGTAGTAGAATTTATTATCAAACTTGGATATTTAAACTGCTCTAATAGGGGAAAATAAAACACTCGAGGGTAGTTTGATTCATGTTTCCTTATTAACTTTGAGACTGACATCTTGTCATTTGTTGACAAGTCTTTTTTGTAAACTGCTCCTATATATTTTCTTTTTTCTATTGATTCATGAGAGTTTTCTATGTATGACATTTGTTACATAAGTGGAAAATAGATTTTCCCTGTTAGTCATTTGTCTTTTGACCTTACTTATAGTCTTTCTTTAGCTATAAAAGCTATACGTCTTTTCTTTACATGGAAGATTGTCAGTCTTTTCTCTTATAGCTTCCGAATTTTGAGTTATGATTAGGAGAATTTTCTCATTCCATTTTCAAAAAATTATTCTATTTTTTTTCCTGGAATCTTCAGTTTATTTTTCACATTTAGTTATTGAATTGATTTAAAAATTTTCCTAATGAAAAATCTGAAGCAAAGGTTCAATTTCATTTTTACCCCCAGATGATCACTCAGTGGTCACAAGCCCTTATGTTGAAAAATCTATGCACCCACTGGTTTGTGATGCCATTCTTCATTATTTCCTACATTCTCTATGTATTTGGTGTCTATGTCTAGACTATTGTATTCTTCTTTCTGTTCTATATTTTTTAATTATGGAGGAATTGTAATGCATTTTTATGCTTTTGTACAACTACCCAGGTTTAGAATCAAATGTTCCTATGGAAAAATCTGAAATCAGAGTGATACTTTCCCTTATAATCTGGTTATACAACTGTTTCTTTTCTCTTCCTTATGGATCAACAACTTTAGGCTGTATCTCGGTGTTGACAATTCTGGCGTTCTTTCTCTTGGCAGAGGTATGTCTGGTAGGCAGGTAGTAGATAGATAGATAGATAGATAGATAGATAGATAGATAGATAGATATAAAACATACACTTTTTTGAAAATCTGTTTGAATTATATATTTTTTAAATATTTTATTTATTTTTGATACAGAGAGAGACAGCATGAGAGGGGGAGGGGCAGAGAGAGAAGGAGACACAGAACCGGAAGCAGGCTCCAGGCCCTGAGCCGTCAGCACAGAGCCCGACGCGGGGCTCGAACCCACGAACATGAGATCTGACCTGAGCCGAAGTCGGAGGCCTAACCGACTGAGCCACCCAGGCACCCCGAATTATATTTTTAAATGCTTGCTTCACTCCATCATTCTTGCTTTTTTTAGATGCCAATTATATATATGTTGCACCTCCTTTGCTTTATATTATATTTACATTTTTCCCCAATCTTTTTTTAAATTCCTATTTTAACTTGGTCACTATTTTGGAGCCTTTAGGTAGGTCTCTTTCTGTACTTGACTACAATGTGTGCTCTTCTTTGGGTTCCTTACTATGTCCTGTCTGTATCCCTAGTCATTATTTTTATCCTACTGTTTTTCCCCGCTAAGTTCTGCCAGATCATGTTTCAACTCTCTCTATTTTTTCGCCATCTTTTCTTTCAGTTATTGAGCTGCTTCTTGGTGGTGGGTTGGTTTTTTTTTTTCAGTCCTTTTTTAAGCTCGTCTTTTTTTTTTTTTTTTTTTTTTTAGATGGTAAAACCTCACTATTTTAATCTGGCGCATGGCAATACTTTCTGGTGAGTTTTTCTTGGTGGCAGGTTGTGTTGTCCTTTTCCACCTGCTTCTCTAAAGGGCCTGTGGATCAGTGCTGTGACAGCTCTTTTTTTAGAAATCTTGGCCCAGGTTTATGCTAGTGTGTTCTCAGACCTGCCATCTTGTTTTTCTGTGAACTTCCTCCCCCATGCTCCTGCTGCTCCGTCTCCTTGTGAGTCTTCTAGGTTGTGTGGCTTTATTTATATGCAAATGATATTGGCTTGGGGTTCTAGAGCCATGCTTCTTCTCACTTACAGGAAATACGTTTTTTTGTGATTGGTGTTTTCTTTTTGAGGTTTGTCATCATTACAGGGTCTCGCATTTTAGTTCCTCCATGGGATGTTAGAAGCACTTTACTTCCTGTGATTTCTTTACTAATTTTGGTTACTTTTGGTGACTTTGTGCATTTCAATACAATATATTTTAGCGTAATATAGAATAGCAAGATATAACAATACTATTCTATCTCTTCGTTTTAATGGAGGTGAGATTTACAGAAGTGTGTATTAAAACAATAGTAATTATTATTATTATATTATTCTTTGGCTTTTGTATACTGCCCATGACAGAAATTGCCATGTCAAGCTGTCAGACCCACACAGGAGTTGAATCAGGACTCCAGTGTGAAACTACATGCTTTGAAGCCAAGTCCTGCCATTTATTATCTATGTGATCTTCAGCAAGTTACGAATTCTCTCTTTGCCTTAGTATCTTCCTTTGTAAAGTGATGGTAATTGTACTATATACCTCATGAAGGCTTGTGATATTACCATTGTAGGTGACATTCCACACCAGCTAGTGTCAGTGGAAATGGAGGAGTTGGTAGCTCTTGTTACTCACTTGCATCAGTACTGTACATCCACACACTTACCATGGTCTCATGGAAGGCAGTGTATACTTCCCTACATCCTAACTTTGGCCTTAGCCATTTGATTTGCTTTGGTAGGTAAGAACTTGGGGACATGGCAGAAGCAGAGGCTTAGAATGTGATGATACATATCAGCTTCCTTGATTTGGTCTCTGCTGCTTCTATGCAAACACACACCAGGTAGTCAACATTCTTGCCACCTGGGCTTCAAGGTGAAGCATATCCAACCCAGACTGACCCCATGACACTTCCCCAGCCAACTTGCAGAACTAGTCTGAAGCAGAGGCCTCCAGCCAGCTGAGGGGAAAAAAGGAAAATATGAATTTCACATGTGGCATATCAGGACTTGATACATATAAAATTTAGCATACCCCTCCCATTGTTAACTTTTATGTCTTTTATGATAAAATTTAAAGATCTATAATCCATTAAAAGAATGTTCATGTTTCAAGAGTCAGATTCATGATAGATTTGGAATAATTTAGCAACTATTGTCAATTAGGTCTGATTTATATTTAGAGATAAGATTCATCCACTTTCATAATTCTTTTGGAAACTAAAAAATGAATGATAATGAAAAAGTCAATGGAAATCCTCTAAGATAAAATGTGAAGGCTGAGGATAAAATCACCCCAAACTATCTTTAAATTCTTTCATTCTGTAATTACCACACAAAAATGGGGGCTGGATAATATTTCTAAAGCAATTAGTAATATGAAGCAATGAATATCTTACTTAGAACTGCCTGCTGACCGCTGTTTGCCTATTTCTGCATCTCAGTCTTTGGGAGATTAGAAAAGTATACAGAGAAAGCATTTGTATCCTACAGTGAATTAGTAGATCTAGTCAAGTGAATAAAAATGTAATATAAAAGTATAGATTTTGTTCAAATTTTATGAGTTGCATTGTTTTTTAATGGTTGTTGGTTTTTTGTTTTGTTTTTTTTTTGAGAGACAGAGAGAGACAGCGCTAGCAGGGGAGGGTCAGAGAGAGAGGGAGACACAGAATCTGAAGCAGGCTCCAGGCCCTAAGCTAGCTGTCAGCACAGAGCCCGACGTGGGGCTCGAACCCCTGAACTGTGAGACCATGACCTGAGCCGAAGCTGGACACTTAACAGACTGAGCCATCCAGGTGCCCCTGAGTTGCATCGCTTAAAAAATTGTTGCTTTTTTTCTTAAGAAAACCATAAGGTAGATTTTGAATCTGAATTTTTGGAGTTGTAGCAACACTGATCTTCAGTGTCCTGTGCTACCGTGTCTGTAAAAGACAGACAACGTTTCACACAGTGCAGCAGAGCCCCTTGAATCCCACATGGGCATTGTTAATTATCAGTGTCATCAGCTTGAAATAAAAGAGAACACCAATCTGTCTGACAAAGAATCAAAATAGAAAAGCCTGCTCATATTTTAGAAAGATTACTGCAGTATGAATATAGTCTACCTAGGCTGCATCTTATTTTAAAAGAGCAGTGATCAGTCCTAATTCTTAGCCTTTACAAAGTAGAGTTGCCTTGTAGCATTTTTGTTTCATGTGACACAAAGCTTAGAAGTGTAGCTGCGTTAAGATCAGATCCTGCCTCCACGCAGAAGCACGAGAGTGCATTGGCATCTGATAGAAGCCTTACGTTTGGAACAATGGTGGATTCAAGACAATGTGGAGAGCATAATGTACTTCCTATAAAAAGCACACAACCTCTTCCTCTGTCAGTATTCAGGGCTACACTAAAGGTTATGTTTGCTGCTGCTCTCTGTTGTCCTTAACCACTGACATTTTAAAAAGTCTAAATGCACTGTGCCTTGGGACTCCTTTGTGAAGGGGGCTTTATAAGTGTAAATGGCTGTTGGTACAACCTCTGTTTGACTTCTCACTATCACCTCCAGTTCCAAGTGGAACAAGTTTGGCCGCCTTTGCAGAGTCCTTAGCAGCCCTCGCATTTCCTTGGGGAGTCTCTATTCCATCTGGCAAAGCCATCATTGTAATTTGTCAAAGTAAGAATTGTGCCACAAAAGCACGTGTCCTACGGAAACAGAGAGCATTGTCTGCCTGCTCTCTCCAGCATGAGCACATTCAAAAGCCTTCAGGAAGTGAACGATCAGCTGGACACAGATAATGGTTCGAGGTAAGTATGAACTTAGGCTGTTTTATGGGAAGAGGGCCCATTAGAACTAAAAATGGATGAGGCTTTTGCCAACGCAAGAGACACGCTCCATGAAGTATCATTCAGGCAGACTCTAGAGGACTGTCTTAACTCAGGATGGGAATGTGCACTGCTAAAGCCAGGGCCAGGGAACCTGATTTGCATCATTAATTTGAACCTTTTCTTTGTAATAACCACCACAAAAGACCAACCAAAGAACAACAGTTTAATATGCTGAAGTAAACATTGTTCTGGACTTCTCCAGGCACGTGGTAAAATCCAGCAAGCTGATCTGTTACCAAAGAAATAGGACGTGATCTCTTTTTGGAGTTGAATATTTTTGACGAATGCCCCATGAGATAATATCTGAGGAAGTTCCAGATAGCAGCCCTCTGCCGCTACGTCACTGTGCTGTCAACTTTGGTGACAGATGAATCCAGATGTTAGTCCTGGCTCTCTTACATATAAACTCTCTGGGCCTTGGGCAAGCTCTGTATCCTTTCTGAGTCTACGTTCTCTCATCTGTAAAATGCTCTCTGCCTCATACGACTGTAACATACATCGATATTTAGCACTTAAACATTTAGCACTTGGTATAATTCCGATAAATGTCAGCGATTATTACATCTATTGACGTCCCTTGAAAGATTTGGAGGTCATTTGTAATGAAACACAAATATACAATAAAAAGAAGAGAATAAATATCTTATAAGACAGAGGAAGAAACAATTATACCGAGAATATAGTAAAAAGATGGTATCTGCCAGCAAAAGCAAAGCAAAGTGGGTAGGTTATTTGGTCCTCTGTCCCTCTCCAAGGCAAGACGCGTGTCTCAGTCGATCTTGACCATTGTCTCTCTGCTCCGGCACAGCTATTGCACATTCGTGGTGCCTCACTGTTAACACCTCTCTTGATATCAAAAGACAAATTGATCACCCAGGATCAGTGTGGCAGCCCCAAAATGTAATTTTATTTTTTCTTCAAAAGTTTGAAGGAAAAACAATACACTTGGGGGTAAATAAAAAGATGTTAATCCTTTTCTTTACATATTAGTCTGCCAAAGAAAAACAGGAATTCTTTCAGAAAAATTTCAACATAATTTTCATAGCAGACCTGACATTCTAACTCTAGAGCATTCTTAGTTTCTTCTTAAACAACTTCTCTAGTTTAAGAGTTTACAGCTCTGTTTCAGGTTTGTTCTTGCCTTCTAGCCACTGAATCAGGAACCTACAACTCCTGAGTTTAAGATTGTATAAACACAACAAATAGAGACAGCAAATAGATTTCCTCTCTGTGTAGAAAAGGCTTTTCTGTGTCTGTGCTGAATAGGTGACAGGGGTTTATAGATGTCTAATGGATTCCAGGAGTAACCTTACTGCCAAAATCCTGCTAAGTGATTACTTCCTGTATTGCACATATCACTATCCATAGTGAACAGAATTTCTTCTCATTCAAAAATTATTTATATTCAAAGATGATACATGAAATTAACTGGTCATAGAGGATGACAGATCAAAAGATTTCATCATAAGACAATCATGTTAGAGCACGTTCAGGAAGCATAACACAGACCACAAGAAATTATTAAGTTCTGAGTCTAGAAATAATATATTTCTTATCTCAGTCTCTCTGTCTCTGTCTCTCTCTGTTTGTCTGTCTCTCTCTCTCTCAGTCTGTTCAGGCTGCATGACAAAATACCATAGAATGGGTGGTTTAAACAACAGAAATTTATTTTCTCCCAGTTCTAGAGGCTGAGAAGTCTAAGATTAAGATACCAGCCTGTTTGGTTCCTGGTGAGAACCTTCTTCTTCCTGGCTTGCAGAGGACCGCCTTCTTGCTGTGTCCCCACATGGAGAAGGGTGGGGACAGGTAAACAGGTGACAGAGAGAGAGAGAGAGAGATATCAGTAGGTGTCTCTTCTTGTGAGTATACTAATCCTGTTGACTGGATCAAGACCCTGCCCTTAGGACTACATTTAGTCTTAATCAGCTCCTCAGAAGCCCTTTCTCCAAACACAGTCACATGGGAGGTTAGGGCTTCAACATAGGAACTTGTTGGCAGGAAGACGAGATTCAGTCCATAGCACCCCCCTGACATGAAAGAGGAAACTATCAAATAGTAGTTGAGTCTGATCCCCTTTTGTGGTAGGTAGGTGGGTCAGTTGAATTATAAACGGACCCAGCCTGCCAGCCAGCTGTAGCAAGGGAGAGTCAGAGGACCCAGAGCTAGGCATCTTCCACCTGAAGTTAAATTGTCAGTCAGTCAGTCAGTCAGTCATGATCAGATGGTACCCAAAATGAAATTCTACTTGGAGGGGCACCTGGGTGGCTCAGTCGGTTAAGCATCTGGCTTCGGCTCAGGTCAGATCTCACGGTTCGTGGGTTCGAGCCCCACGTCAGGCGCTGTGCTGACAGCTAGCTCAGAGCCTGGAGCCTGTTTCAGATTCTGTATCTCCCTCTCTCTCTGACCCTCCCCTGCTCCAGCTGTCTCTCTCTGTCTCTCAAAAATAAATAAAAAGCATTAAAAAATAAAAAATAAAAAAAAAGAAATTCTACTTGGAGAAATCCAGGGACACTGGAATCACACATTTTCAGGTAAATTACAGTGCAGAATGAAAGCCCCCTCAAAGAGGAAGCGGGTGGAGGGTCAGGGAAGGATGCAGGACTCACAGATAAAATAGCAAGTGACCCAAATGGATTCCAAAGACAAGGCAATACCCTAGCTAGAATTACACATTTCTCAATGTTGGAGCAGCCTCAGGGCACCAGATATAAGCAGGCACGTAGATTGCCATTGTTTTCATCCTTAAAGTAAACTCCATTACTGAAAGGCAATTCTATGGAATCATCCTCAAAACACCTTAGGTAAACAAGATCATGTGCATTTAAAGCAGAAGAAACCTCCTGGCATTTCTGTTTGAGTGGACAGCGTATTCATGGGGCAAACATTGCCCTTCACAGAGTTGGTGCAAAATAGTTCTGCACTGCATTAAATGGAAATAAAGATCCCCAAATGATAGAAGTTGAAAGCAATAACAAAAGCAATTTTGGTAAAAATAAAATCTCCACAGCACCAACCACATTTTTAAAATAGAACATTTAACTCACCACATTAGAAGAATCCCAAGAGAGGGACTAATTTCTAAGAAAAATAAAAAAATTTTAAAGGAAACATTCCCCCTCCTTACAATTCCCCTATGCCATCCTAATGGTTTAATAAATGCATATTTATAGAAATAATTAAACCCCCTTCAAAATTTTTGGATAGTACATTTCATCCTCATTGGGATTTTCCCTCAAGTATTCTGTATTCATTTTCAGTGTTGCTCTTTTTTATACAAATATCAGTGGAGATCTTTTACACTGAGACTCTGCCTAAAATTTGTCAGTGCCATCTTGAAAGTTAAAACTGCCACCTTTGGTGATTAATCAAATTTGCTCTAAATGGGATTAATTCGGGTGTATATATGAAAAAAAATATGAGGGTGCATGTCCCTCTTCCTGTCTGTCCCCAGGTCTTTTTGCCCCCTTGCTGATTTGAAAATGAAGCTGAACTCTAATCTTGTGTGGCAGATACTGGATTCCTCCTTTGATAAACATCTAAAATGCTAATGAATGTGGGCTGCAGTTCTAAAGGAGCCAGCAAACGAATTTGACAAGGATCTGGAGGGTAAAAAAAACGAACTTTCTGACTTAAAAGAACTCTTTTTTGTTCACATTTGGTATTGTTTCCTGGAGAAAAAATTTTGCTCCGCAGAAAAACAGAAAAAAATTCTGCTACATCAAAATGCGGAAGCATGAAAAACTGATGAGCTTTCAGATTGTCCTCTTTTGCATGCAAATCATATCAGAAGTTCTCATTAGCATAAATGCATGAGCAACTCTAAATGCTTTTAATTTCCAATCTCAGCCAGCAGAGGAGTAATTTGTCACTGTCAGGGTGAAAATCTAAAAAGAAAAAAAGAGAAAGAGAAGGACTCCATGCTAAATTGGAATCATATAAATTTTTGATTTGCTAATTGACTGAAGCTACAGTTCAATCAGCTGCCTTGAAGGTGTAAATAATTCAATGTACAGTCAGAAATAAAAGCATAATGTGCTTCTACCTAAGGTATATTAGTATTCAGTGCAGTAGGACATACCTGGCCATGTCTTTTTCACAGATACCCCTTTAGTCAAATTATAAGTCTTCTGAAAGCAACTGCGCTTGTACAAACCAATAAAAACACCTCTCATATATCCTGAGCATTGCAAGAAAGAGACATTAGGACCAAGGAAATGGAACTCAGCAATCTTGTAACTCTGAGTGGCCCAGCAGCTGAGCATCATGGACCAGTCTCTGTTGATAGTTCCCCAATGCAATCATAAAGAGAAAAGAGAGAAAGTTCCAGATGAAAATCTTATATCTATTCCTGCTAACTTTCCATCTTTCCTTTCCTTTAATCAACTGGGTTAAATGTCACATGTAAAATGTATTTATTGCAAAAATATCTCATTAGTGCTGCATGCTAGGGATATTTGAAAAGCTACTCTCTGCGTCTTATTTTTATCCTGTAGTTCTAATAATATTAATAGCCTTACCTTGAAATGTTCTAATTTTATCATTTGAAAGTTAGTTTATAAATATTTTAGGAAATATAGCTTCATTTAAAGTCAAATGGAATAAATATGACTAAAGTTCCAACTTACTGGAACTATATTTTATCTAGTAATCTGTATTTTATTTAGTCATAACCTTAACACAGGAAGATGGAGGAAATACGCCATAACCATGCTTAAGCACTTTCATTACAAAAAGTGAACCTGATGCTAAAATAAAAATGCCAGAGCCCTGTGAGAATTGCAAGTAGAAATTAACTTCAGACTAATCACCCTGATGAGAAATTACAGAGGGTGCATGTGGCGACATTCAAGTAAATTAATTCGAACTATTTTTCAGTTTTAGGATACAGATACCAGCCTTAATTAATGTACACACTCAAAGATCTATAACAAATACCACAACTATTGGCAAACTGACCTGTATATCCTGACAAGTATACCTAGAAAGAAAAAGATACAAAACCAAGTTAAGTCAGCAATTAACATATAGCATTAAAGAAAGAGAGAAAAGACACTCTTCGCCTAACCCGATTTATCGCCGGGCTTCATGGTAGACTCTACCCCAAATTCTGTCTCTAAAAACTTGTTCTTCCACGATGTTTCCAAACCACCATTCTAGGTTGGGGAGTTCCGGAGAGAGCAACTCAATATGGCGTAATGCAAATATCAGAAGTCTTACGTACCACGTGTTATGGGCTGTTTAGTGTTTTTAAATATCCCTCTCTTGATTCCTTGTGGTTGCCTCTAGAGAGACAGAATAAAGGGAACAAAAGCGTTCAGTCCTTAGCTTTTGAATTTAAAGACTCAAGAAACTGAGTGTCAATGGTCCTTAGGCCATTACATTATAAAACTTATGTCAGAATCAATAAACTTAAGTGAATACATCATCCATTAAAGTCAGAGTTTTTCTGTCCCCAGACCAGATAAAATAACGGGAGCTTAGAAAGGAAGAGACGACCATAAGGAAAGCAAAATGAGAGAATAAACCAGAAGATATAAATGGATAATGGCTGGACCAGACATAAAAGTAGACCTTGCAGATCTCCAACCTGCAGCTTTCTGCTCAGGAAATGAACCCCTTATCTACAATAAACTACCCAAGAAGCCAGCCTGTCCAAGCCAGATTTCCAGAGATATTGCTATCCTTGGGAACAATGCAGGAAGCTAAACACCAGTGTCTATAATGTTGGCCCCAAATGTCTAGGACTGATAAATATCTGCAGCTTCTCCCATTTAAAAAAAATTTTTTAATGTGTATTTATTTTTGAGAGAGAGAGAATGAGTGGGGAAGGGACAGAGAGAGGAAGGAACACACAGAATCCAAAGCAGGCTCCAGGCTCTGAGCTGTCAGCACAGAGCCTGAGGTGGGGCTCAAACCCATGAATTGGGAGATCATGACCTGAGCCGAAGTCTGACACTTAAATAACTGAGCCATCCAAGGTAAGGACCCCAAGCTTCTCTCATTTTTGTCCCAGCTCCCAACTTACAACCAACCAGAGATAGGCAAATACGCACCCCTAACCTACCACATGGGTGCCGGCTTCTAGTTAGCTACAAACATCTTCCCGTGCCAACAGCCTCCTTTAGGGTCCACCCAAAGCCTTCCCTCCTTCTACCTGCCTTGGAGTCTCTGCCAAACATTAGTGGTGGTGGCTGACTTCCCTGCACGGCA
The DNA here is from genome assembly GCF_006229205.1 of Suricata suricatta. Classification (NCBI taxonomy): domain Eukaryota; kingdom Metazoa; phylum Chordata; class Mammalia; order Carnivora; family Herpestidae; genus Suricata; species Suricata suricatta. Next base: position 134,114,080 of record NC_043706.1, on the reverse strand, counting down.
AGCTCTGGATAAATAGCCTTTGTTGGTCTCATTCGCCTGGTCTCCATCTATTTCCATACAAAGGAACCAGGGTGCCCAAGTGCTGCCATTCAATTTCTAGGTCAGTTCCTGGGATCCCAGAGCATGAAAGGCCTCTGGCTTTTCTTTTCCTGTTGGCTCTTGGAAGTGAGAACCTTTATAGAGAATCTGCTCAGGACGGGGTGGGGGGAACAGAAAAACTTCAACAACAAGCATTTATTCAGCACATTCTAGATGCCAGTGAAAGAGCCTCTAAAGGCTTGGGCTCCTGGGGGGCTCAGTTGGTTAAGCGTCGGGCTTCGGCTCAGGTACTTCCTGGGTTCAAGCCCTGTGTGGGGCTCTGTGCTGACAGCTAGCTTAGAGTCTGGAGCCTGCTTCGGATTCTGTATCTCTCTCTCCCTCTCTGACCCTCCCCTGCTTGTGCTGTCTCTCAAAAATAAATTTAAAAAATTCAAACAAATTTAAAAAATAAAAATAAAGGGCTGGACAGTTTCTACCTCAGCCCTCAGGTGTGCTCACCCAGCAGCTCCTCCTCCTTCTTCCTCTTGATAAAACCTGAATTGTTCAGGCAGCAGCTGCTAGTCCAAAACACAAGCAACTCCTCCGTCTCTGAACTAGCTGAACGTACGGCTAACCTCTCTTTGCTCTATAAAAACCCTGCCCCTTTTCCCAAGGCAGAACATTCCATCAGTGTTTCCTCTTGATGTAGCATTTGGAAGAAAGGCTCACCCTTCACAGTGCTCTCCTTGATTTTCTTGCACACTGGTCTAAGTGTCTTACATGTTTTATTTAGTCTCATTTTCATAACAACTCTGCAGGTAGGTGCCATCCCTCTTCCCATTTTATCAAGGTGGGGAAACTCTGGCATGAGACATTTACTTGGCAATTTCCAGGATGCATGGTATGCAGAGAAATATGTTGAATATGTAAATATGATGCAGGGTGTTCTTAACCTCGTGACTGTTGACATTTTGGCTGGATAATCCTTTGTGTTGAGAGGGGGCCAAAAACAAGAAAGGATTCACGTTTCCTTTCTACACCCTTCTAAAAATTTTATTTTGGTTTCCCTTTCTAAACCAAGCATTTATTAGTTTTGTCCTTTGAAGAGCATCAGGAAGGAAAATTTCAAGAGAAAAGAAAGATCACCTTTGTTTTCTCACCAGCCGCATCACATTACGGTTTATATTGAGCTCATGATTAATTAAACTCTACAGTCTTCTTTTACATAAATCGTTTTGTCTCCTCCAACCTGTACTCATAACATTGATTTTTTTTTCCCAAACAAAATTCAGAGCTTTACATTTAATGTGTGATAAATTTCACATTCTCTGTTTTAGTCTTTCATTACGAAGTGGCAACTGTTTAATTTTGACTCTTTCATCCAACTTACAAGCTTTGTCTTTCACATATTTACCATCTGTAATTTTGGTCACCGCATTTCAGTGCTTGAAGTGATGTTTCCGAGGACAGAAACAAGACTGCTTTACTTCACGAAAAACCTCCTGCCTGGATGTGGCTATGCATTCATAAACATCATTCTAAATTGTTCCACCAGCCTCCTATCTCTGCGCCTAACCATACCACCTGTGGGGCCAAGACCTTGTGACCAATGACTTCTGGAGTTGGATATACTTAAATGGCCAACTGTGGTGGCCTAAGTCACCCAGCTCAATCCTGTAAGCATAGCCCACCAGAATCAGTACGTGCCACAAGGTGATTTCATCCAGAGAGGAAAAAGTATTTCTGAACCTAGAAACATCTTACCTAGAACCAAATGTGGGAGAGTAAGGAGATGCATAATTGGGATTTCTTCCTTCTGTGTTAACACCCACGTGGTAAATAGGCCTCTCTTTTTCACTTGGTTAAAGAGGATTAAATTGGATCTACATGGGCAAGTGAAACAGTTATGATTTGAAGCAGTTATCCTGCATGCCCCCAATTTTGATAATCAAGTTTTTATCATTTCCAGCTTCCTGGAACCACTTCCGGTCAGTGTGGCTTCTCAAGGACTGCCCACAGGGGGTGCATGGCCACACAGCCAGACCCTCTCCGGAGCCCATGAGGTAGGTTTGGGCCCTTGAGCATGCATTTGCCTGCTTCTCCAACCGCACACTTCATTTCTCCACCTTGTTAAAACCTCATTTTTCAGGACTCTGAGAAGTCTGTATCCTAAGTCCCCCATGTCCCAGCTTCACACCAAGTTAGGTCCTCACTAACATGGTACATGGAATACTAGATGCATGAAATCTCCCACTGAATTTCATTTATTTGCACTAAAGAATGGAGGCCTTGAATGCAAAAACTGAGACTAACCATTTCTTTTTTGCTTGGCCAAGGGTGTGGCATGTGTTTGACTTACAGTTAATATTTAATGAATGAGGGGTGCCTGGGTGGCTCAGTCAGTTAAGCATCTGACTCTTGGTTCCTGCTTAGGTCATGATCTCACAGTTCATGAGTTGAAGTTCTAGGTCAGGGTCCATGCTGATAGCACGGAACCTGCTTGGAATTCTCTCCCTCCCTCTCTCTCTCTGCCCCTTCCCTACTGGCAGGCTCTCTTTCCCTCCCTCTCTCTCTCTCTCAAAATAAATAAATAAACTCTAAAAATCATTAAAAAATATTTGATGAATGAACATGTAGATAAAACCATTTTAAAACAGGTGCTTTATGGCTTCTTCAATTTCTTATACTTTGATTTCTTTCAAAATATTTGCTCTAAAATATCCTTCCCTTTGGAACACAATTTTCCTTGCCGGAGCAGGCTTAGCAGAATTGAAGCTGAAGAGCCATGCTTCCTTCTGTCATCTGTTAGCATTGTACCATCTGCTCCAAGCAGAGGGCCTCTCTGTTTCTTTCTTGCTCCAAACATAGCTTTAAAGGGTCTTTTTGTTGTCTTTGGCATTTTTTGCAAACCTCAGCTTATTCTGGGCATCACCCTCCAGAAATCGTTTTTCTAAATCTGCACCTTCATTATTAGGTTCAATGCCTTTCTGTCTTCTGAGTGTTCTTTTCCAACATGAGCTCATCAGATAGCCTGGACAGTCACAGTCACAGGAAGCCATGTAGACAATCCCTTGTCCTTTTTCAACAGGATCCTTTGTGATTGTGTCGTTAGAATTTCATTTATGGAAAACCTGAGTTTTCTTTTCTTATATATGATCTTTGACCATAAAATGATATCCATATTTCTAACCAATATTTTAAAATTGATTTCCAACAATCTATGACCAATGTTGTTCCTGGCTTTCATCAATTTTTTCTCCCAACATTTCTACCATTTATGGCCCCTAGCCTGTATTTTCCTTTTTGTCTAATTTTAGAATTATCTGTAAAACCAAGAAGACATGAGTCATGATCCTACTTTGACATGATCCTACCTGAGCAATCTTTTACTGAGTGCCTCAGTTTCTCCTTCTGTAAAAGAGTTAAGTGTTGATTTCTCTCATAAAACTAGATTCTCTTACTAACAGGTGTTTACCAAGGGGTTCTCAACTAGGGCAGTTTTATTCCACAGGGGACATTTTGCTGTGTCTAGAGACATTTTTGATTTTCACAACTGGGGGGAGTTGCTACTGACATCTAGTGGATAGAGGCCAGGAATGCGGCTAAGCATCCCAAAGATGGGATAAACAAAGAACAAAGAACCATCGGGCCAAAATGTCAATGTTACCAAGGTTGAGAACCTCTGGAGATGAAACCCTATGAAAACAAGAGTCATGTTGATCATAATCTCTATTGTATCCCTGGCACTTAGCACAGTGTCTGGCACATTGTGGGTCTGCAGTAAATGTGAAATGAATCTTAGTTCTAGACAAAGACTGATTTCAAATCTCAGAAGGACAGTTACAAATGGCTTAAAAAAAATCATACATTCATCAAGCACCATTTGGTATCCAATGCATAGGATAGAAAGGGCTGCCCAAAACCTGAAAGAAGAGAAGCAACCAGGTAACTTCAAACACACTTACCCAAGGCGTGCTCCTCAAATAGCTCTTGCACTGGTTGGGTGGAGGGGCCAGGGGGAGGGTGGAAGAGCCCTGATTTGCAGTATTGTCCATGTTCTGTAGTGCAAATACTTTCATCATGAATGTTTTCAAATTACCAGTGTGTTATCACTGAACTTGGAGTTGGGAAAAGTTGCCCACAATGAGCTCATGTGAGCAAATTCAAGTCAGTTCCAGTATCCACTGTATTTATCCTAAGCTTTCCCTCTGACATATTATTAGCATTGTATTCACCTTTACACTGTGACTTACATCCAATGTTCAGATGCCGTCACCACACCCTTGGGTCCTCTGTAAGTCTAATATTAGTGGAACCAAAATACCTATGACTGACCCACAGGTTTTTGTGGACACAAGAATTCCATGATGTTTGTCCACCTGAGTTAAAAGAAAGCTATGCATTTGCTCTAGGTCCTTTGACATTGGGATGGCAAATTCCAAATGTTTTTCAACCAACAAAAACATTTTTAAACCATTCTCTAACGCCATGTTAAACCCATAAATGTCAACCAGTGAAAGTACAAGTATAATAACGTGCCAAATAATAAGTGCCTTATAAGGACCATTATGGTTTATAAAGCTCCTCTATCACTCTCTGTGGTGATTAGTTCAAGCCCACACCATGAATATGATTTAGGGGTCAGAGGATGAAAATTCAGGAGAAATACGAAGTCCATGCCTTGAAGAATCACATAGATAAACATCTCCTTATTTCTTTGTCTCTGTGTAGAGACACACACTATGCCTAATCAAATAAAACCTTGATCATTCAACACCAGGAAAAAATTAAATAATTTTTTGTTAAAATAAAGTTGAGTTTAGAGGATTATTTTACTCAGCATCTCTAAATTTCTAAACGCTTTTAAGTTGGAGAGCTAAACAAAATTTCAGGAACTATCAAGATTGTCTCCTAGATTTTATAAATGTATATGTGCCTTTCACTAGCCCTTCTCAGAAAATAGAATTTGATCAATACAACATGGACGTCATGACTTTGCACCATGTAAATTTAGTGGAATAACAAGAGATCCTTCTCTTCACCGCCTGGGGTAAGGAGTGACCATAAGAGAGATTTTCATGAGATTTGGAAGTCAGAAGACAAACACAGTCATTACTCTGATGGACACTGGGCTGCATTTTGCCCACATTGTCACTGATCTTCTGCCCCACCTCAGTCGTGCCCACAGGTCCCTGAACTGTTGCATATATTGCATCCTTTAGGTCTTCTGGTCTGGGGCCAGATATATCTGCTGCTTTTAAGCAAAGAGTGCTCTTTGTCATCAAGGTTGGGCATGATAACAAAGGAGAACAGGTCCCAGTTTGTCCCCATGGGTTCCAAAGTTCCTTTGAAGGTTTTGACTTGCCCTTGCTCACTCCCACCTTGTCTAGATTTTCTTCCTGCCTACTGTCCATGCTAACCTATATAACAAAGTCCAGTTCTCCACAATAGCATCTTCCATATTCTTTTCCAATATTCCCTATTCCACATAATGCACAATGGTCTCTCTTCCTGAATGAGACCTAACCTATGCAATAGATTTAAAGGATTATTATTTTATAGGTGTTAGCTCCCTCTAACACATGGCAGTATAAATCCTTCCCATATCCCTTCACCTTAGGCCAAAGATAACTTGCACACTGCTCTTGTATACTATGGTTTTATGCATCTATTTACCAGAATGGTTTCTTTGGCCACAGGAATATGCTTGGATCACAGCTGGGGAAGGCAGAAGTATGAGGAAGTTAGCACCACAAGAGTAACTCTCAAACAAAGAGAGTTGGAACTTGATAGATGGTCCTACAGCTTCCTCACCCTACCAGAGGATAATTCTGAGGTGTGTTCCTCAGTTTTTATGACAGTCCCCATTGGACTTACATCCCGACTACCCCCTGTGGTGATGTGCTCATTGTCCATTCCGACCACACTTCACTCCAATAGCACTGTTGGGATCACCTTCCAAACTATGGACCCCCATATCTTTCCTTCAGGGTCTTCTTTTGGTGACACTCAAACTAATACAAGATGTAAGTGTCTTTATATGCTACTTTAAAAGGGGGAACATTCCCTTGTGAAGTGAAAAAGCTAAATAGCTATCTTACAGTATCTCAAGGTCATCATATTATTATAGCTCTTTGTAGAAAATGTAAGGCACAGTTCCCAACATTTTCCAAAGAAAAGCTCAATTGTTTCTTTCCCAAGGCTCATAGATTATGTATCTCCCTCTTAGGCAGACCATAAAGGTATTGGCCATGAAGGTGTTGGCGCCACACCATCGTCCAGGTGTGGAATGATCAAGTTACAACCATCGGCTGCATGTCAAGTCTTGACAAGGTGAAAATCACTTTGACAACAAAGCAGTGGATGTCGAGACCTCAAGCTACATCATAACCAAATCTGCATAAAAACTAAGTAGACAAAAAAAAGCCTGAATTTCTACTTTCCCCATCACATACCTTATACAGTGTTTTTGTAAATACATTTACCTGCTTTTCCTTTTTTTTCCTAAAAAAAATATATCCACCGGGTACCATGGAAATTTGTTGAATTTCCAAGTGGCTGAGGTATTGTTTCAAATATATAATAGAAATCAGAATTATTTTAACTAGTTCTTCCAAATATAAAATATTACCAGGAAAACTAGCACCGTGCAGAAGTCAATGGTACAGACTGGCTTTGAGAGAAATGCTTAACAATAACAAAGATCAATGCTTAATTATTCTCTTATCTTCTCCTATTTTCCCTCTGGTTTCTGTTTTTCAGCCAGTGACAATCCTAAGCATTATGTTAAACCAATAAAGGAAAGGTGCCAAGTGGTAGCTGATGATCCAGAAAATACACGGGATGGGATTGCTGGCCCAGCACCAATGAATCATCTGTTTCACTGGGTATATAACATCCCTGCCCAAAAAAAGACAAAGACTTTAGAGCCAACATTCAACTATGGATAAAAGATGGAAGTCACCATTTAATAACCTGCCACATTTCCCAAATAATTTCTATGAAAGTAGAAGGCAAGTGTTTTGAAATCATACACCAGCAGAGTCAAAAAATAAATATGGATTGGAAAGTAGAAATTGGTAAGAACTATCAGTGTGCTTGTCTCTTTGTTTAAAAAAGTGATTGCAAAAGTTTGGTTTTGTCTCCCAAGAGAGATTCTAACTACATAAGCAAAGCCTCCTGTGGGCAAGTTATCTGGCAGAAAAGTTCGGAAAAGGTAAGTTTTCATTATTGAAGCAATATATGTGATATTAATCATCCATGAAAATTGAGTAAACCTGGTGTATAATAATGTCCCAGAGTCATTCAAATATATTTAGATTAAATGAACTGATACTTGTTTCTTTAGATAACTAAAACAGGTGTTTCACACTCCTCTGACTTCTTTTTAACAACACATATGACAATTATATCTTTCCTTCTATGAAATCCAAGTATGCTTTCTAACCACAATAAGAATAGTATAAATGTTATAATGAGTCTGGGCTTAAGTGTATCACTGGGAAATCATTTGAATGTAGAAAAAGAGAACTGTGTATAATAAAAGAAATTCAGTTTTATTGTATTAGATTGTGTCATATTAGGACTATTCAAATTCTCTATTTTGCAAAAGATTTAGAATCTTAATTCAACAGCCTGTTATAATCATGCACATCAAAATTATTTTACTTAATTTACAGAGTAAAATTTGTTTTTGCAAAACAAAAAAGAGAATGTCCAACACAACTGGAACGTACCGCACATAGAAGAATTATTTGGGGGATGTCCCTTATAACTGCACGAGTTTTAATTTATAGTATCCATTTATTATTTCCACTGTTTTGCTTCTGAGAAAAGTTTTGTGCTCTGCAGAGTTTCAGTGCAATGAGGCACGTCTAGTATTATTTTCTGTTGTTAATGTGTTACATCCAATCTTTTTTATTTACGTTAAACTATTGTTTTAGATGAGTCTTAGTTTTCTTCAATACTGTGGCTCACTCTTGCAGAAGTATATGCAAATTTTTTTTTATTTTGTGAAAAACGGAAGGCAAAATTATGCATTGTGCTGCTCTTGCAAGAAAAAAATCATTAGCTCTTGCCAAAAGCAAAGCAGTTGATCTCTTGCCATGCTACTGTGTATGATTACTAATTTTCTATCAAGCACTGTCTTATGATAAACAAAATGATCTTTCAATGATGCCAAAAGGCAGACAATGCTTTGATAACTCAGCATGACTACCTCTAACTACTTCCCAAAAGGGTCTTTTCAAGGAAACCACATCTATGGCTTTCTCAGAAATGCCAAGGATATAAGCATACCTCAGGCAGATTTAATTGTAACATTAATTAAATGATCCTCTCAATCACTAATTAATTATAGAATTATAGAATGATAGGGTTGAAAGGGACCTTGAGAGATCAACAGAGTCAGCACATCCATCCTCTGTAGGGACCACCTATAAACTATTCTAGACCCAGGGAAGCTATCATTTTTTCACATCTTAGCAAGGAGATTGTAGTCAGAGTCTCCTTTCACAGTCTAGTCCAAAAATGAACGAACATGTCATGAGAAAATCCTTCTGGTATACACTTTAGTTGCCTGAGCACCCACCTAGAGCCCATCCTCTAAGCCAGCAAGTATTTCTTGCTTCCCTGGGGACTCCGGGCTAACGACGCCCACTGCCTGTCACTTATAAGGAACACCTTCTTTTTCTAACTTCTCAGTTGTCACTGGTTAGTCTAAATTCTCTAAAAATTTTTCAGAGTTTTCTTCATTTCTAGAACTTGTATTTGGAAACTGTAAAGATCTGATCAATGCAAATGAAAGAAAAAAACCTGCTCTAAGACAAAATCTGTAACAAAATAAATTCATTTGAATCGCCCATTTTGTTTACCATGAACAGTGGAGGAGAGTTGTTTTACATACCAGTTCTATTTCAAAAGAAGAGAAGAGAGAAAAACTAGATCAGAAAAAAAATTTAATTTAAATTAGCCAAACAACTGCAAAGGTGTATGAATGTTTTAAATTGATACATTTAAGAAACTTTAAAAAATCTCCTCAAAAAGAAAATTCGAAGAAAACTATGCCTATCTACGTCATAGAAGGTTTGAAAAACCACACTAACCACATTCATCAACTGACATTTACAGAACACTGTATCTAATAACTGCAGAATGTAATCTTTTCAAGTGTATGTGGCATATTTACCAAGACTGGCCATAAAATAATTCTCAATAAATTTTAAAGGATTGAAATGATATAGCTGAGGTTCTCTGGACAGAATGGAATTAAATTAGAAATCAATAATAATAAAATACCTAGGAAAACCTCAGATATTCAGAAAACAAAAGTCAGGCTCCATTTGCTTACAGTTTCTTTAAGTAATCTCTACACCCAACATGGGGCTTGAACTCACAACCCCCACATCAAGAATTGCATGCTCTAACTAAGCCAGCCAGGTGCCCTGCAGAAATCATGCTCCTAAATAATTAATGGATTAATAAGGAAATCACAAAATCTAAATATACGTTAAACTGAATAACAAAAATACAGCAGACCAAAGTATGGGGGATAAAAAAAAGCCTTATTGAGAGGGAAACATATCACTTTAAATGTTCATATTTGAAAAGAAAAAAGACCTAAATCAATGACCTAAGATTCTAATAGACAGTTTAGAAAAAAATAAAGGGAACAACAGACAAAGTATGTGGGGATGCACGGGTGGCTCAGTCGGTTAAGTGTCCGACTCTTGAGGTTGATTCAGGTCATGATCTCAAGGTTGGTGAGTCTGAGCTGCCATGTCACGTCATCACCAACATGGACAGCATAGAGCCAGCTGGGCATTCCCCGTCTCCCTCGCTCTCTGCCCCTCCCCCACTTGTAATTTTTTTCTTTCTCTCAAAATAAATTAAAAAACATTTTTAAATAGGCAAAATATGTAGAAAGAATAAAATAATAAAGATAAAATTAGGGACACCTGGGTGGCTCAGTCAGTTAAGCGTCCGACTTCGGCTCAGGTCATGATCTCACTGTTCATGAGTTTGAGCCCCATGTCAGGCTCTGTGATGACAGCTCAGAGCCTGGAGCCTGCTTCGGATTCTGTGTCTCCCTCTCTCTCTGTTCCTCCCTCGCTCATGCTCTGTCTCTGTCTCTCAAAAATAAATAATCATTAAAAAAAGATAAAATTAAAAGCAGCACAACAGAAAATAGGCAACAGAAGGGAAACAATACTAATTTCTGAAAAAAATTAACAAAATTAACAAACTCAGATTGATCCAGAAGAGAAAGAAAACAAATTACTAATGTCAGGAATGAAAAATGAGTTATCAATTCAGATCTTGCAGATATTAAAAAGAGTTTTTTAATTTTTTAAAATATATTTATTCATTCAAGGGAGACAGAGAGAGCAAGTAGGGGAGAGGCAGGGAGAGAAGGAGAGAGAGAGAATCCCAAGGAGGCTTTGCACTGTCAGTACAGAGCCCAATGCAGGGCCTTTGAACCTATAAAACGTGAGATCATGACCTGAGCTGAAACCAAGAGTTGGACCCTTAACCAACTGAGCCATCCAGGTGCCCCTAAAAAGAATTTTTAAAATGTCAATAAATTTGACAACTTAGATGAAATGGACAAATGGCTTGGAAAATACAAATATTTATAAAATATTTATAGTATGACATTTATAAAAATGACCAAAAAAAAGACAGAAAACCTGAATATCCCTGTATCAATTAACAAAACTGAATTCATTATAAAAATTTCAACAACCAAAAAAAAGCCAATAATCATTTTATTGGCGAATTCTATCAAACATTGAGGAAAAAATAATAACCATCTTATACATTTTCAAAAAACAAAATGAAGAAACACTGACAAACTCATTTTCTGGGGCTTTTAAATCTAAAATATTATAGACCAATATCTCTCATGAACATAGACACAAAATCTCTTTCAAAATATTAGCAAATAGAATAAAAAATATAATAATATATAAAAAATATAATATATTATTACAAGTAGGTTTATCCAGGAATTCAAGGCTGGTTGAATATTCTTTAAAATGCAAACTACTCTAGTAAATAACAAAGGGGGAAATTCATATTATCAGTCCAGTAGACGCAGGAAAAACAACCAACAAAATTCAACAGTTAAAATTTTTAGCAAACTGGAAATAGAAAGGTACACTCAATCTGATTTAAAAAAAAATAGACATAGCTACTAACATCATACTTAATGGCAAAAATAATAAACTTTTCCCCTAAAATTATTAATAAAGCACAAATGCTCATATTCACCACTTCTATTTAATAACATAATTGGGATTTAAGCCATTGCAGTTAGGCAAAAACCAGAGATAAGGCATACCAATCAGAAATGAAAAAGTAAAACTGTTCCTGTTTTCAAAAATCTCAAGGGATCTACACAACACTTACAGACCTAAGTGGAAAGATATAACATGTTCATGGATTAGAAAACTCAATATCACTAAGCTGTCAATGATAACTAAAATCATCTATGAATTTAATACAATTTCAGTCAACACTTTATTTTTCTAGAAATTGTCAAGCTAATTTTAAAATATATATGGAAATAAAAGAACCTAGAATAGCCTAGGAAATTATTTAAATGAAGAACAAAATTGGAGGACTTACCCAATATGATAAAAAAAAAAAAGCTGTTTTATAAAGCAATAATCAAGACAGTTCGGAATTGGTAAACAGATAAACGTGGAGGTAATAAAACACAACAGAGTGCATAAGTATTATCCACATATATACTGTCAATTAATTTTTGATAAAAATGCCAATGCAATTCAGTGAAGCAAGGAGAGTCTTTCTATTAAATGTTATTGGGACAGCTGGATAATCTATTTTTTAAAAATGAACATTGAAGTCTACTTTCCACTATGCATAAAAATCCCCCTAAAATGGATCATAGACTCAAAGGCAAAACCTAATAATATGAAACTTCTACAAAAAACATGGGAGAAGATCTTTGTGACCTTGGCATAGGTAAAAATTCCCTTACTTCACAGATTCCACAATCCATAAAAATTTTTGAAAATTTTGACCTCATCAAAACTAAAAGCTTTTGGTTTTTAAAAGAATGGTACTATCAAGTAAACAAAAAGGCAAGCCACAGTTTTGGAGAAAATACTTAGAAAATGCCTCTGAGACAAACGACTTCTATCTATCCTAGAACACTGGGCATAAAAAAAAATGCTTACATTCAAATGTAAGTCGAACAACCCAGTTTTTAAAAAATGAGCAAAAGATTTAGAGACACTTTCTGAAAGACAATATAAGAATGAGCACTGGGTGTTATATGGAAAACAATTTGACAATAAAATATTATGGGGGAAAAAAATAAACTGTACAATTCAGTAAAAAAAAACAAATATAATATCTGAATTATTCACTTTATTAACCAAAAGAAATGGAAAGTCCTAAATAGCTAATAAAGTGAGTTTCATTTTTAGATTAAAAAAATATATATATATAAGAATGGGCAAGAAACACATGGAAAGATATTAAATAAAATCACTAGTCACGAGGGAAACTTAAATTAAAATCAAAATGTGATATTGCCAAAAAACCAGGAAGCCTGAAGGCGGTTTGGGGAGCGACAGGACCTGGCATCCTTTAAATAAGAAAAGTTCATTGCATGTAAATTATCCTTCAATCAAATTGGGAAACGCCTTAAGCTACCTGGTCCTGGACAAATAATGATCCGATGTAACCAAGATTACAAAAATATATCCTAAGGAGCCTGAGAAAAATAACCCAAAGGAAATCATTGTAAACAGGAGGTATTCTGACTCTGCTCGGTTACACAAACAAAATAAAGCCACCGGGCTGAAACATTCACATCAGTAGTTTTACTGTCTGGGCTCAGTTTTTACGCAGAAGGTCCATTCTGTTTGTATTTCCGACGGGAACACTACGCACCGCGCCTCCTTCTGCGGTCGGGATCCTCAGTGTGACGGTCGCGGAGCCCCAGGACTGGGCATCCTTCTCCGGCAGGAAGCAAATCTCCGACAAAAACAGCACTTCTATTTATTGTACAGATGTTAACCTCATTAAACTGAAAACATTCTCCTCCCTTGTATGCATTGTGTGAGCCGAACGTCAGCACTAATGAATGACCTATTTGACACTTGCAAATTAAGTGACCTATGTGACAAGTAAGTGGATTCAAAACCTGTAATAAAATAAAAATTATAGTGGTGGATTTCAGTTCCCTTTGTTTTTGTTTTTTTAAGATTTTAATTTTTTTCTTTTTGCTTCACTGTTACAGAATTGTTTATATAAACAAAATCCACTCATACAAAATATTTTAACCCGTATTAATAAAGACAAAGGGCCTCCCAAGAACAGAGTGGCCAAGGATCAAGGAACTTAAAATTTATTTTAATTTGTATTCTTCTGGAAAAGACAGAAAAAAGAGTTTCTCATTTCCATATCAGTTAAGATTCAGTATTCACTGGTCAGACAAACAAATTACTTTATATTGTTCTGCTAATTGGGTCTTTAGTGCATATTACTCACACCTAGTGTGATATATAAATCTTATTAATGAAGAGGACAGAAAAAGCTCTAAGATTGAGAAGAAATGTAACAAAAATACTGTGACCGTGAGCTTGACATAGAACAGACCATGGGGATCCCAAGCTATTAGCTGGCTGCTTTCCAACCTCTCATGTCATCTACCAGTAGTCACCGCGGGCCTCCCAGCATGGGCTTCGAGAGGTTTTCAGTTGACTTTGTTATTTGAGTAAACGGTGTGTCTCGGGATGGTGAGAATGGAATAAAAGTGACAGACACGCTGCACAATGACGGCAGGTGCAATTTCGCAAGCCTAAACTGGTGGCACAGGGATATAGAAGACAAAATATGAAAAGCCTCCACCCTTCAAACTGGAGAATCTTCGCACAGAGACAAGACTAACAAAACAGTTCACAGAAACAGAAACAAAAACACTTGGTCCTATGAATTGAGCTGAAACCCCAGCCCTAAACAGCCTGAGAAGATCAATCTTAAAAATCAGAGTTAGCATCGAGATGATTTAAAGCCAAGAATAAGGGCAACTTACAGAAAATGCATTCTTCCAAAGTGCCGGCCATCTGGAATTCTTTTAGCTGGAGGGTTGTTTTTATTCCGCAGTTAGAATTCCAGTGTGTGGGGCGCCTGGGTGGATCAGTTGGTTAAGCGTCCTACTTTGGCTTAGGTCTTGATCTCACTGTTCGTGGGTTTGAGCCCCGCATCAGGCTCTGTGCTGACCGCTAGCTCAGACCCTGGAGCCTGTCTTCAGATCCTGTGACTCCTTCTCTCTCTAACCCTCCCCTGCTCACGCGGTCTCTCTCTCTCTCTCTCTCTCTCTCTCTCTCTCTCTCTCTCTCTCAAAAATAAATAAAAACATTTAAAAATTTTTAAAACAGAATTTCAATGTGTGGCTCAGAGACTCCTAATTATCTCTCCATATCTGGTTTTCCTTATCTTCTACTATAATAGAGTCCCTGGTTTTAGGCAGGGAGCCTTCTGCACAGTTGGGTATGTCCATTCAACCAACTTCTGGGATTGCTCTGAAGTGTGTGTAACTTACAGGAAGCTCCCAGAAGAGAGGAGTGTATTCTCCTCTCCTCCTTTCGTCTTGCCTGCTGGCCAGAAGGCAATGTGGGACACTGGACATGGAATGACTGCCTTATGGAGAACATCTCCATGGAAATGGCCACACACCACAGCAGAACGAGCAAAAAGGAACCTGAGCGCCTGAGGCTTTCATGGAACAGAGTCACTGAAGCACCCCCACTTGCCTATGTCTAGTCTTTATAGCAAAAGCGACACTGGGGACTCTTGATTTTGGCTCAGGTCATGATCTCATGCTTGTGAGATGGGGCTCCACGATGGATGTGGTCTGCTTAAGGTTCTCTCTCTTTCTGTGTGTGTGTGTGTCTCTCTCAAACAAAAAGAGAGAGAGAGAAAGAAATAAATTCCTATCTTGTTTAAGCTTCCTTTATTTGTGGAACTACTCTTATTTGCAGTGGAATTTAATTCTAAATCTGAAAAAAAAAAAAAAAAAGCCCAGAAGGGCAAATCACTCAAATGAGCTAAGAGATAGGTGGGAATAAGCGTCAGAAAATAACAGCTGATATTTTTACTCTTTTGGCTGGAAGAGGGCAGGAGGAGAAAGAAGGACATTGGATACTTTAATAAAAATTGGGAATGACAAGGAGAGAAGAGGAAGAATATAAAAGGGAAGGGAAAAATTCTCAAGACAAGTTTCTGGGCTCTTAACTTATGTTCAGACAAGGAGTAGCTATGAACCCGTGTCCAGTTGTACCCCTTCCCTCTCTCCTGAGGATGCTTCAAACATCCTTTTCATGAGATTACATTCAGTGAATTCATACTAATGGCAGCCACAGGTATAAATGATTCTGGGCTATTGTAAATTCTCATAAATACATTTGTGTATACTATAGAAGTGACATCAGAATTAAATACAGAGATTCTGTAGTCATTCTGGCTGGGTTTGAAGCATGGCTCTATCATGCACATCTGTGTGATTTGGGCAAGTTACTTAACCTCTCTGATGCTTGGTTTCTTCATTGTAAGTGAGGTTAATAATAGTACCAACTATTAAATAAAAAAGACAAGCCTATAAAGTGCTTTGGAAATGTCTGGTATAAAGTGTTTAAAAACATCTAAACATATTTCCTGATAATAATATTGAATTACCAGTACACTTCTGAGCTTCCAGGGAATAATAAACTCTGAGAACCCAATTTTTCCTCAATCGAATGTAACTTTCCTCCCTTCCACCCTACCTCCATCCCAGCCACAGCCGTGGGATACAGAGGACCCAACAGAGGACTCAAGGTTCTATGGACTGGGGAAGCCATAAAATGGGAACAATCTGAATAACGAAGCAATCAGGGTGTTGGAATAACTGTATGGAAAGCTATCCACCAAAGTCACTGTCCTCTGCATGAGCAAGAAAGAACTTTTCATTGTGTTTATGCACTGAGGTTTGGAGGCTTGTTTTTTATACCATATGACCTGACCTGCTTTAACTAATTGCATTAGTTTTCTGGGAATACTATAATGAAGTGTGAGTAGCTTTACAACAGTAATATATTTTCTTACAGTTCTGGAAGCTGGAAGTCCAAGGTCAAGATGCTGGCAGGGCCATGTTCCCTCTGAAGGCTCTAGGCAAGGCTCTGTTTCAGACATGTCTCCCAGCTTCTGGTAGTTCTTGGCTTGTGGCAGGATCATTTCAATCTTCACATAACTCTGAGCCCCACAAAGTCATATGAAGGCTGTGTGTCTACATCCAAAGTTTCCCCTTTTAGAAGGACACCAATCATTTTTAGGGTAGAGGCCATCCTCATAGCTTCATTTAGACTTCTTACCTCTGTAAAGATCCTATCTCCAAATAAGGTCATGTTCTGAGGTAGTAAGAGTTAGGACTCCAACCTTTATTTTCTGGGGGACACAATTCCACCCATAAAATTAATATATAAATAGCTGATTTTGCATTCTCAGTTGTACCTAATTCAACAAATCAGCAGAACTGAGATACCAGAGTGAAACCTATCATATTCTTCCCTGGTTATTGTTAAACTAGAAAAAATCCTCAACTAGTAGTTCTCCTACCAAAGTCACTATTAACTATGTTTTACTCTGCATGTTGATATATAACCACAGTTTTCTCTTCACTCTACAGATATATGTAATGCTAAGCCTTTCAGTGGTACAGACCAGCCATTTACTGGTCATTCTAATCTCAAAGAATTATAACAAGGCTCTAAGAAATACTTCAGGAAGTAGTTTTGTAACAATAATTAGAATGTCTTTTATATCTGTTCCAGAAAAATATCAGACAACTAGCACTTTCTATATAAAAATGGCATCAAATGTGTACAATCTTCATAAAATTATTTCCTACCATAAGAATAAAAGTAAATAATAGAATGGATAAAATATGACTCAACAGAAGCGCTCAGAATCAAGGAGGCCACAGTGTTCAATGGTATTGGATAACTCTTATACCCACGTCATGTGTCATTGCCAATATACATTGTAAGGACGGGGGAAATGGAATTTCCAGAGAATAGGCACATGTATTCGTTTACTCATTCTCTCTTGCTTTCACCAGTCACTTTAGAGCCAACTTTCTTCTCCAGGAGATTGTCCTTCTTGCAATCTGTTCATAGTCTCGTGATAGTTTATTGTTCAAATGTTCATATTTGAATTATTTAATGCTCCCCAGAAAGTTTTATTTTTGTCTTTATCTTAACATATAATGAAAATCAAAATAGCTCAAATAAGTGCTTTACCTACCCGCAAACCAAAGAAGACGCTGAGAGCCAACTTATTCCTGTAATTCACTTCAGAAAAGACCAAGTGAAGAAAATTCAGGCCTTAGGCAGGCTATTGCATGAATTCATCACATTTTAAGTCTAATAAGTTTTTCAGAAGCGCAATAAAAGAATAGCAAACCATTTTTATTTGAATAAAATCTACTTCCACAAAACATGGTATTACCAAACTACTTCAAAGGCCATTCACAAAATACCCCAAGGATGGTTTCAACTTAAGATTTTGAGAAAGACTTGAATCAGTGGTTCAAAAAGAAAGGCAAAAAGAGTTTTATTTTCAATGGAAAATATGTTGAAGGAAGAAAAGGGAAAAGCAATCACCCCCCTCCCCTTGTTTCTGGAAAGGAGGTCAGAGAACACAGGGAGCCACACAGATTAGAATTTGCTGAATTTACATGTTGAGGAGATAAAGGCACATGTCTAATAGCCTCTGCTTGTTCCACAGACTTCTTGAATGTGAATTAACTTGTAATATGTTAAGGCAACCACTAATTAGTCTCTCTCTTGATCGAAAATCTGGGTTGGTTACCATAATGGTGACTCTAAAGTAGGTTAGAAGGCTGGAGAGGACAGTGTGATGGAGAAACTCATCCAGATTCAGGCATAGAATGGGCCTCATGGAATAAGAGGAAATACGAAAAATGCTGCCAGCTGTGGGGAATCTCCCCTTCTGAACACAGTGACTCATGATGTCACCCTGTGTGCCGTACATTTTAGGTCCTAGAACTTATAAAAGAAGAAATTAGCCTGAGAACGAACATTGGATAGTCCTGATATAAATAACAACAAGAGGTTCAAGAAAATATCAACCGAAACTATTTCAAGGTCATCATTTCCGGGATAGAGCGGAAAACATTTTAGAAGCTGAACCAGTGCAAGATAAAAATGAGAAGTGTTCTTGTTTTCACAACCATTTTTCATACAATACAAATAAGGACTTTAAAAAGCAAATTAGTACAGAAAACTGCCTTTAGCTTGAGGTATCGTTAGCTTCTCTCTATATACAGCCTTCTTCCCTGGTGCCTACAGCCATCCTCATCTTCCCTATTCTAAAAATATCTTTCCTCTTTAACGAGATTTAACCTTGTTTATCGCCATTTCCAAATGAGACAGCCACACTTGCTTCATCCACACCTAATTCTTCCTTCATCCTTTGCAACCAAAACTTTGCTAAGACTCTAATCTTGGCAGCCTCAAAGATAACCGCCATTCCCATCAGCCATCTCTCAGGACACCCTCACCTTGACTTTGGAGCATTTTACACAGTTACTCCTCTTACCTTCTTCCCTTTTCCTTTCCTGTTTTTAAAACTTCCTTGTTCTCGCAGTAGGTCTCTGATTATACTTTCTAACACTCTCTACTGGCACATCTTTATTTTATTCTTTAATGTAGACATTTCTTTCTGCCTTTTATACTTACCTTCTTGCAATCTCTTCTAGATGACAATAAGCTTTCCCAGATCTGTATCTCTGCCTTCTAGTATTCATATTCCTCATTATCAACTGCTGGCTGCACATATATCTCCATGTAAATATTCTACCAACCCTCAAACTTATGAAAGCAACCATACTTCATTGAACACAGGCTTTGCCAATACTTTGTTTAATCTTATAGTTCCATGGTTGATTTCTTTTCCCCGGCCAGTAGAGAGGCCAGCTTTGGTTCACTCATATTTTTCTAGATCGATGTTACCTTTACACGCTCAGCTACTTTCAACAGCTACTTACTTTGCTTTGTTCATTCATTTATTCAGCAGATAACACTGTTTATCATGCACAGGTGTTCCCAATGTTAAGTTAAAATGTTAAGCCTACCACGTATGGTCTTTCCCATGATTTCTTTGTAATTGTTTGATTAAAGATCTGGAAAGAGTTTAAAAATAAAGAAAAGTTTATAACTGTGATGCATACAATAGAGGTTATACTATGTGATGCCATTTTACAATAAACTGGATATTGATCTCATCCAAGAAGTCCAGGAAGGTATCCCCGAGAGAGGATGACTTTAGGAAAAGCAGATCACCAGGTAGATGCTGAAGGAAGGTGGAATCCAGGTAGGTTGGCTGGCTTCCCACATTCCCGGAAACCTTAACCATGATTCAGGGAATAATAGCTCCTTTCACAGTAACATTTAAGGTAAATATACTAGAACCTTCCTTCATTTTTAATTTCAAGTCTCTAAAAGCTTACAATCAGCAGGTTATTGTGATGGTGTTATGTGTAAACTTGACAGAGCCATGCACTACTCAGATTTTTGGTCAAACATGATTCTGGGTGTTACTTGAAGGGTGTTTGGGGATGTGACTAACATTCAAATCAGTGGGCTGAGTAAAACAGATCACCCTTCCAACATGGGTGTGCCTCACTTAATTAAAGGGCTGAAGATAACAAAAATGTTGGCCCTCCTCAAGTCAGAG
>NC_043706.1:134026717-134094192 GCF_006229205.1 Suricata suricatta | reverse complement strand
AGAACTTGCCCACCTCTGTAATCATGGAAGAAGCCAATTTTATATATATATATATATATATATATATATATATATATATATATATATACATACATACACACACACACACACACACACACACACACACACACACACACACATATATATATATAGTCCTGTCTCTATTAAGAACCCTGACTCATACAGCTACAAAGGTTTCTAACGAAATTTTCTAATGCAGTTTCTCATTCAGCTTTTATGTTAACCCACTGTGTATAGAATGAGAAAAGTCAATTACTATACCAGCTCACAATGAGTGCACTTTCAG
This sequence comes from Suricata suricatta, assembly GCF_006229205.1. Taxonomy (NCBI): domain Eukaryota; kingdom Metazoa; phylum Chordata; class Mammalia; order Carnivora; family Herpestidae; genus Suricata; species Suricata suricatta. Next base: position 134,093,885 of record NC_043706.1, on the reverse strand, counting down.
GAAACTTTGTGTTTTTGTTTGGGAAAACACCTTGATGAATCTCCTCAGGTAGAAAGGGAGCTCCTATAGGAAAAAAGCTAGGCAACAAGTCGCTATGGGGAAACTGCTTCACATGAGAAGAGATTATTTTTGCTTCTGGGAAGGAGTAGGAGGGGAGAAGTAAAGAAAGGAAGAGGAGGAAAGAAGAATCAATGTGGAGGGAAGGGAGGCTAACACCCTGCAAGAAATGAAGAGACTAAGAAGACTCTGGTCCAGGAACTGGAGAGATTTTAAGAATCAGATGCCCAGGGTTCACTACTAAGTACTTACATGAATTCATGACCGGCTCCAGGGTTTTCTCTTCTCTGCCAAACAAAGCGCCATTTTGTTCTCATATCCAGTAGCCCTGAATTTCATGGGCCACGTCTAAGCCAATCATTGTAACTATGTTTCTTGTTCCTGACTAACATAGACATCAGCATGTGCCAGAGCCATGGCCCCTAAAAAGGTAGGTAGTTCTCTTAAATAAAATAATAATAATAATAATAATAATAATAATAAATAAGTAAAAGAGCCACAGTGCCTGGGTGGCTCAGTTGGTTAAGTTCTGACTTCGGCTCAAGTCTTGATGTCATGGACTGTGGGTTTGAGCCCTACATTTGGCTCTGTGCTGACAGCTTGGAGCTTGGAACTTACTTTGGATTCTGTTTCTCCCTCTCTCTCTGCCCCTCCTCTGCTCTCTCTCTCTCTTTTTCTCTCTCGAAAATAAATAAACATTTGAAAAAGAAAGAAAGAAAGAAAGAAAGAAAAGGGAAAAAAAAGCTGAATGCAGGACTTTCCCCTTCTTGCCTCAATATAGTTTGGACTATGATAGCTCTAAACTTGAAAACTTCACCCATCCTAGAAATACTCTACCATGGGCTTTGGAATGTGAGAAAAGAATTTCTTTGGTTTTCATTTTTATTCGGGTTTCTTGTTATTTGCAGTCAAAGGCAACATAACTGAATCAGGTACCTGAAGAAAGATATGTGTGAGAACTGGTGAAAATAAACTTGCTCAATATATTCCACCCTGACAATTTTATGACTCATAAAACAATTTTTTCAAGCAATTTTCTCATGTTATCTATCAGGACATAATTTGTTAATCTATTTAAATATCCATTAGATAGTAAAACTGTAAGATACTTATTATGTATGTTTTCTTAATGTCCCTAAAAAATAAATAACAAATGGTATAAAAATCATTTTATATTGGCAACTTTATAATATTCTGAATATTGCTAGCTAATAAAATCTGTATAAGGACATATAATTTTTCTTAACACATTTTACTTCTAAAATTGAATAAGAATTCCAAGAATTCCCAAAGTACTCTGGTTCAGTCGTTCTGTACCTCTAAATACTACTTCTCATTTTCTTTATTAGGAGTAGAGTATTATTCACATTCTATTAGTTATATATATTTTCAAGTTTTATTGGGTCTTATAAAGTTATAATTAGAAAAATAATAACATCACTGTGTTTTAGATACAGAGCTAAATAACTTGCTTATACTATTTCATGTCAACCTTATACCTTTCAATTTTTCAGATGAAAACCCAGGGTTTAGATTTAGAGTATCTACTTCCATATTCTAAGAATATAACCTAGGTCTATCTGTGTAAAGAGTAAGGAGTTATTAAAATAGCTAATACATTAAAATTTTAAAGCCTCAAACCACCAATGTATCTAGAGTTTTCTCCCAAATTGATTTGGGAGGGATGGGAAGCTGGGCGCATTATTTTCATTTATTTTAGAAAAATTAATTTAAAAGATACACATACATCTTTGTAAATCTTTGTCACCAACATTGATAGGTTTGTAAAATAAACATAGAACAAAGGTGTTTGAAAGTTTATTTAATAACACAAATCAGGTAGAAAAATAGTACTGAACTAAGAGGGAAGTTTGTTATATTATAGTAATAAAATACTATCTAGATAATACAGCAGAAAATTCCATGAGGTTGAAATTGGTGTTGTTCTGAAGAACTTCACTGAGTATTTGGTTTGCCATTCATTCAGGAGTTTTTCAACATTTTCTTTGAAATTACTGGATGGGCGCCTGGGTGGCTCAGTCGGTTAAGCCTCCGGCTCAGGTCAGATCTCACGTTCGTGGGTTCGAGCCCCACGTCAGGCTCTGTGCTGACAGCTAGCTCAGAGCCTGGAGCCTGTTTCTGATTCTGTGTCTCCTTCTCTCTCTGCCCCTCCCCCTCTCATGCTCTCTCTCTGTATCAAAAATAAATAAAACATTTAAAAAATTTTTAAAAAAAGACAGACATATTACTGAGCTGTTTCAGTGAATGCCACATCTATTGCCTTCCACTGAGGTTTTCTTTTCATCGTCAAATTAATGATAACAAACGAATTCTGTTGGAACACATTTATTGCAAAGTCTATAGCTCTTACACAGATGAGTCCTGAACTATTTGTGTTGATGAAGTATGAATATTCCATATGCAAGAATTGTCTTTCTACAATAGCAAAACCCATTCTGTTTATCTAATTAAAAACATTTTTATGATAAATGTATAAAATTCAAAGTTAAAACTAAGGAGTCCCCAATTCTTAGTTTCAATATTTTTAATAAGATGATCAGTACAAACTTAGTAGAAATAGAAAAATGTGACATAAGTGTAGACCTATCAAAAAAAGCAATGAAATGGTTTGATAGAACCATTTATGGATGCTGGTTATTAGAGATCCCTATTTTCTTGCTAGGTTCTTATATTTAATCCCTTTACTTACTTGGAATGTGAAGTCTTTCCCATATATAACTGCCAAACAAAAAAAATTACAAGAAGCTATAACATAAAATGTACTAATTGACAAAAATAAACTTGTAAAGAGAGATAACATAGAGATAAAAACTGATGATATCAAAGCACATGATCAGAGTCTAGAAAAATGAAACTCACATTTTGGAATAATATTTGGGATCACAGACTTTCATCTCTTCTTCCTCACAGAAACTCAATAAAATGACAGCTAAAGGCATAAAAAAGCTATAAAACTACAAGAACCAAGAGAACAAGAGAAGACACAACAGCAAATAAACAACCATTGAAAGATGAGACACAGATGACTTAGTAAAATCTAGGAATCTACAACCTAAAAGCTTAAAATAAATATATCAATGAGAATAAAATATCAATAAAAAGTATGCCAGGATACCTCAGAGGAACATGAAAAATATCAGGGTGTGGAAGAACCAGGAATTGTAAAAGGTAAAGATGATGCCTGTTTAGTAAAACAAGAGCATTTGTGAAAAGTGTGGATGTGGAATACTTAGACCCTTAAGTGCCCCCTTATCCTGAAAAACTAGATACAGCCCCTTCTCTCCATGTGCACATAGGAACAGATGAAACTACAAAATTCAATTTGATGTAGAAGTAAATCCGAGGAAAACAGATGCCTGTATACCAGGCATGGTAAAAACAAACAAACAACAAAAACAAACAAACAAAAAGCAAGAGTGAGGAGTGGAGAGCAAAATAGAAGGATTAAGTAAAATTTTGAACATGAGATAGTAGAAATTTAATCCCTGCTTCTCACTCTACTCCAAGAAATAATGAGAAAGATCATTTGGAAATTAAACTGAATATATTTGAAATACAGTATTTTGAAAATAAAATAAAAAGTAAAGCTTTGAAAATCTGTCATAAAGGCATGTGTGGACAATAGGATAAAACAGCTAAATACTAATTCTCTTAAACTTCTTGACAGCATCACTGAACACAAGAAGATGGACTAATGTATTCAAAATCCTGAGGGAAAGCAATTTGCAACTTAGACTTCTATACCCACCAAAACCATCAATATAAAATAGGGAAAGCCTCAAAGATCACTACTTATGTTTCCTGACTTAGAAAAATTCAGGAGGATGTGCATCACAAAAATTAAGTAATGAACCAAAAAGAGAAAGACTCAGGATCCAAGAAACAGGATGAATGTAGGGGAATGTTAAGGGATTTCTCAAACTAAAAGAAAAGTAGAGAGACAATATGAAACCTATGTTGCAGGTTCAGGCTATTCTGCAGTTTGGGTTGGAACAGGAGGATAAGAGAAGTAGCCAAAGAAAGGAAATTGAAGGGGTAACTTTTTTGATGTGTTGATCACGGAGCATTAGAGAATAATAAGCAATAGGTAAACAGAAAACTAAGCAAAAAAAATGAAATCACGGCAATGAGCCAATCCATATAATTTCCTTCCCCCCTGAGAAGAATCTGAGATGAAAAAGAGGAATATATCACACTCTATAATCGGATTGGGAGTGAATAACATTGAAATAGTCATAATATAAATATTGAACAGTGTTTAAAACAGATATAACTACATTGGTAAGGTAAGCAATGTAATAATTAGAGAAGGTATGAGAATTAAATCCTCACCTACCCATTGGTAGTAACTAAATTAATGAGTAAAGATGGCAGTTTAGGCATACTATTTTGAAATATTAACATAAAAGACATAAAACTTGAAAGAAGTTACCTTAGGGAACATGCTTTAAAATTGTGTAAAAAACTGCTGCTTTTGGTCATTGGTATTGTTTGACCCTTAAAATATATTAATATTATAATTCAGATATAAAAATAAAAGATAAAAAGTTTAAAACCAATTTTTTTGAAAGAGATACTTTTACTAGATGGTTTTATAGATGAGTCATATAGCTTACTTGGGACAAAACTTTTTCTTTTTATTTGAACTATTTCAAATAAAGTAAGCTTGCTAATTCATCCTAATAACAAAACCTCCAAAAGAAAATTTCATTTATTAATAGATATACATTTGAAATAACATATTAATAAACCAAATCTAGAACCATATAGCAGTAATGTACTATAACTAGAAAGAATTTATTCCAAGATGATTCAAACCACTATTTAATGTTGTTCATTGCATTTTAAAACTGTAAAGAAAAGGTAGCATAATTAGTAAATGAAGAAAGTATGTCAGATTTAATTTATCCATTTTTTTTCTCAATAAAGGACAAGTGAAATAAATGTTGAGGACTGTTTTCTAAACACAGTAAAATATATTTTCCAGGGGTGCCAAGGTGACTTAGTTGGTTAAGAATCTGACTCTTCATCTCAGCTCAGGTCATGATCTCATGGTTTTGTGAGTTGGAACCCTGTGGGAGTCACTCTCTTTCTCTCTCTGTCCCTCCTCAGCTCATGGTCTCTCTCTCCCAAAATAAATAAATATACATTAAAAGATTTTTAAATATGATTCCAGAAACTAATGGCAAATGTATCAAAAGAGATACATTACTGTGAATCAGAAATCAGAACAGGGATACTCATTAACCAACATTATTATTTAACATCGACTTAGAGGTGCTAGCTAATTCAATAAGATGAGAAAAAAAAATCCCTGTAAACATAGCTAGAAGAAAGAAATCCTTATTAGCAGGTATGACTATATGTAGAAAATCCTTAGGACTCAAAATCTATTAATATCGATGATAGAGTTAATAAGGTGGTAGTGGAAGACAGGTCACCACAGGCCTTGTGTTTCTGCATGTTTGGCAAACAGAGCACTGACAGTTTTCGTTCCAAGCTGTGTTTTCAAGGATGGCGACCAGCAAACAGCTTTGGAAGATGGAGATGGTATCTCTCTCTGAAACAGAAAGCAGGTTTTCTTACTGCCCAGTAAAATCAAAATAACATCTCTCTCCAGAGCAGAGGTCAAGCAGGTGTGTTTGCTGCTCCTTATAAAAACCTGAGGCTTGCTCAGCTGTGATGCAAACCCACTGTGTGCACCATCCCCCCTGGCCACTCCAGATCTCCCCTGCGGCCCTTCGGAGAGAAAGGAGAGCAGATGTGAAAGGGAAGTTCCCATTTTCTGGCTGTGCTCTGAATAATAAGCCCTTCATCTCTGATCCAGGAGCTAAAGCTGGAGAGATAATTAGTGCCCTCAATAGTGGGGAGACCTGAAAGAAACAGAGACCACCCAGTCCAGGAAACTAGTCATTAAGACCTTCAGCAAGGCATCTCTTTCTCCCTCCTTTTGAAAATGTTTCAGTGAGCCTCAAACAGACCACCTTGCCTGTGTGTGAAAACAGATAAAGCAAAGGTCCGGCAGGGACTCTCCACCTAAAAGAGGAGCAAGTAGCAAGAATCACCAAACAATTGATAAAAAGCATCCATTTCAAGAAAATGAAAAAGTCCGGCCAAGAAAACATTTTGTAAGGCAAACATAACAGGCCTTTAGGACAAGTATACTGAAGAGCCTTGTATTTGTGAGACTATTTTTAAAAAATCAAGTAAAGTGAATTAAATTTAAAATTCAATCACCAACAGATAAATTTCATTTGGGCTCAGTAGTTAAATGATCAGTTGAAAAGAAAAGTACTGAGCTGGAAGACTGGGGCAACAAATTATTTTAGAATGCCTAATGAAAGGGTTAAGAGATTAAAATCATAAAGTGAGACAGTTCGTGGGTTCGAGCCCTGCATCAGGCTCTGTGCTATTAGCTCAGAGCCTGGAGCCTGTTTCAGATTCTGTGTCTCCCTTTCCCTCACTCATGCTCTGTCTGTCTCTCAAAAAAAATTTTTTAAATAACATAAATAACAGAAAAATAAAATTATAAAGTGAGAAGCAAGAGACATGAAAAATGGTCCAGAAGGCCTAATGCATAGCTCATAGGACTTCTAAAAGGCAAGGATAGAAAGAAAGAAGGGTAAATATTCTAAGAAGAAGTGAAGAAAATTCCCAGTATTGAAGGAAAAAAATAAATCCTCAGATCAAAATAATTCATTTGATCCTGAGTAGAATTTAAGCACACACACATGCACATTCCCCTAGAAACATCACCACTGAATTTCAGGTTATTATGAATGAAATTCTGAAATGTTCTAAGAAAAACAAAAAGTTTTTTAAATCAGACTGACCATGTCATCTCATCAGCAATGCAGGAAAACAGTAAAACATTTTCAAACTCTTAGGGAAAAATAACTTTGAAACTAGGAATCTATATCAGACAAGGTATTAATCGTGTGTGAAGAAAGGATTCAAGAAAAATTTACGATATAGTAAAATATAAAAATTGCTCAATAAAGCCCAAATTTGGGTGGAAGATAAGGTATTTAGCATAAGTGTCTTCTTTGATCTCCCAAAACCATGAAAACAGAGCAAAACCAAAGATGCACAAGACTAGGTGGCAAGGTATCCCACAAACCCCCCAAATTCAAGTGATAGGGTTATAACACCAACAGCCACAAGACCACAAATTTGTGTGAAAGGAGGCAGTGGGGGGCCCCCATAGGCCCCCGAAGCTGAGAGACACTCCGGAAAAGCTCCACATGGCAACCAGGGAACAGCAGTGGGTACGAGGTGATCTGCGGGTCCAGTTCACAGGTACGTCCAAGAGACCATTTTGCAACAGGTCCAACGGTGTGGGGACCATTTTGACCTTAAGACAAGCAAATCAGAGCTCTATTCCAAGACAAAGCCTTCTGTCGAAGAGAAATGGCCGGGAGTGAGATCCAAATTGAACAGGGTCAAGATAATAGAAACAAAGGAAAGTGAAAGTCCACATAAAGGTTGGGGAGGCAAGCTCCCAGAAAGTGTTAGCTTTTCCCCCCTCCTTCACCATTTTTAGAAGACAAAAGATTTCCAGAGCTGCAAAACAAAAACAAACAAACAAACAAAAAACAGACACACACAAAAATGAATCCTACCCTCACTCACTTCTCCATTTCCCTTCTATAAAGAAAAGAATACTGAACATTATATAGTAAGTGAGGAACAGAAAAGAATCAGCCAAATGCCATATGAAGTCACTATAAGCAAATAAACAAATAAATAAATATTTAAAAAAGGAAAGCACGTAAGGTAATATCGTTATAAGCATTGTAAACATGTCAGAAAGGGAAGCCCTACAGATAAAACCATAACCTCATATTTTAACAAAAGTTACATTATCAACTATGAAGAAATATTATAAAGCCAAATTCAAAAAAAATCAGCAATAAGACATTTTAGAACACTAAGGTTTCAAAGAGGTGACATGATTTGTGAAAGAATTTTTTTTCATTTAAGTTGATATATCCAAAATGAAGAATAAACTAGAAACAAATAAGAGCTAATGAACATAACAGATAATGTCTCTGGAAAATAGATGGAAAGAAAGAAATTCCATGATGAGAGAGATAAATAAGAATTGAAAGAAATGAATAGATTTGGACTATGGGTAAAGAAAAACTAACCCACATATAATAAGAATCCCCAGAGACTAAAAGAGTTCAAGAAAAGTTGTCTGAAATATAGTATGATTTGAAACTATAAAGAGTCACCATATGTCCTTGAAGAGTGGACCAGAATGACCAATATCAAGATATGCTCTAGTGAAACAATTAGGTTAAACAAACAAACAAACAAACAAAAAGCAGCCTTCAGGGTATCTTGGCAAAAAGCCAGATCAGTTACATGAAAAGATGTCAGACTTTTAATGATATTTATTTATCTGTAGAACTAAGGCTAAATCATGTTTATGAAGATTATAGCTTAGTACATACTGGCTTTACTTCTTTTAATATATCTTTTTATTTTTATTTCTGATTTTAAAACCAGGTACTTGAAAGTATGATTACAAACTTATGATGAATTTATTTTAAAAAATTTTTTGTAGCTTTTTTCACTGGAAAGGCCTGAAAAGAATCACCAACACACCAGCAAAGAACATCCCTACCACCAAAACAGATCTCTATAATTATTTTTCGCTAAAAACAAAACCAAAACAAAACCCAGAATTCTCTGGACAGAAGTCTGATTCCAGGTCAGGAGCAGGAAATGTACAAGATGAGTGACGTTTCTTGTCACACTGGAAAGTAGAAAGTTATCGAAGGCCACTAGGGTCATGTCAAGAGGATTTAGACTTCCACCTGCATGAGCTCCCTCTGGCTACAGACAGACAATTAGAGCATCAATACTGACAATGGCCACAATCTACTGAAACACAGATAGGTTTAAATCAATAGACTTGTCATGATATTTTTAAACACATTATTCATATTCACAAACTCGTTATTTTGAAAACTGGTAAATAAAGAAAAAAAGACATCAAATGTGTATATTGCTTTTCCTGTGGGATCCAACCTAAGGATAGGTAAGTGGGATCACCACTCATTATCAAGAGCTGGTAACATCAGACAAAGAGAAGAACCAGCACTAATGAAGAATGCACTGATCTGAAGTAGGCTCGCCAAAACTAAAAAAGGAAAAACTCTAAAAAAAGGGAGGAGGGGGAGAAACCAGCTTCAGTCTGTTCAAGCTCCTACAGCTCACGACTATTTACAGGATATAAAAGGGACTGAGAAATAAGTAATCAGCAAAATCCAAAATGTGAGAAACTGTAGGACAAATCATTGTAGCCTGTTTAATGGAAAAATTGCAGAGAAAGAGAGAGAAGGAAAGAGTTTGTAGAAACATGTCAAGCAATTGCAGTGATGGATTTATTTGGATTCTAATTCTGAGTGTGTGTATGTGTGTACATGTGCAGGTGAAGTGACCTAAAATATATGAACACGATTTATATTTGTTAGCAATGAATTCTTCTTACCACCATTTAGACAGTAATAGTATTGCTGCTATTTATTTTTTCATGTAACTACTATTTAGAAGTATAAACTGAAATGTTTACATTAAATATGTATACTTGAAATGACAGGACATCTAGAATTTGCTTGAAACAATCTGGGAAGTGCGGCAAGGGGACCTGGGTAGACATACGAATTAAACAAGACCGTCTATTTGATAATGTTTGAAGCCAGATAATGGATACATTGGATTTACTAACTCTTCACTTTACATTTATATATGTTTGAAATTTTTTTCCCAATTAAAAAATTATATAAAACTGATTTTGGAAAAAACTAGGAGGCCCAATGAAGGTCTTTCTTTTTCCCAAAAGCACAAAGAAGACAATTTCAGAATGAAAAAGAAAAAATAGATAAGGGGTACTTTGAAAACTATAAGAAGAAGTGTATATTAACAAATTTGTAAACAGTTTAATTATTCTTCAAAATTGGCTGAAGAATTAAATCCTGAGTAGACCATTTCTATTGAAAAAATTAAAGCCATAGATAAATACATAACTCCTAGAGCTATTAGGCATGGACAAGGTAGAATTAGGTATGATATGGTAGAATTCTAACCGATTTTCAAGAATCGGAAATTCCCCACCTTATACGATCTCTCCTAAAGCAATGACACATATAGACAACTTCCCAAATCAATAACTTTTCTACCATAAATGTGCTGCATCATAAAACATTAAAACTCCAATTAAAAACAAGAATAACGTGCCCAGTTATAGCTACTATTTAGCTGTATAAGTTTTTGCAAGTAAAGAAACCTTAAGGCATAAATACTAAAAAAGAAGAACAAATGTCACCATTTGACAATGATATGAAAATCTTATCAATCAACTTGTCAAACAATTAGAATAAAATGTTCAGAAATATAGACAACTGAAAATTCAGGTGGCAAAATAAACATCTTCCCACAAAGAGGTAAAATAGGAGAGGAAGAATGGGGTTGGGGAGCAGGAATAACTACTTTCAAAACTTCATATTGATTGAATATTGTTCACAGAGTATGTGTTTTTTCCTAATACTAAAAAAACAAAAAACTGAATTTTTTATTTAAAAGTAAAGTATTCAGCAATGTCAAAAATGAAAATTAATAAGTCCAGAGCAGAAGAAGCAAAAGAAAAAAAAAAAGAAAGAAGATGATATTGATTGTGAGATCAGTGATATATAGGTACGGCATATACTTCCACTCAGTTTTGAAAATCAGAGCTATATTTAACCATTTCTTCTTTTCCTCTTTTCTTACCCATTCTCCTTCCACCTTAAACTGGTCAAATAACTGATATTGCCTAAGCTGTGCCCATTTTCATTTGATAATTAACTCTCCCCTTTGTTCTTCACATATAATAATTTTCAAACTTCTACCAAAGTGTCCAGTAACTAGGTATCCCCAAGAGAGTAAGAGTAAGTTTTTAAGATTTTGTCACAATAAAAAAATATCTTAGAATCTTATATTTTATCTTAAAATTCACTCAAATTTTGTATTATGAAAATTATCATTTAATCTAAAATTAATTACCTAAACCACTTAAAGTTTTTCCAAGGAAAACTGTAATCAAAGGAATACCGAGAAGACTTGCCACGTTAACCTTGTAGAGATGAACCTCTTTTATCAAACAGCATATCCTGTTTCCTTCCACTCTCCCATTTCCAATCTCCTCTCTCTAAATGTTTTTTAAATTGGTGTTAAATAAATGTTTGTTGGGCTTAATTTAGCGGAATTTCTTTTCCTTGCTTTTAGTGCTCCCAACAGCCTGATTATCCCAGCCTGTAAGAAACTGAGAAGGTATATTTAGTCTGATTTTTAACGTCTTTTTGGGTTGCTCCTCCCTAGAAATGGCCTTATTGGTAGCTAATTAAATGGTAAGCCAAGGCTAGAATCTGAATCTTCTAATTTTAAGTCTAGTGCTCTTTAGCTACATTGAATGGCCTCCAAAATCATTTTAAAAGGGTCAAAGCATACATAGAAGAAAAGAGTAATTTCTTTGACCACCGCTGGGTAATTTGAACGAAAACAATTATTAGAAGTACCTTAAGACTTCACAGAATGGACAGAAAGGCTGAGGATCCAAGCTAGATAATGAGAAGGGTGAAGGAAGCCTCTGGGTGTTGGAGGTAAGAACTCCAGCTCCATCTCAGGACATCAACAGAGTGACAGTTCGTGGCCTGAATGACCAGGTGTGCTGGCTGCCTTCCGTCAGCACACCGCACAGAGGGAGGTCTAGAGGTAAGACATGTCTACGCACCTAGCAGTGGCCAGTGCACCTGATTAAGGGTCCCAACCCACAGCGTCCAACAGGGAAGAGGGCAGTTTCCCATGAGGAAACGAAAGTGCCGATAACAAGACAGAGAATAAGAAATGCTATGAAGAAAAAACAATTCACCCTACTCACCCCATCTAGCTCACAGAATTACTGTGATAAGGGAACTAGGTAATGTACGTAAAAATGCTTTGTAAACTATGACAACCTCTAGAGGCATTGTGATTAAGTGTTACTTCTTCAAGGTAACATTTTAACAACTCCATTTCATATCTTGTCTCTCGAGGTGAAATTTTCAGGCAGGTGAATGCAAGAAATGTTTTTCCATGAAGAGAAAAATTCCATTGGACCTTTCTCAGATCGTACTGCATAAATAGTTTAATTTATGGTCATATTACTACTGAGATAGACTCTGAGACCACTACCTGCAGGTCGTTGCACGAATAGTGGAGCACAGGTGAGACTTTCCTCCTGATGAGATTTTATCATGGACTAAGGTTTAGTTCAGAAGTCTTTCTAAATAGCACTGAAAGTCTACTTGAATTATAAAACCACGTTTTCTCTGTAACAAAGTGTATTAAAGCAAAGCTTGGATTAGTCATCCACAGAGCACCATAAATTTCAGGATGGTGACTGGAAGGGTCCAGCATGAAATGAGTTCAAGTTTCCCCTACAGAAAGGAAAGAGTAAAACAACCCTTGTTTGTCTTTGATATGTGAATTTGTATTCTATTGCAACTGTTACAAATTATCACGAATAGACTAGCTTAAAATAACACCCATTTATTATCTCATGCTTCTGAACTAAGACATCCAGTTTCTCTGACTGATTTTTCTACTCCTGACTTCACAAGATGGCAGAGCTCTTACTGGGATACTCTGGAAAGAATCTGCATCCACACTGATCCAGGTGGCAAGCAGAATCAGTGTCTGGGGTTGTAGGACTGAAGTTCCTGGGCTGTCAGCAGGGAGTCCCTCTTAACTTCTGGATGCCTCTCCAGCACATTTCCCTGTACTTCTCAGAAGCAGAAACAGCAAGTAGAAACCTCCTTACGCTTTGAATCCCCTCTGGTTTTCTTGTCAGCTTTCTCTCTTCAGCCTTATGTCCCATCTGCTTTCCTTCTCTACTTTAAAAGCTTCATGTAATTACACTGGGCACCCCTGAAGACTACAGCATCCTCCATCTTAAGGTCAGCAACTTAATAACCTTAATTTGACCTGCAAAGAGCCTTCATAATAGCACCTCTTTAATGTTTGAGTAGCCAGAGAACAGAATCTTGGGGGAATGTCTTCAGAATTCCACCCACCATAATATGTCTTCAGGAGTGATGAGAATTTTTCAAAAATTGGAACAATAAAAGCCTTTAAATTTCTGCTAAGCATCATGAGTAACTCAGGGTGATTATTTTATGAATCATGATGGCAAAAAATGGTTTATGATTTTCAAAGGCCATTATGAGACCAATGTCAGAAATTAATGTCCTCACCTATATCAAAAATTGGTGTGACAAGTGATGAAAAGTTCCAAATATTTCTTTATATTTCTAATACATAAGATACTCCTTAAAGATGTGAAGTGGAAATATTCAAACTTAACTCATAGATACTACCTTATATCTATACTTATTTCTTAGATACTACCTTATATCTATACTTATTTCTTAGATACTACCTTATATCTAAATTTGATTTTCATCAGGTTTTATGAGATGTAGTTTCTAAGAGTTTAAGTATATTCAAAATCTTTGTAACATAAGTTCAATTACATCTGCATTCTAGGCCTAAACAATTAGCACACAGGGCAGAATCTAGACCCCTCACTTCTTCCATGTGGCCTCCCCAGTACAGTTACAATACACAGATTAATCACTAAGTCAGCAAATATTTCCTGAAGACCCATGGAGAAGCACTATCATTTCTAAGTGCTTAGGATTACACGGTGTACAGAAATAGAGAAATTGTTCCTGCCCTAAAGGATTTTAGAAGGCAGGGGAACATACGATTGATATGAATAGTGTGTTCAAATAAATTACATAACTTTAAAATCAGTTAAGAAGGGCATTGCAGGGTCAGGGAATGTAACTGTAGGTTGCAGAAGAAAAATGTTCAATAGGAAGAATTTCTTTGAGTAGGTTCGTCCACAAATGATTCTGAAACAGATGAATTCTAGCACTGCTAATCGGAGGCTGTGTTTGGTACCTTGGGGGCTTACTAAGAAGAGAATGAGAAACAGGGAGATGTAGAGAGCCATAGCTGATTTACAACTCTGTGTGAGCTGGTCTGGAGAAGAAGCCTTGATGGAAAACTTTCAAGGCTATTATTAGAAGATTGTATTTGATTCAGAAGACAGTGGGACTCTCTGACAGAGTTGGGGAACACAGAGAGATGTAATCAAGTCAGCAGGCTTGAAATAGAGATTTACTGCACAGTGTAAAATAGCTTCAGAAACTGGACTCCAAAAGCAAGCAAGGGTGAAGATAGAATAATCTAGTAATAGTTTATCTGTGGTCAAGGGATTTGCTATGGTGATGGTGGCAAAAAATTTGATGGTTTTAAGTGGATGCAGTGAAAGCAAATAGGTTTAAAAAGGTGGAGATGGATTTTGGATGCAATGCTAGCAAAATGTCTCGATTTCCGTGTGGTTCCAGGGATGTTTATTCTATAAGATGTTCAACAACTTTTAATAACTCTGAGATAAGTCCCATTTGTTTATTCAACAAGTCGGACATATAAAGGGCTGTAGCATTGCATTCCTCTTATGAATGATCCAGATTTTCATGTTTAAAAAAACCCCTTTCCATGTATAATTTACACCTTTATATCTAACCCACAGAGAATCAGACAAGTCTTCTCAAAGTAAGAGACCACCACACTGAGACTAAAGCATGGACAGAAATTATTGCCTCTTAGAGGAAGGAAATAATCAGATCTGTGTTTTAGAATAATCCTCCAGGCTAAATAGTGTACTGAAATGAGGAAACCTGGATTGGTAGTTCGCTGACCTACTAAGTATATTTAAGAAAAAGTGGTGCTGACTTCAATGATGGTGACCACATAGAATGGGGAGAGGGGCTTTAACGGACATATGTTCAGGGGAGAGAATGAAATAAATAGAACTTGATGACTGGCTGGAAATTCAGGACCAGTGAAGAAGCAGGAGCTATCAAGAAGAAGCCTCAGGTTTCTCAATTTTATGACCAAAGTCTGTTTTTGTGAGAGGAGAAGTTTGGGGGATAAAAGAGAAATGTTGAATTTGAGAGGCCTCTAACACATGCTGGTGATACTGTCTCAATTGGATATATGGTGGCAGCTGGCAGGGATTCCAGAGAGGGGCCCAGAGCCTTAAGTATACAGTCCATGACCGATGCCAAACGGAATTGATGCAATCCCACAGGAGCCCATGGTTGCCAAGAAGACGTGGGAACCCAAGAGGCTAGTACTTAAATATGGCAGCTGTGTTCTGGACAAGAGAAGCAATGGGGTGGCTAATGGCTCTCTCAGAGAAACAGTCACGGGCTTCCTCAGATGGCTCTCCCAGGATTTCCCAGTAAGTGGAATTAGGGAACGCATTCATTCAGTACCTACTTTTGTTCCAGACACCGTACAAGGCCCTACAGGACACACTCAGGACCCCTAAACTGAAGATGAACCTCCAGAGTGCTGTCCTCAAGTTCTTTTTTTGAAGCTGTAGGTTCATCACACAGTCAATCCTAAATTGAAAGTTCTGTTTGGGACAGATATTCTTCCAGGCAGATCTGAATAATAAAGCACCTCCACTGTAGACAAGAATTTGCATTGTACTTCAAGGCATGTTTTGCAGCTCATTTATGCGGAGACGGAATTTTTTAAAAATTAACTGTTCTGTGGTGGATTCTTTGCAGCTGATGGGATCTGCTGACAGAATTTTGTCCTAAAAATGTCCAGGCCACTTGGGCTCCATTATGTCCTATAGCACTGAGTTTTGGAGTTTCAATCAAATATTTAGCCAGGATTTTTTTTAGAACATTTGAGCATAGACACCCCTACAGTCTGCCTAGGAGCAATTGGCTTATTGCTATTATTGAGGGGAAATATGAGCTAATCTCTTCATAATTAAATGCCAATTTTATTACCCACATATTTAATATGACTACCTTTATGGATAGCGTTTCTCTCATAGTAATATCTCAAACAGGTACAGTGTCTTCATAGAACATGTACACATACAAAAGTTCTTTTAGTACTCATAGTGACATATTAATTTATACCTCTACTTTACAGATGAGAAAATTGAGACTCCGGAAAGCTGATTGCCAAGGCCACACAGCTAATACATGGCACAGTGGGGAATGTGACTCGTGATATTTAGATCTCAAGTCAATTATTTTTCTAACGAAATAAATATTTTACGCACCCAACATATGGCATTTAATAATTTGACTTTCCACAGTAACTATAGTATTCTAATTTGGGGTATAGATCTTTTCCTCACCTTTTATGTGTTTCGAATCCTTATTCCAAGTCTTTTTATTAATCTTTTATGTGATTTAATTATGTTTGCTTTTAACCACTTTTTGGAAAAGGTGGAGTATCATAAATAAATTAATAAATAGATGCATAAATAGATCTTAAATCTGAGGCTTGCTGATTCCCCTGGCAATAACACAATTTAAATCATATTTAGGTGACAAATAAAGAAAGCAAGAAAATGTAGATAGGAACCACATTTTCATGTATAAGACACTCATTAATTTCCACTAATGAGGACAATTCCCCAATTAAAATTAATCTTAATCAAGAAAACAGGCCCTACCACTCCTGTTTATAATCCTAAGCCCTGAGGATCCATCCAACTCCTCTCTCTATTAAGAAACACTTAGTGAGACTGTTTGGAGGATCTAGAGAATCTGTAATTTCAAAAGAAGAAGAGAAAGTGTGAAATCAGAGGCAGGATTTCAGAACTAACATTGATCGTCCACCCATCCATAAAACAAATTACTTATTTACTTGTCCAGAATCATCTCCTTACCTGTGCTGTATGTCATGTTCTATATCTTTTCCTGTTTCACTTACTTTCACTATCTAAAATTCTACCACTTACAGATGATTAGTGTTAGTTAATACCTCTTTATTATAAATGTAAATGTTTCTGGGATTTATTCATTCAATGAATATTGATTGAAATCTACTACATGCCAGGTGCTATGCTAATAACTGGCAATATAGAGCCAAAAAAAAAAAAACCACCCAGACACATTTGGGGATGATGGTATGTGAGCAGCCATTCACAATTAGTAAAAATTATTTAAACTGATTTGCTTTTACTTTGCTGGCATTCCCATTAAATTATTTTCCCTGAGGAAAAAGACTCCTGGAGGTATGGATGAAGAGGAAACTCCGTGGTTTGGGAACATGATTTTCTACCTTGACTAGAAGTGGGCTAGTTATCAGTTTACTGCTTCTTAGCTCCATATTTACCCTGTACCACCTGCACGGTGGTCATGGGATGGACTATAAACATTTCTCCTTCACAGCGAACATCGTGTTAAGCTTTGTGAGTAGATTCCACCGAAGGGATATTGAAGAACAGGATCCCTGTTGATTCTGTGCACGGTGTTTACTATTATTGTTGTTGTTGCCATTCCCACAGTGCTGCAGGGATGTGCAAGCCACACGGTGCTGGCTCTGTCCCAGAGCTCACAGTCCCTCTGTGGCCTCACTACCCTGACCTCACTCCAATTGCTTCCAGCAGTCCTTCCAAAGCAAACACTCTGTGCTCCTGGCCCCATGCCTACACATGGCCCCATGCCTACAACAGTACTCTGACTCCCAATGTCTACCCACCCACCAGTGTTCCTCAGCCACACCCCAAGTTATAGAGCCCTGACTTGCCTCCACCCACACAAAGTTTCTTCCTGGTTTCCCAGTGAATGGACCAGCTTTCACCTGGATAATCCAACAAAATATTCCACTATCGAGTGGCCGCTACCATTCCTTTTCTAACAAGGTCTAAATCCCAGCCTGGGGGAGGGGCATCTCCTTCCAAGTGTGTGCTTTATTGGGTACCCTCCCGCCATCTTGGAGAACCTTTTAAAGTTCTCTCTACATCTCTCTACATCTCTGCCTGGTGGTTAAGCAGTGGCCAGTTGGTTAAGCATCTGACTTCTATTCAGGTCATGATCTTGCAGTTTGTGAGGTCAGGCTCAATGACAGCTCAGAGCCTGGAGCTTGCTTCGGAGTCTGTGTCTCCCTCTTTTTCTTTTCCTCCCCTACCTGCACTTTCTCTCTCTTTCTTTCTCTCAAAAAATAGATAAATATTTTAAAACATTTAAAAAAATCTTAAAGTTCTTTCTAACCTTTATCATTACTTTCCTATCATAACTTCATAATATTTTATATTAACTTTTTACTCTTTAAATTACTGTTGTTGGTTTCTGCCTCCTGGCTGGACCCAAACTGATACAAAGGGCTTTTGAGACAAGACCCTAAGAGAAAGGCCAATGGTGAAAGAAGAAAAGAAAAATGTCAACAAAAACCTTCACCAAAGGCAGCACTTCACACAGAGCTAAGTTCAACTCCAGGAAATGAGAGGAGAACTCAATTATTATCTTCCTTCTCCCCACCTACATTGTGTTCTCCCAACTGGTCGCTGGATTGTAGGATCCCAAACTAGAGATTAGCCTTGGAAACTAACCCTATTTTTGTATCACATTAATGATCCAAAACCTGTTTTTAGCTCCATACAATCAACTTAAAAATAAACACTTAGGAAAAGATAAGACATTAAAATGTGGGGCTCCTGGGTGGCTCAGTTGGTTAAGCGACTGACTTCAGCTCAGGTCATGATCTCACAGTTCATGGGTTCGAGCCTCACATCAGGCTCTGAGCTGTCAGCACAGAAGCCAGCTTCAGATTCTGTGTCTCCCTCTCTCTCTGCCGTCTCCCACTTGCAGTCTGTCTCTCTCTCTCTCTCAAAAATAAACATTAAAAAACTTAAAAGATTCTCTCTCCCTTTCCCCCTACCCCTTCCTTCACTGTGCCCCCACAAAATAAATGTGGATATTTCTGTTACCATGACCATATTTTGAAAATTAAATTTACATATTAAATTCCTAAAAATCAAAGCAAAAGAAAACTGATAAGACAGTATGGCCCGGTAGAAAGAACATGAGGTTTTGCAGTAAGCCAAAAGATTTGAACCCTACTTCCACTGCTTACCATCATTTCCAGAAATTCCCACATTATCCCCCTGGGAATCTCAGTTCCCTCAACTGTAAAATGGGAAGAATAACATCCCCCTTATAAGTCGGCCATGGGAATTACATATTATCATGTATGTAAAGTGCATCACACACAGCAGGTGCTACTCAATAAGCATTATTTGCCTTATCCCTTTATCTTTCTTTTTTTAAATGAAATTTGTTGTGTTTGATCTGAGAGAGGACATATCTTTTCCCAGGATCCACTGAAACACAGGGGCTGCTGGAGACAGTGTTCCCACCTTTGTGAGTCTGCCCTGTGAGATTCCCTCTTGAGGAACAGTGAGTTAAAAGAAAGAAACGTCTTTGATGTAGGCTTTTCCCTCCCGGCCTGAGCGAGCTGATAACTTTGGATCCTGGTTTTCTAAGCATCTAAAAAGCTTGTTGCAGGAAGGTCCCTGTTCACACACAGGATTTTAGGTCTAAGATTATTACTTCAATGCTCCAATTGCAGCATTATACACGTTTAATTGTTCTGAATTTAATAGAATGCTCATTGCATATGGGATTATATAACTTATGTAAGTGATGAAGACATTCCGAGCTCTTCTATAGGAAATTTGTTTAAGCAGAGCCCATTCTTCTTTTAGGGTGGAAAAGAAGGATGGAAGGAGTTATAGTGAAGTGGCAATAAAAAATACGTCGGAAATGTTAGTCAAGTAATGCTCTGAGACCTGGCTCAGAGCCCAATTAGGATGGAACAAAGATATACATACAATCTAGTTAAGCTAAAGAATCTTTAATTAAGCTAGTGAAAAGCCAAGGGTTTTAAAGTTCAAAGGATATGTAGCCTTCTGTCAAATTCCTTTCAGAGAAGGGGACAAGAGAACCTTCTAGTGCTCCTAGAGATGGACAGACATAAATAAAGTTCTGAAGGAAAACTTAACATAACTGAAGAAAAAAAAGTAGGATATTGTATAATATTCTTCTGTGTTTGCACATTGACTTATCTTTTGTGCCGAAGGAAGCTGCAGTAAGTATTTCTTCTTAAAAAGTGCACACCGATATCACTTATTAATAATGCTGTTTAGGCTTGAGAAGCTATGAATCATTACATTTCTGAATGACAAGAGCCCGTAATTTTATTGGAACTCTTTCAGGAGTCCCGCATCCCTTAGGACAACCAGGTGCCAAGACTGTCCTGACATGGGTGGAGCTTCTCCTGGTTCCAATTCATAGACTCAAACCTGATTTGGCAGGACTTTACGCTGGGCTTCTGAGTTTTCACTCTTTTACCATACATAAATAAGAACACTAATGAAATAAACACCTCCTGCATCTACTTGGTCACCAAGGTCTGTAACTGTCGCCCTCTCTCCATCCTTGGATCCAATCCCTCTGACTCCACAACCACTTACAGATTTCAGATTCTCATCTTGCAGCTCCCCAGCTATTTGGAAAGTCTCCTGTAGAACTTCCTTGCCTCCCAGTCCTTAATCTATTTACATCATCCTCAGCTTGTATCCCACCAACGACCATCCATCGCCTAAAGGACTAAGCCCAGACTCTCCAACACGTGTCTGAAGCCCTTCTCTCATGGGTCTGTCTGTCTTCAAATGATCACCTCCTCCTGGGTTTTTCCCCTCACACTCCTTGGCTTGTGCATCCTGGCTATTCCCAGGCTCCTCACTGCCTAGGATAACCACATAAGCTTGCTTCAAGGCATGCTAGCAATTAGCACTGTGTCAAATTGATATTAATCTGGAGAAAAGATTGAAAGTTCTGTGGGGTAAGAGCTCATCCAAATAACCATCTAGCCTTTACGCAGACATTCTCCTAGGAAGCCACTTAGTGACCATCTGTTGTTACATGAGCATCGCCCTTGGGAGTCCCTCTCCTCCACTCCAATCAGCTTTCATAGCGTTCCTTACAACTACAATCAGTGTTCTCCCTGGGAGGAGCTCTAATAAATACAATCTCACCATCTTTTAATTGTCAAGTGATGTTTTAGCACCCCATATAGAGTGGCACCCTCGAAAGCTACCCATCTGATCAACCCCCTTATGTACAATGACAAATCTCCACCCAGTCTTCAAGATTCAATTAGCACATCACCTCTGTGAAGATTTCCCTACCTAACCCCCAACTCCTGCAGAATTAATTAAACAGACACTTTAAATGCATGTACCATCACCAGTGCTTTATGATTTCCATCTCAAAGGCTTTCCAAACATTAGCTCACTTTTACAACAACCACCCTGCAAGCTATGTGTTGTTTCTTGTACCTTATTTATAAGGTAAATGGTAGGTATATGGTGCCATTATAGGTAAGCGGTAGAGCTAAGATTCAAAGTAGGCAGATGGTTCTGGAGTTCTTGCTCTTAGTCTGTATGCTTAGCTGTATGCTTAGTTACTTTCCTGCTCCATTGGTAGTGCCTCTTGTGATTATCTCTACTATAGCAGGGATCTAACTGTACATTAAGTATCTGTTTACATGTTGGTTTTCCCCCTCTAGATTTTGAGGTCCCTAAAAGTAGAGCTCTTACCCATATGCCTTATCTCTAAGAAATCGCTTAGACTGAGTAAATATTAGGCACTCTCTAAATATTTGTTAAGTCACTAATTAATCAATCAGTTGTCATAAGTAAAATCTGTGTTTGGATCTCTGTTAAGAATCCAAGAAAAGATACCCTACATATTCTAGAAGACTTGCATTTCACATGGGGTAATTGAGAAGAACAGAGAAGTATTTGGTCACTTATATCTTCAAAATCGATGCAAATGGCTAAATTATACTTGCTAATGATAAATTCAATTACCAAGCTGCATGTGCAATAATAGGACATTTTCAAAAGCAACTTTTATAATGTAGCCTAAAAGCATATTAGTAAAAAATATTTTTGGTGTCATCAATATGATGAAAAAAACTAAGATGATTTTCTGATAATCGCTTCTAAGAGAATTACCGTAATGCAAGGATAATTAAGGCCAACCAGGGAGATAAAAACCTTCAGATTCAAGATGCGAAGAAATGTCAGAGGGTGTGAAACAATTGTTCTAATTTTTTCTCATTTGTAAATTCATTTTATGCCTCCAAGTGCAATATAAATTATTTACCAAAATTAGCTGTAATCACTTACAGGGACAAGTGCAAGCAGATTCACACATAAACCTGTATAGTTGCTTTATTTGCATGTAAACTGTGCTAATGTCTAATTAGAAAGGTAGCTATAGAAGTAAACAATGCTTAATGTTGTAAAAAAAATCTCTACTCCCCCCTGCCTCTGGTTTAAAGGAGAGATAACGCGAAAAGCCAGTGGCACAAGGTAAAAACATATTCTTACTTGAAAACATCTTCAGAAGTTTTATTTGAAGATAGAATTACATATGACTTTTATCCAGTTTCTAATTCTCTGCATCAATTATCATTCAGGTTTATGAAATGTGCTAGAAACGTTATTTTAGCCTTGAATCCACACTCTGAAAAGTATGGCCACAGGCACAACACTGTTTCTTATGAGGCTGAGATCTTCTTTTCCTCTGCCTGAGCTGCTTGTCCTGCGTCTCCCCTTTGACATTAGTCATGGTCTTGGACCTTATGCAATGCTCTTGGACAAGGACAAGGACAACTTGCGAGCTAGTCAATAAGGTACCATGAAAACAGTCTGAAATTAACCAGCTGGGCGCTCCACTCAGTTATTTGCTCATTTATCTTTCCTGTTCTATCTGCTTCCAAAGGAGCTTTCCCCCTCTTTCCAAGCCAGGACAGGTAGGAATGGCACCCTGCCTGGGATGCATATCCATACGCGTTCCTTATTGAATAGTTAGTGCGTCTTTTACATGAACATAAAATCAAGGGACTTGGAATCGTGGATCGTTGTCCATATGGCGTTGGAGGCAGATCTATGATGAGACAATGCTTTCTGAAAGCAAACTGGCCTCTGATTGCATTACTCCATCACATCTACAAATGGTACTGGGAAACAAGCCCCAGGTACGGTGGTCAAACCTTGGAAATCACCTTTTGTAATAAAAGCAGCTCCTCTGACTGTCCCTCGGGGCAATGCCCTACCAGAAGGGAGTGCGTAGAGATGGTGCTGGGGAGACTGTCAGCACACCCAGCGCGCTTTTGCAGATGAGAAATTGAAGATGTCTGATGTATTCTTGGCAAAGCCTAATTTCTAATCACAGATGCACATAGAGAAACTTAACCCTTATCCTACATTATATATGCTTCACATGCACCAGAACTTGATAAAGATGGTGTTCAGTGAGAGAGTTAAAATAACTATTATTATTTTCTGTGTTTGCCCTTGGATGTCCATTTTCTGAGGTCATTCTATCTTTGTGTGTATGCACACACACACACACAGACACACACACGGACTCGGAATGTGTGTATATATATATGTTAAGCTCTTCCGGTGACTATCATACTCAGGATAACCTCAGGTTCAGCAAGCCACGTACATACAAGGATGGTAGACACTGCATGCAGCCGGCGTTAAAACCTAAGTCAATTTATAAGCACTGCCATGCCTGCGTCTTTAACTTCGCCTGTAGCTGTAGGCTAGACTGCATTTCAATCAGTTCGAGTTCAGCTGTCTGTTTTATTACACCCAGGCCAGTAACACTTTGGGGATTTTTTAGTCCCTTCAATGACAAATGTATATTCAACCACTGCTGTGAGCAGCAGCCGTCAATGCAGGTCACCAAAGGACAACAAACTGAGTAGGTATGTCAGAGAAATGTTCAGAAAAATATCTCCATAGGCATCTGCAATTGCCTTACCTTCAATCTTTTCAATCGTCCAGAAGCATGTAAAGTTGCTTTTTGAAAGCCTTGTAACAAAAATGTCTGTGGTTTTAAAAAGAAATACCTCGATGCGCCAGGACATTTCTTGTAAAACTTTATACAAATTTAACTCATTCGGATGACAGACAAAGACAAGATTTTTATGCTACCTAACGTGGTGGTTGGTTGGGGGTGATGTTTTTCAATACAAATCAAGGAAGTCTATTCACAGACGCGGCTCTGAGATTCTTCTTTCACAAAGCTGAAATAAATGTCCTTAAATGGTACAATGCATCAGCCACGCTTAGTGAGACACTGAGAGAAATTCACCTCCATTGTGTTGTCACTTAGCCAACACAATTGAAAGAAAAACACCTTCCTGGGAGAGAAGTGTCAGATGTGCTGATTCAGAAAAGACATTGACATGGCCCTGATGTTTTTACTTTGATGCCTGTGCCCATCGTGAAGGCCCGAGCTGCCCTGATGTGCCCGAGTTATCTCTGTACAGTCCTTTTTATTATAGAAAGGAGGTAGGAAATGTTCATCAAGTCTCATCAATCAACTGAAACTTTCTTTCTGCTGACCCTAGATCCGGCTCCATCTGTTATAAAATTCCAATTAATTTGTGCAAGATGCAAATTTTATTTAACTGGAAGAAACTCTGTGAAATTTTAATTGTTGGGCTTCGCTTAGGGTCCTCCCACCGCAAAATCCCACCTCCAAACACATCTTTTGAGATTTTTTAGCACAGCGATGACTTTTGACTTACTTATCTCAATTCTTAGACCTGTAACCTCAGGAGCTGACAACTAATGTCTGGAACATCAGAGAATACATGTTTTTAATGTCTGAAGGCTTTTTTTTCTACTGGTTTGTGACATGCGTACTTTTTTGTGTTCTATATTATGTCCGGAAATAAAGCAGAGTACTTTGTACACAAAGTTTACCTTTAGGACCACTTGGCAAAAGTCATGTAACCAGATTTGTCTTAATCAAACCCAGATAAGGATCTACCAAAGGTGGCTTGATTCTCAAATATAAAATCCATGATGGACAGTAGGATCATATCCAAATCAATACTCTTTAATATCACATTTGTTCCCAGCAATAAATATTAAAAGGAGGCATTGAGTGTTGATATGTCAGAGTCCAAAATGAGTGTGCATATATCTGGAAGTGTTATAAATATGTATACTCTCTGTGTTATTTGGTATTTCTCTTGCACGTTGTTTTTGCCAGAGCTTGGCAACAGTTCAAACAATTAGGGAAAGAAAAAAGATATCTTGAGGGAATGTCCTTCAATATTATTTTCTTTGAGACACACGCCATTCTGTGACATGGTTTCCCTTCTTAAAACCTCTGCCGGACACAGGGCTCAAAGTTGCAGAGATAGATCTCTGAGTTTGTGTATCACCCTATCATTTAAAATATCCCTTTTCCTTGTGAATTGTTCATTGTTTTTTTCTTAACTTTTTAAAATGTTTTTATTTCTTTTTGAGAGAGAGAGAGAGAGAGAGAGAGAGAGACAGCATGAGCAGGGGTCAGAGTGAGAAGGAGACACAGAATCTGAAGACAGGCTCAAGGCTCTGAGTGTGCTGTCAGCACAGAGCCTGATAAGGGGCTTGAACACATGAACTGCGAGATCATGACCTGAGCCAAAGCCGGATGCTCAACCAACTGAGCCACCCAGGTGCCCCAGTTCATTGTTTTTTTAAAGAATACTGTGAACCTACTGCCTTAAATGCATAATTGAAACCTCTGGAAACTCATTCCATTCTGTGGTGGGAGCCCCCCCAAAACATGTGCATTCTCATAAATAACGCATGCAGAACCTAAATTATATTTTTTATGTCATCCCCCTCACTCTTGTCCTGTGTCCTCAAAACTACCACCTATTCCTTAGAATATTCCTCTCTCTCTCAGCTCTCTTGTCATGGAAAAAATTATCTAATAAATTCATTTGTTCCATATGTTAGTTATTAATGTGTCACCACCATCAAGGACGTTTGCCTGGTTCATGCAGTTTTTTCAAGAAATGTTACAAGCAGCCACTCTGCCAGGGATCTTGCTGCTCATGGAAAACGCGGCCTGAGGAAGATTCGTGAAGGTGATCTTCCACCACGGCTCTACCTACACACATCTTGTCATTCCAAACACTTTCTGGTTTTGTTCTTCACCTTCTCTTTATTTTCTCTTGCTCTTCCTTGCCAAGGTTTTTTCTATGTTGTTAGTCTTTTAAAGGAATAGTTTTTACTTTTATCAATGCTATTTACCTTACTTCTCTTTTATTAATTTTCAAATGTCATCCTTTTTTTCCCTTCTGCTTTCTCTGCCTGTGCCCTGCCATTCCTTTTTTGAACTAATTGGGTTTCCTGCTTGGTCCTTTAATATTTAGTCTTTCTAAGAGGCATTTATGGAACTTGCACATTTTCTCCTAAGAGCTGATTGACTTGAATTCCACAAGTTTTGATATGTTGCATTTCCATTCATTTTTTAGTGCTTTCTTTGGGGGGGGGGGTGTTTGTTTGCTTATTTTAGTTATTTAACAGGGCATGTTTTATTATTTAGCCTTTTTGAATTCCCACTTTGTCAGAGAATGTGGCCCACATGATACTAATTCTTTGGTATTTGATGATACTGTCATGTGGTCCAATGAGTAACGGTCTCACACATGTTTCATGTATGTTTGAAGGGACATTCTGTAACCATAGCTGCCCAAGGTTCTACACACATCCATTACATGTAGCTTGTCCACTGATTCTGTTTCAATGTCTGTGGCCTTATTAAGTTTTTGCCTCACACGTTAAAACACCTCCAGTACGTTCCTTCTAGTATGATTGTGGATGTGTTTCTCCAGAACTTCTGACAATTTTACATCATAAAACTTGAGGCTGTGTGGCTAGCTATATACAATTGCAGGATCATTACATTTTGTACAAGAATTTCCCTCTTACCATTCTGGAACCCTCATCATTATTCCTAAGAAAGTATTTGCTTTACAGTCTGTTTTGTTCTGATATTAACTGAGTCACTCTACTTTTCTTCTTCTTAGTGTTTCCCTGCATGTATTTTCCAGTTTCCTTTTACTCTGACATTGTAGATAGGCTACTTGTAAACAGTCTGTGAGTTTTTGAGAGAATCTCTACGTTCTAATGTAATGCCCAGAATTCGGGAGTCCCCCAGAAATGAACCACCAGAGTCCAGAGTCAAAGCCAAAAAGCAAGGGTCATTTATTGCAGGTTCAAACCCGGGCCTCTGCTCACTCCAAGCTGGTGGAACAGAGAGAGCCAGAGAGCCCCAAACAAAGTTGGGGTAGGACTTTTATGAGTTTGGGAAGGGGGAGTTACAGGAAATTGTGACATAGGTACAGGGATCCAATTATTATTATACAATATTATTGACAGCAGGTTTAACCATTCACATTGCCCAGAGTACTTGTTACTTTTGGGGGGACCCAATCACAACATTTAGAGTATTGACCAATCACAGAGTGGGCCCAGGACCCTCACGTAGGGCATGACTAGGACCTTCATGTAGGGCATGACTAGTCTTAACCTCCATCTTTAGGCCCGCCCCCGGAAATGTTAAGGGTGTTAGCTGGCCTTCAAGGTCAGAGGGGAAACCCGGGTCAAAGCTGCATCCTTACACTAACTGGTACATTTTGGCTGTGTACATTCACTGATGATTGCTGATTCAGTAAGGGATACAGGTGGCTAAAGAACATAGATCTTATACGACACTCTAGAAGGAACAGAATGAAGGGGGGACAGGAGGACAGTGGGGAGAAAGGCGAAGAGGTAAAATAAGTTTGCTGACTGCCTCATATTGTCCACTCGGAGGGCCTAGAAGGCTGGTTGCCACAGGAGTAATGAGTTTCATTTAATATAAGGATTCTCATCTTTAATATAATTCATGACTAAGAGAAACAAGGACTCTTGAGGAAACGGTTGAGTGCAAGCCAGAGTAAAGAAGGTACAATGTGAGGCTGGAATATCTTGTTCTTCCAAAACGCAAAAACATTTTCAAGATTAATGGGGTCTGCCAGAAGGACGCAGGAGCCAGCTTGAAGGGGCTCTTCAATGGCCAGAATTATGTCAATTGGAACATCAGAAAGAATGACTGTGGTTGATTGAAGCACTTAGCATCTATGAAAATCCATGTATCTAAGATAACTCTAAAAAAAGAGAAAAGAAAAAAACATTTGTTACCCATTGAGATCACTTTTCAAGCAGCTCCTTGTTTTCGAATGTGTTAAATAAAAGAAGAAATGAAGCATTTATTCTGCCTTTCAAGCAAGAACTTTACCTTAGGATAACCAAATAGTCTCAGTTGAGAAAGGAAAAAAAAAACGCTATTTGTTTTGTTCTGTTTTCTAATTTTTTTTTAATGTTTTATTTATTTTTGATACAGAGAGAGATAGAGCATGAGAGGGGAAGGGGCAGAGAGAGAAGGACACAGAACCGGAAGCAGGCTCCAGGCTCTAAGCTAGCTGTCAGCACAGAGCCTGACACGGGGCTCAAACCCAGGAACATGAGATCTGACCTGAGCCGAAGTCGGAGGCTTAACCGACTGAGCCACCCAGGCGCCCCAAAAAAACGCTATTTGATAGAAGAATGCCAGATAATATATTTGTAGGAAATGATGGAACTAAGAATTCATCCCTTTAGGGGCCTGGATGGCTTAGTTGATTAAGTGTCCGACTTCAGCTCAGGTCGTGATCTCACAGTTCGTGAGTTCCAACCCCGTGTCAGGCTCTGTGCTGACAGTTCAGACCCTGGAGGCTGCTTCAGATTCAGCATCTTCCTTTTTCTCTGCCACTCTCCTATTCATCCTCTGTTTCTCTCAAGAATAAATAAAAAGTAAAAAATTTTAAAAAATTTTTAATTCATCCCTTTATAACTTTAATTTATTCAAAACAAGATTATCAATTGTTATCAACATTGAGTAAATGGTTGGCAGAAAATAGAACATAGTTTTGATACCAAAGGAACATGACACAGTCACAAAGAAAAACAACATTGGATTTTATATGGAAAAAAAGAAAAAAATGTCTCTAAAGGACTTTTTGTAACAAGTAGTCAAATGAGTATCGAGAGATATAAAGGAATCATTACTATATGAGATAATGTTATTTGGATATATAGGGAAATTTTCCCACTTTTTAAGAAGTATAAAAAATAATAAAATGATGATCATATAAACGAAACACAAGCTATCCATCAAGTCTTCAAATTTCTGTATATCAGTCTGTTTTGTTACAAGAGTAACTTAAAATTCTTTAGGGAAAACATGATTACTTTATGCAAGTATATATACACACACATCTGTTTGTTTTTTCTATTAGCTCTTAAAATTTTAATATTCACAATAAAATGTATTAAATAAATAAACAAACATAATAAAGTCTAAAGTTAGTTTATCTACACTCTTACCCTAGCAGAACCTTTAACACTAATCGTATCCCTTGGATCTTACATGCTAGATTGCTCTGTATTTTTAGTTAAACTTTGTGTTTATACCCTACTAAATCATTTCTCATCATCATCATCATTGATTTCCCACATGTTTACATTTTGCTGGCTTATCATTGCTTCTTCTATCCCACACAAGAGTAAGCATGCAATTCTTTCCATAATTCATCCTTTGATAATTCTTTCCATTTTGTTCCACGAGTGGTAGATCATTTTTGTCCAAAAATGTTGTTATCTAACCCTCATTCTTAAATCATAATTGAGCTAGGTAAACAAATATCATTGAAGATTATTTCTCAAGCCTCTTTGAAATTTTAGCTCTTTGTTTTCTCCTTGCTTTTGTTGCGATTGGAAAGTGTGCAGACAATCTAGTTTTTATTAATTTGGATGTATTGTGTTTTGGTACTCCAGTTTTTCTAGATCTGAAACTTCTTTTGTTCTGCCAGGAATTCATTGTGCTCCTCGAGTCTGGAAAATTCTGGAAACTCTTTTACCTGGTACCTTTGAGTATTATCTCTCCCCTATTCTCGCTAGTTTGTCTTGCTGCATCTGCTATTTAATGTATTGAAATTTGTCATTCTGATCTCCATATCTCTTAACTTCTCTTCATATTTCCATCTTTTTATCTCTTTGTACTGAACATTGCATGGTTCCTTCAAATTTATCATTTAATTCACTAAGTCTCCATTCAGCTGTTTAACCTGTCTCCTAAATTCTTTCAAGATTGTGATTTTAATTTCATGAAAATCTGTTAGTTCCTTTTTCTAATAAGACCATTCTTTATACACATCAAACGCATTTGCTTTATATTTCATATTATATGTTACAATCTTATTATCTCAAGTTTTTTGATGTTTAATGTTCTTATTTACCTTATATGCTGATTTTGTCCCATAGTGAACTGTTGGATCTTGAGTTTTGAAATACTGTACTGTGAGTTCATTATTTGGTAAATGGGGCCTCCATCAATGAAACTTCTCATGGTCTGGGTTATAAAAGTATTTCTTGATTTTTTTCTTTCCTGCTAGGAGCCTTAGGGCGATCACTAGCTTGGCCATTTCATGCTAATTTCTCAGTTTGAGAATTTCCAGGCAATTCAGACAATGTAAGTTCAGTCCCCAAATTAAAGTAGGGCTAATGTCTGTTTTTATCACTTCTCAGGATCCAGGCTGAGACACACAATCGTCATCATCATCTTTCCTGACTTGTGTGCAGAAATTACCTAAGATGCCCATTCACGGCACATGGAACCCTTTGAGAGTGGCTTACGCACTTACAATGGTGATTTCATTTCACTCTTCCGTTTTGTCTCCTATATCATGCTCCTATCACAGTTCAGCTCTATATTTCAAACCATTTATATTATATTTCATTCCACATTCCTACCTGTTAGTTGCAGGTGAGTTTTCAGATCGCCTACTTTACCATATTGCCACAAATGGAAGTACGGATTTTGTTTCCTTTTAAACTTATATAATATAAATGTTCCTCATCACCTTTACCATTTTTACTTAAATTCCAGCAGAAGAAAAATGAATTTATGCATGCTAACATTTGAGTCTTCTTTCATGAATGTCTCTCAGGATAAGTTATGTTCCTCTGAAATTCCTGTGTGCAAATCTTCAAAATCTTCTCCTGTTATTTCATTGACCTACATTAGGCCAATAAATTTATTCCTGAAGAAGGAAATTAGGCAAGGGGAGTGCTGTCTTTCATTTGATATGTTCCTGGTTTTCATATGTTCATCTTTATTATTGTCAACTTTAATAACTTTGATACTGCTGTCTTTACTATTCCTTGGGAATTATACTTGATTTGTCTCTTATTTCTCAGAGATTCTACTGTACCTATATGCTCTCTTGTTCTTACCTAGCCCACTGAAGCTTCGACCTTCTGTTCTTTTTGAGTCAATGATCCAGGAAGCTCTTTTCCTCTCCTGACCCACTCATGTACCTAAATGACCAGATCTCTTATTAGAGTTTTTGTTACCCTTCCTAATCCATTTCCAACAGACTTACTGCCTCAGACTCAACATCTTTGATCTTTTACAGCACTTTTTGTTCATCACAATATGTTCAAAACCCTACTATTTCTTTCTACAGAATAGTAGCAACCACTTTAGGGTACCAATAAATTATCTTTTGGAGACAAAGAATCTTTGGATGCCTAAGGTCCTGATGTTCCCACTGTCTTCTCCTCAGTCTCTGCCTCATATGTGTACCAATGTGGATGGTTACAACTTTCTAAGTTACATTTCCAGAATTCTGAACTCAAGATTTCCCATCAATTACTATGTCTTCCATTTCCTCTTTCCTCCTCCCCTTTAAATTCGGGCTTATAGACCCCACACAATGGTTATTTTGATATTTCCAAGTTATTTGATATTGCCAACATTTTTAAAGCCACTTACTGTCACTATATTTAGGAAAATGTCTCCAATATCAATCATTAGCACCATTCCAGAGCTATAGTCATCTCTTCTTCCTGATACCCTATCATAAGTATATATCTGTCCTTCTCACCCCTGCACTATGTATAAAATTATTTTTATTATCTTTTTACTTTAGCAGATAAGCATTGCCTAGTATAAAAGCAGTCTCCATATCTTTAGTTGTAGGAAGTGAGCATTTGTGACAGCCTTAATAAAAGGAGATCCAGAAGACAAATCAATTAATAAGTTATAATTAATATTTGACCAGCACACCATGTACCAAGGGTAGAATTCCCACCCTAAACAGTCCTACAATTCTTATAATGAAAGGAATATGGCATGAGAGGCAGGACAATGAATTACTGCAACTGTGTGTGTGTGTGTGTGTGTGTGTGTGTGTGTGTGTGTGTGTGTTTAAGCAAATAGCACCATGAATGGCAATCAGAAGCATTTTCAGAAATTTAAAATAAGTTACATAAGACAAACACTGCCAGAGTCCAGCTCCAGCAGGTCCAGGGCTCCCTAAGGATGGACAGTGTCAGCATAAGGGAGTGAGAGAGCCTCAAGTTTCTTTCTGATCAGCAGGGAGGCATCTCTGCACTTACTGGAGAGTCAGCTTTATTTATTGAAAAAATGTATGGGGTACAAAACAGAAGTGGCAATTGCCTTAGACAATAATTTCTGATAACAAATTCTCTGGTATGTAAAAATTTCCCAGGACATAGATTAGTGGAAGACTCATGTATAACCTTTATCAATAGGTGACTAGATGTTTAGCATTCAAATACAAGGCGATGTGTTTAGCATAGCAAAGGCAAGAATTAGGTCTTTGTGAGCAGGGGTCAATAGCCTTTCCAAGGGGAAGAAAAACAGGTTTTCTCTGGAAATGTAACATTTACTCCTATAATCATAAAAGAAGAAACTCCTGTACCATTTTTAACAAGGTATAATTCGCATAGTTTTAGCATAAGAAGGCAAGTCGCTCCTGATGTCAGTCAGTCAGACACCTTAGGGGCCGGTGCTCAAGTAGAAACAGAGTGGGGATTGAGTGGGTGTAGACGCAGGTCGCCACCTGATGGTGGGAGGCCTTGCACACCTGCCTTACTTCAGAAATGGCTGCCAGCAAAACACCATATGAATTCACTCATACGTGGAATTTAATAAATAAAACAGATTAACATGGGAGGAGGAAGAGAGATGCCAACCATAAAGCAGACCTTTAACTATAGACCACAAACTGAGGGTTAGCGGAGGGGCAGTTGCGGGGGGCGCGGCTGGATGGGTGATGGGCATTAAGGAGGGCACTTGCTCTGATGAGCACTGGGTGTTATACGTAAGGGATGAATTGCTAAATTCTACTCCTGAAACTAACGTTACACTATATGCTAACTCCCTGGATTTGAATTAAAACTTGAAGCTAAAAAAAAAAAAAAGTCCAAAAATGCTTTTTATTTTGATTCAAGAATCCTGAGAACTTTCTAAACACTTTCTTGTATCTCCTTTGCCATGATACTCCAAAGAGGTAAAAAAGGGACACTGGGTAAATGTTTTAACGGTTTGTTTTTGTGGAAATGAGGCAAAACAAGAGCCAGCTTTCATTCTGGGCAACCTCATTGTTGCTGAATTCAGGGAGCTGTACACCCTATACTAGGCATTCAAGGCTAAAAGATTATTTTTTGTAAAATTGATTTTTGACAGGTGGGTATTCTTTGAGGCCCTGTGACTATAATTCATCCTCCCACATTCAAAAGGTGTATTTGAAAGGCTATTGTGAACATGGCCTCAACCTCACAGCTTGTTAATGAGCGCGCAGTCGGAGCCTGAACATGTCCCGTCATCCAGAATCCACAAGATGGCAGTAGCGCTCACTTTTTTTTCTCTCTAAGAAGTTAATTTTATGACTCCCCTGTTTTTTGAAGAAAAAGATAAAAAATTTTCTTCTGAGATACTCTCTAATATGATTAAAAATAATTTTATATATCTGAAAGTACTTCAAATATTATATTCAAAATTACCTGCTTACATCTTATTCTTTGCATCAGTGTTTAAAAAGTTGATCACCTCGTTCCTGAAACTTCTCTCCTCAAACTTCAGTGCAGTACAGTAGTCACAAGTCGCCATGTGTGCAATTTAAACGTAAATTAATTAAAGTTAAAAAAATTTTAAATTCAGTTCTTGAATGGCACTAGCTCTGTTTTGGTTTTCTTTTTTTTTTTTTTTTAACATTTATTCATTTTTGAGAGAGAGATAGAGTGCATGTGAGGTAGGGGCAGAGAGCGAGGGAGACATAGAATCCAAAGCAGGATCCAGACTCCGAGCTGTCAGCACAGAACCCGATGCCGGGCCCGAACCCACGTGCGGTGAGATCATCACCTGAGCCCAAATCGGACTCTTAACCGACTGAGCCACCCAAGCATCCCGATGTTAGCCATATTCTATGTGCTCAGTAGTTACACGAGGCTTGTGGCTGTCATCTTGCACAAGACAGAAAGCTTTGCTATCACCACAGAAAGTTCTACCGGATAGCGTGGCCTGAGGGATAACGGCTCAAAGAACTGAATGTATTTCCAGGACCTGATGTATATGAATCATACCCCTGTCAGTGCCTTTCTCTGGGACACTGACATTCTGAAATGGAAATAAAGGGATAAAAATGCAAGGTTTCACACTCGTTTGTGTACAGTGTGATCTAGGAATATTACCGCATCCTTTAAAATATTCACTTGTGGACCACGTGTTTCGAGTGTATAATTTTGGGCAATTTCAGAGCAGGCACTCACATCCTTTTTTTTTTCTTAACTCCACTTACATTATTGAAGCCTAGCATACTCATGGCTTTCAAAACTACAAAAACAAAAATAGTTGAACTGAAAAGGTACCCGGAGATCATCTGATCCAGCCTCCTTGTGCAATTTAACAGGACACGGGACATAGAATGCGACAAGTTGTATAATAGGTAGTCCCCTAGCGTAGAAAACCTGAAACAAATTCGATTCTGGGTGATCTTGGTTGAGCGTTTTTTACCTAACATGCATTACATGGAGAACAAAGGATTGGGAAAGGTCATATCCAAATTTGCTTTCAGTTCCAAATTTCTCTTTTGTAATATATTTAGTATTAAGAATTAAAGGGGTTTCAAAGTCACAGGATACAGACAGTACATCTACCTTGAGTATTAATTTTATTCAAAGATTTGAGGAGAAAGAGTTTAATATTTTGTCTGGCAAGTGACTTAAAAATTATCTTTTTATCTTTAAAAAATGCAGTATTATGGGAGAGATAAAACATGAAGCTACAAAGGAACACGATGCCTGCAGTGGGCTATTTGAGACACTCCCAAATCCCTGAAGGATCCTCATTCATTCTTTCTGGCTTTAAGGACAGTTTTTATGCATTTGAGAATTGCTTCAGTGGACAACTGCACCTGAGTGATAGCCTTCCAGTGTGACCAGTTTGGAGACCTGATCACGGGTGGAGAGGACCTATAAGTCCGGAGTTGTCACTTGTGAAATCTGTGATAGTGTTAAAAGTAGTTCACAATAAAATGCAAAGTAAAAATGTAATGCTTAATAGTGAAAATGATGGTAAGTATATCAGAAAACTGAACTAAGAAATATAATGAGGTTTTATAAAAGCATATAATCTGAGATCCCTAAAGGCAAAGTAAAAAGTCAACAGAATGAGTGGAATCATGTTCATCTACAATAAATGAAGAAAAATATTGTATAAGGAAAGAAGGAAAACCTAACCAAATTTTTAAAAAGTCAGAGCGATGGAATGCAGGCTTTTACTGTTTGTTTTAATCAGGAGCATTAGGCTTCTATAACTGTGTTCTATAGCAATTTAAGAAATGTTGGAAAAGTACTCTTCATAAAGTCATTTCTTAGGTTGACCTTGGATAAAGATGAAAAATATGTTGCTGTTCTGGAAATTTGTCAAACCACTTTTACAGAAGGCTAAACACCAATATTTTCTAGGAATGTAGCATTTAAGTGAACTAACTTGAGACAAGGTAGATCTTAGAGAATATGGACAAATGAATGTCTTCAGTGATCACTTTTTCTTTAATAGTAAATGCTTTATTTTCTTAGCTTGCATAGTAAAATAACACCAATTCCATAAGAAAGCACTGTTGGGGCGCTTGGGTGGCTCAGTCGGTTAAGTCTGGCTTCGGCTCAGGAAGCTTCATGATCTCAGGATTCTTGGATTCGAGCCCCACATCGGGCTCCGTGCTGACAGCTCAGAGTCTGGAGCCTGCTTCAGATTGTGTCTCCCTCTCTCTCTGCCCCTCCCCTGCTCGCACTGTCTCTCTCTGTCTCTCAAAAATAAAAAGAATTTTAAAAAAATATAAGTTAATAAAAAAGAAAGCTCTGTTATACTAAAAGAAGGAAGCTCAGACATATCCTTATATATCAGTTGTTTAAAATGGAGATGAAATAAAAGAAGCATTTATAACGATGATGTGTATCTCTGAAAAGAAACAACCAACAAATATTATTTATCCACAAGCCTGTTGTAAACGGAGGCTGGAAATATCTTCGTAATTCTTGTCTTAGATATTTAATTGGTAATGGTGATTATATGCCAATCAGTGGATAATTTTTTTTCTAGATTTCTTTTTATTATAGTAAAAGAAAACAGTAAACTTTCCATCTTAAGCATTTTGTGTTGAGTTCGGTAGTGTCAAGTATATTCTCACTGTGCAATAAATTTCTAGAGCTTTTTTATCTTGCAAAACTAAAATTTCATACCCAGTGAACACTAATTCCCATCCCTGCTTCCCTTCAACCCTTGAGAGCCACCTTTCTCCTTTCTGTTTCTATGACTTCGACTACTTCAGATATTTCATATGAGTGGAATTACTTGTCCTTTTGCGTCATTTAGCATAATGTCCTCAAGGTTCACACATGTTGTAGTTTATGACAGGATTTCCTTCTTCTTTGACTGAATAATAATCCACTGTACATATATATCACATTTTCTTTATCCATTCATCCATCAATGGACATTTGAGCTGCTTCAACCTATTGGCTATTGTGAGTAATGTTGTAATAAACATGAGTATGCAAATACTTCTTTCAAATCCTACTTTGAGTTATTTTGAATGTATACCCAGAAGTGGGATTGGTAGATCATATGGTAATTTTTATTTTACCTATTTAAATTTGGGGGGGGCACCTGAGTGGCTCAGTTAGTTGGGCATCTGGCTTCGGCTCAGGTCATCATCTCATGGTTTGTGGGTTTGAGCCCTGCATCGGGCTCTGTGCTGACAGCTAGCTCAGAGCCTGGAATCTGTCTTAGGATTCTGTTTCCCTCTCTCTCTGACCCTCCCCTGCTCATACTATCTCTCTCTCTCAAAAATAAATAAAACATAAAAAAAAATTTTTTTAATAAAAATAAATAAATAAACTTTTTGAGGAACCTCCATTCTGTTTTCCATAATGGCGCCACCATTTGACATTCCCACCAACAGTGCACAAGGGTTTCAATGTCTTCACATCTTCATCTGCACTGGACCTTTTCTTCTGATAATGGCAGTCCAACTAGACGATGACCACTTACATGTTGCCCCATTGAATTCAACTGTGACAGCCAGGCTTTTAACAGAAATTTTTATAGCAAGCTAGTCAGGATGGAGGGTTGCTTGGATGACCAGAATCACAGAATTGCAAGGGTTGCAACATATTTCAATCTGTACATTTAATTAATTTGAAATGTAATAATGGTGAGTAGTCCAATAACAGTGCCTATAGTATGTACCAATCATCTTCGTTGATGCAGTATAGTACTATCAAAAGAATACAGCTTTGTTTCCCAATCTTACTCCTGCCAGTATCAAGTTGTGAATCGTGGGAAAATATTTAACCACTCAGAGTTCATTTTCCACATTTGTGAATCAGGAATAACAATATCTACTGCACTGCACATTATTGGCATGAGGATTAAATGAAAGGATGCACATCAAGTGTCTGGCACACAATATGCTATTAACAAATGTTAGCTTCTTTTCCCTTAATCTCCTAATTTATTTCTCATACAACTTAATATATTGAGAAGTCAAGACCTGAAATTTTAACAAAAGTCTAATGGTAAGTTCCAGGAGACATTCAGCAACTACACTAATTTTTAGAATTTTTTACAGTAATCTGCACCAAACATTCAAACTGAATTACCCTACATGAAGAGAAGTCTACTACTCAAAATAAATTTAAGTAATGGTTTCTGGAGAAGAGTTTTCTTGTCTTTAGCTTTAATAGAAGATATTAAATCAAAAGTGCTATCACGAGTGAATTATTCTGGGGTCTTAAGCAATTAGGTCTAAGAATTTGAGGATCCTTGGAAGCCTAGATGGACATAAAGGAGGGCTCTCACTAATGTCTTTGGTAGTCCACCGATCCATTCCATTTAGTAAATGCAATCTCTTTTCGACAGAGCAGCCAGAGGAACGTTCCTAAATCGTAAGCTAAATCATGTCACACCTCCACTCAAACCCTCCAGTGGCTTCCTACTAAAAGCTGTTGAGCCGTAGATGGCAGTTATTTTTGTCCATTTTGATCACTGCTATAAACTCTGTACATAGAATAATGCCAAACAGATAACAAGCCCTTAATAACTATTAGTTGAATAAATACATAAATGAGTTAAGGAATAAGTGAAGTCATCAAATTGAAGGAATTTCCACATGGTATCCCTGAGTTCTGACCAAATGTCCCATTTGTTTTTCTAGGCTTTCCTTCACTTCCAACTAAGGTGCTTGAAATGGACTCAGGAGACCTGTCCATCCTTAGTAATGGAAGCTATTACTTTCTCTCTGATGTTTGAATCCACAATCAGTATAGATGGCTCTTCCAATGCTGTAAACTCTTTTTCTCTTCTCCCCTGGAAAAGACACCTCACTCCAGCTCATCCTCCATGTCAGTGTAAAAACTCAGAACATTAGTATTATAGGCTGAATGAGTCTAAGACACAATTAGTATTTTCAAACCCATCTACAGCACCCTTCTCCCAGATGGAGGCAAACAAGAATTATCCATAATATTTTTCTCTTTCTATATAAATAAAGCTACCCTGAGACTTATCCTGATGGTTTCACTTAACTGTGTTGAGTTGTAGTTACGAGTTTGAGCAAACATTTCTCTCTTTGGATGTGATATTATTGTAAGACCAATGGCCTATTGGTAAACAATTTTCCTAAGCCAGGGAATCTAGCAATAGGATTTTATTAAAACCATTTCTACTCTTGCATCCACGCTCCTAAAATTACTGTGTCAATTAAAGTGTATCTCAAACATAATGTTTAACCAGCCTTGTACTTGGAACTAGAAAACTGGACTTTCACATGCTCAATGGCAGTGGGGGTAGGGGGTTAGATGGTTGGGTAGCTGTGCTGTGTATGATGGAGAAACAGAGACTGGGAGAGAGACAGAGTGCTCAGAACTGGTTTACCAAATAGTCAACTAAAGATTTAGAAATAGATTCTCATTGGTTTGCATTCAGATATTTTCAACATGATTTGACTGATACACTAATTCGTGTGACCAAGAAGTCCTGAACTCAACTAAATGTATGTGGTTGGGTATTATTCTCTCAAAGACTCAGAAAGAAAAAATAATGTAAAAAGAGGGAAAAAAGGTTAGTAGATTGAAGTATCGATGAGTGAAATTTAGAAGTATCAATGAGTGAAATTTAATGCCTTAGAATATTGTCTTCAAAATTAAAAGTGTGTACATATCACCTAAGAATGCTGTTAGAAATGCAAGGGTTTTTTTTCATTAGGCCTAGACTGAGATTGAGATTCTGTATTTTTAACAAGTCCAAGGTGGTATTGAAGCCACTGGTCCACAGTCCACTCTGTAACAGCATTTTCAAACATGCTAACAAAAAGCCTAGTTCCTCAAATTGATAAAGAAGCCATCCACACAATGTAAGTAAATGCCAAAAGTGATTTTAGAAGTCCCTTGAATCATTGTTAGTTCATTGATGGGATTATGATCACATTATGGGAAGGAATCATTATTTTATTAGTATGCTATAATTCAAGTTCCCCATCTCATGGTGTGAATCATTGATGTGTACCCTGTGGTTGTTGCCATGAATCTTTAGTGCTTGAATTCAAGAGCTACGGGATGAGTCTTGTCTTAACTACTTTCCACATTTATAGGAAAATGAAACAGAATCATATGTGGCAACACTGTATAAAACTCAGTGATCAGAATGATTGACAGAAACAGGGAGAAGCTGAGATCAATAGAAAAATAAAAGCCCGGTTAAAAGTTCATTTGTGGACAAGATGTCTTTACTTAACCTTGAACTTTAGGAAAAACCCTAAAGAGTAATGAGGCACATAGAAAGACCTGGAGATGCTCTCAGCTACTTGGAGGACAGCAGCGTTCTGCTTACTTTTCTCCTCAGGCTCTGTAGTTTCCCTACCTCCTCCAAGCTCCAGTGCCAAGAGCCATGCTGGGCCATTGTGAGCATCCACCTCTCTCTCCAGAGGCTAGGTGTTAACAACATAGAACAAAAGGAAGGAGACATTATATGAAAGAGCCAGAGTGGAAATACCAAATAAAACCATTCAGTATGTGAATAAAATTTATTTACTTTTAAACCTTCCCTACAGAGTTCTCCTGGATACCCTGTTGTGTTGCATCAAGAAACAAAGTCAGAGAGTCATTTTCCTAACTGAACAGAAATGTAACTTGGAGTAGATGTGAGGATACTCAGAAATAGCAGATTCATCCACCTACAGTAAAGAGAAGACTCATAGACCTTTGAATTTGGCAGTTTCGTGGTCTGACTCACTTGTTTAAATAACAAAACATAATTTATGTGCCTAATAATGTCATAGCTCTAGACAAAATGATTTTGGCTATGACACATCAAATTGAATACTAAGGAGAAAAAATGACTTATTCTTTACTCAACAGTTGTCAAGGTCAGTGTGACTTGCCTGAATATTGAAGCGCATGTTTGGCAGGCAAGGTAGGCATGTTGTGATAGGTTGAACCATATCAGTATTAGAGTAAAACAGGTGTGAGTTTGAGAACCTAATTGAACCATATCAGTATTAGAGTAAAACAGGTGTGAGTTTGAGAACCTAAGGAATGTTCTTATGGAAGAAAGTATAGAGAAAGGGAGACAGAAAGCCAATGACTTAACCTTAAGGAAATTTTACACTTAGACACTGGTAAAGAGAGAAGAGTCTTGAAAGATCTATTAAAGGAGTCACAGTTGAATGTATTTGCCAAAGACAAGAGAATGGTTCAGGAAAGGAATAGACGTATCCAAAGTCATCAAATATTCAATAAAGTTCAAGAGGTATGAACCCTGACAAAAGTCACTGGATTTCACAAGTAGCTGATCATTGTTTTACCTTGAGTATAACATAGTCGATGAAAATGAGATTAGAAAGTGTTAAATTTGCAGGATAAAGTAAATGGAAATGGAGGCGTTTAACCTTGTATGAAAAAAATTAACATGAGAATAATAGAGAGGAAGCACTTACACCCACATACCATGGGGATCCATGCCCTGGCTTCAGCATCCTAGTCCGAGTAGATGGTAGCAGTGACTTTTCTGAGAAGGGTAAGTGGAACTGAAGCTCAAGTGCAGTTGTTCTGAAACAGATGGGGAGGTAACATGAGCAGAATACAAAGACTTCTGAGGAAAATATAAGCACATTTAAAGTTGGTGTATTTTAGTACTGCAATGATCTTAAAATCCACTTTTGAAAACAACACTGCCCATTTCTTTGACGACTTGCAGTCCTCCATAGGGAAGCAGATTTTGCCACTCCAAGATATGCCTCTTTGGCATATTGATTATTCTAAACTGGTTATTTTTAAGAAACTGCAGACACAGCAGAAGCTCTGAAACCTGAGTAGAAGTTACCCTTTTGTAAGAGACATTTACATGTATAAGAGAAATCTCTATTTGTAAGGTTGTCTCCCTCAGTACCAGGAAGAGGGTGATAGCTCTAACCCTCAGGAAACTGTTATCAGTAGAGAAGGCCTAAACTTAAAGCTGCATTACATTTGCTAACCACGCTTTTCCTGGCAACCTTCCACACCTTATTCCATACTCCCAACATTTTATTTTTCCTTTAGCTAGAGATGATATTTAAGATGATGTCTTCAGCTGTTTTGAGGAGTTACCCAGTATCTTCCATGCATACAGGAAGTATACATGCTATTAAGCTTGTTTAATTTTCTCCTGCTAACCTATCTCATGTCAATGTAATTCTTAGACCAGCTAGAAGAACTTAAAAGGGTAAGGTAATTTTTTTTTCTCCCCAATGCTAGTCAACAAAGAGCTGAAGGTCAGAATCCAAGTGAGGAGGCCACGATGGTTCATGCTGGTTGATCACTCAAAGCAAAACAATAAGGAAAATATGCAGCCAGAAAGGAAGACAATAAGAGTTAGAGAAGCTTCCTGGCTTCATAAGTAGCAAGGAGAATTTGTTGCTGAAGTTGAGTTCCACCAGAGCTAAGAATTGACTCCTAGGGATAGTGTCAATTTTTGCTGCAAACAAACCACACTAGAAATTAATGGTTTCCAGCAACATTCCCTTATTAAAGGTTGCGAGCAATATCCCTTGCGTATATGGGTACACGGAGCAGTCATTTCTGTCGATCTGAACCAGGCTCAGTTAATGTTGGCTGAGCTCCCTCCTGTGTCTATGGTCGGCTGGTATATTCTCTGGGGGCTGCCTGGTTTTTGGATGGCCTCACCTCAGAAGACTCATCTCTTCTCTAGGTAGGTTATCTTATCTATCCAGATAGTCTTATCTCTCCAGCAGGTTAAGCTAAGTATATTCTCAGGATGAGATACCCAAAAAAAAGAGGATTTGCAAGCAATTTTCCAAGTCTTTGCTCACATCTAGCTGACTGTTTCCCATTGGTCAAAGCATGTCACATGGTTAAGCCCAGAGCCAGTATGGGAGGGTTCAGACAAAAAAAAAAAAAAAAAAAAAAAAAAGAATGGTGCAAATTGAAACCATTAATGCAATCAATATACCACAGTAAGGAGCCCAAAGCAGGGCATTCGTTGTTTGCAGCTCAGTGACAAGAACAGATAAGTGCATATACCTTCTGATAAAGAAAAGCCTGTGAATAAACACACAGAAAGGAAATATTCAGCCTGTAAATACTTGCTCAAAAGTAATTAAAGAAATAAAGACCATTTAAATCCTGGCTGCACATTTCTAACTGCTAAGGTTTTAGAATTCAGTGTGGGAGCTTTAGGCTAGATATAAAGAAAATCTTGCTGACAATGAGAGTTGTTAAACACTGAAATGGATTACCAAAGGAAACTGTAATTTTCTTTCCTTTTATATACTTAAAATCAGACTAGCTACCTAGTTATCTGGTATGTGTTCTTGGACGGAAGCAGAAAAA
The DNA here is from genome assembly GCF_006229205.1 of Suricata suricatta. Lineage (NCBI taxonomy): Eukaryota > Metazoa > Chordata > Mammalia > Carnivora > Herpestidae > Suricata > Suricata suricatta. Next base: position 134,050,744 of record NC_043706.1, on the reverse strand, counting down.
TGAACTAATTGACCTTTTAGAGTAACTCCAGATCTATTATTGTCATGCTGAACCCATTCACATGGTGGAAAAAATAGTAACAGCCTGCCTTTTATTCCTACACTTAACACACATTTATTACAGACCCTCTCTGTGCTTGGCACTCTGCTTGGTGCTAGGAATGTAATACCAACTCTTCAGAAGATCACAGTCTTTGGCCAAAAGGTGGAGCAAAAATGTTCCATCGACAAAAGTGTTAACATCTAGGGGTGATAGAAGATGCTATTTAAAATGGTGAATGTCTTCAAAGGACAAAGGCTACTGTGAAAGGGGAGCTCCCTGCCCTGGGTCTCTGCCTATCTTTTGAGCTGCCTATGAGAACAGAAGACTCTTTGGTTCAACTGTGTCAATTGATGGGCTTGAGAAAAACAAAGAAACTTAGAGCAGAGTTATAGTTTAGGGGCCAGAGAGAGCAGAGTTCTCTGCATAATTAAGTGACAAAGCATGATTCTCTAGAAAACCTGGGTGAAAATGTGGTTGGAATAGAGATGGAAAAGTGAAGGCAAGAGTCCAGACACTGCATAGCCAGTGAGAAATCCCTTGTTCTGTGCTAGCTAAAAAATATCTAAGAATCTAACAATCTAGCTTTAAAAATCTAACAAGAGAGACTTCTGTCCAAATAAACTAGCTGGTATAGACTCATCTTGCCCTGTTCCTCCCAGTAAGTACAATATAAATCCCTAGTATAATGCAAGAGAGAGTCAAAGAGAACTCTGAGAAGGAATAAGAGAAAGGCAACCTGATTAAGGAGCCAGGCTAAAGAAACAATATAATACTGGGGCATCTTACAACCTATTGCCCAATGGAATAAAGCTACTCAGGGCTGGTATTTTCCAGACCCCCAAACCAACAACAGAACATGGTCCAGGTAGCCATAATTACAATGGGATCTAACAGGAGTTCTGTCCACAGACCTACCACAGGGGATGGACCTGAAGTCCGGGTGAGAATAGGCCACCAGGGGAAATTCTCCTTCTCTGTGCGCCTTGAGATTCTCCCCTTCTACAGAAAGACATGACCCAGTGAGGGCATTGGGCACCTACACGGAGGATTTTACCACAACAAGCACCTGCACAGGAAGGGCTCTCTGTCCCCACGGCCAGAGACTCTGTTCCCCCACATTGAGGATTACATGTGGTGACAGCCAGATACCATTCCTTCCAACTCTTCAAGCAGCACCAGCATGGAACTGTCGGGAAATAGTTGCTTGCCTTTAAAAAAAATGGTTAAAGGAAGTTCTTCAAATAGAAATAAGGTGAAAAAGAACATATCCATGCCATGAAGAAGGAAGAAAAAAATATTAAAGAAAGCAATACAACAGACAGTCCTTCTCCTCATGAGTTTTCTAAGGTACGTGCTATGACGGAAATTAAACTATAACACCATCTAATACTTAAAACAATGATATTTAAAAGTTAGAGAGGTAAAAGGAAATAGAAGTGAAGTTTTCACATTTAACTGAAGTGATGAAATGTTGATACCAGTAGTCTGTGATCAACATATATGGATACTGGAATACTCAGAGCAACCACTAGAAAATATACACTGTGATATTCTCAAATATAGTATAAATATATCAAGGTAAAGTCCTTAAAAAAGGTTCAAACAAGCCACAGAAAAGCAATGAAAGAAAAAAGGAAGAACAAGAAACGGAATAAATAAGCAGAAGATAATATTACAATGTTAGATTTAAGCTCCAACATATCAGTAATTACTTTAAGGGTTAAATGGTTTAAATATGCCAACTGGAAGGCAGAAATTGACAGACTGAGTTTAAAAAACAAAAAAATAATCCAATTATATAGTGTTGATAGGAAATTTACTTCAATGGTGTAGGTAGGTCAAAAGAGAAAGGATGAAAACAGAGACACATTATTTTGTTTATAAAAAAGCATTCACATATATACACAGGCCTGTATATGTATTAAAATGTTCTAGAAGATTACAATAAATTGCTAAGAGTAGCTACTTCTGATGAGGGCAACTGGGGATCTAGTATGAGACTATTTTTCATTGTATTCCCTTCCCTGCTATTTAAAAAAAAATTAGCGCATGCACTAATTAGTTTAAACTTCCATCAAAATAAACTGAGGGAAATGACTTTGGTTATAAAAGGTCAGGACTACCTAAAATACAATTTTACATTATTTACTGTAATAATATGATGAGGAGCCATTTCATCAAGGCAAACTACAAATCATTAGTCAAAGTCCTACTCTATGGGATCAATCTACATTAATGTTGCTCTAGAATAGACTGGAGATAGAGGAAAAGGATTTGTGTTCTTCTCTCTCGGTGCCAAAAAAATAGGGCCCAAGTTGACCAAAAAATAGGTCCCACTCACTCTCCTGCCCCTACCCAGTAAAGAGTCACAGAAATCTGGATGCAGTCATTGGAATTCTTTCTACACAGCCTTGTGTAACCACACAAGCTCATTTCATCCGCATCTCAAAGAACAGAATTCCTTAACTGCCCACTAGATGACAGCAGCATGACCTTGGCCTCTGCCACTCATGTGACAGGATTAAACAGTTTGATTAAAAATTACATATCCAGAGTTCTCAAAATTTCCAATGATGATGCCTATTGACAAGAGTTATTATTTTAATTATTTAAGTATTATTTATTTATAACTTATAATAAAAGAATTCTGTTTCTCACATACAAATTAAGTACAGATAGCACATTTGAAACACAGCTGCAGCCATTTTCAAATCCAGAAAAGGAATGCCCCACGAAATGAACCCCTGGTGACAAATTTTGTTCCTTTTCTCATGACAGTAGCAGTGGGTGAGACAGATGACTCAGAGCTTTCATACATTACAATTTTCCCCATTAGCTATTTATAGGGAAATCTTTTAAAAATGTATATGCTTAAAAGTTTAAAGTGTACTACTCAGGATGTTACATTGACAAATGGATATACTGGAGGTTACTCAATTCTTTCACTCGATTTTATTGCCAAAAGAAACGGAATATGTAGAATGTTTCAAGTTCCTGATCAAAACTCTAAAATTAAAAAATATATATAATCGTGTCTAAAATCCTTAAATAAAATAACAGGAATTCAACCCCCCCAAAAATAGTACAACAGTACAAGAAAATACTTTTGTAAGGGTGATTCAGATCTAGCAAAGGAGCACTATTTAGTGATGGAGGAAGAATATTTACATTAAATGAAAGGAATGATAAGAAAAATTCCAAAAGAAAACTCTTACGGACCCAGGTGGCTATCTTTGTCACCTGGTCTCTTTCTCTCTAGTGGCCTTAGCAGTGACACAACAGTGAATGGCTGTCATATTACAATTCCTTCTGTATCACTATTAAGTTCATTTGATTCCTGTGGATAAGTAAGGTGCATTAGTCAGCACATGGAAGTAGAGAAGGTTTTCTACACAGTCAAGTGAACTGTTAATTTCCAAATCATTTGTTCCTAGACAAAGTACCTAGGGCCTATATGTGTCTAACAATAAGAAAAAGCAAACCAGGTCCTGCACGACCATTCACCAGAAACCTTAAGCTTCTTGGGATTGACTCAGTTTTCTTGAAGCCAAGAATATCATCTTCCACTTGGCCTCCAACCAGAAAAGCCCAAACTCATTGCCTAATGCTGCGATTTATTTTGAGTGATGGCCTTCTCCTTATTCCATATTCAAATTCTTCTACCAAAGTAGAGACAGGAGGCATTTGGGAATATTTCTACTCTTGTGGATCATATCATTTCAAACCTAGAAAAACAAAATGCCCTAAGGCAGTGCATGAAAAAATATATATAAGCATTTGAAGACCCAAATGCCTGTAAGTCAATGTATTATTTCCTCTATTGTTTCTACTGCAGTACGAGAGAAATCCGGGGCACGCCAATCTAAGAGTTCAGAAGGGCAGTATATGGTAAGATCACCTTTAATCAACAGTTACAAGGAAAGTCTAAAGATCTGTTCCAGACATCTTTATAAATACAAAACCTTCCTAACATAGTTTCCCTGTCTTCAAAGACTTTGTACCTGAGTAGTGTAACTGGCACAATAAATTGTTCAGTGATATAAATGATTACAAAGAGAAGAACAGAGGAAAAGAAGAGTAAGACACATGAATCACCATCATTTTTTACAACAGTTAACACTGAATCGTTGGCATGGGGATTTTCTACCTTATAAGACTTGCAGTACCCTATAAAATCCTGCTTAGAAACCATGGCCTATATTCTGGAGCTTCAGTCTTATGCAAACAAATAATGAAGTAAGAGTAATAAGATAGTTTGTAATATTAGCTGACACTGAGTGTGTGACCTTGGGCAAGTCACTCAACTTTGTATGTCTTAATTTCCTCACCTATTCAATGAAGGCCTTGGACTGGAATTATTTCTAAGTTCAACACAATAAGAAATATATTTTTAAGTATTAAAAGTAAAAAGACTTATTTATTTTTTAATGTTTTATTTATTTTTGAGAGAGAGAAAGAGACAGCCTGAGCAGGGGAGAGTCAGAGAGAGAGGGAGACACAGATTATGAAGACAGGCTCCAGGCTCTGAGCTAGCTGTCAGCACAGAGCCCAACGCAGGGCCCAAACCCACTAGCCATGAGATCATGACCTGAGCTGAAGCCGGATGCTTAACCGACTGAGCCACCCAAGCGCCCCCAAAGTCAAAAGACTTTAAGTATACATTTTGGAAGATGTAACTCATTTACTAAATATTGTTTTCTTTGAAAACGTTTTTACTTTGATATTTTGCAAAAATACTCTTTATAATATATAAGACATCTATGATTTTTTTAAAAGAAGATTCTTGTGTCAATAAAGTGCGCCTTTTCTGCAAAATGACTATCTCTAAGTTTTTTTTAATTATCTAGTTTTCAAACATGCTGGTAGTTGTTTATTTTAAAAATATCTTGAGATGTGATATCTGAAGACAGAATACCCATGGAGATCTTTTTTTCAACTGTAAGCCAATACAAAATATAAATATCGCTATTGTGATTATTGTTAGTGTTAGAAACTTCCACACATGCTACCATGGAGTTCTTAGGTTTACGGCTTATTCCTTTTCATTTTTAGTGATAATAAAATCTAGATGTTAAATCGTAAGCAAGTTTCTAAGACGAACGATTTGTGCCAATGTTCTTTCTCCTTAGCTTTTAGAATATTTGGTAAACCCAGATCTGATTTACGATTCTCCAACAGTTTTATTCAAATACAGTACTAGTACTGATTTTAACTGAAGAAGCTATCTATTGTCACTCATGTAGCTCTGGATGAATGAGTTTTAATTTGACCCTCAAGAGTCAATCTAGCCAAATAATAACAATGAAAATGCATGAGAACAGCAATTTCAACCTGGCTATTTCACAGACAAGCTTATTTTATGCATCAATAGCAAATAAATCAAGAAATTGGATGGACTTGCTGAATGTCTTTCACTGCTCTAAGTAAATCCATCTAGCTAGCGTAACAAGCAGTTCTGAAGATTGGAGTGTAAGCAGAGAAGAAATATTGATTGATTGCTTTATTTCGAGTAGAACTGTAACACCACCTATGCAAGGAATTTAGCATACATAGCTAGGCAGTACCATCTTGTTGCTATAAACTTAACTGCAAGATAGATTAGACACTGGGGTGGAGAGTCTGGTCCCATAACTTAAAGCCATCTCTAATAGCAAAACAGCTCCTACTAAATGCATTAAGTTTTGGAAGATGCAAGTGACTGCTGGCTGGCACGTTAGATTTCCATGATGCCGCACCACAGGGTAGCTGAGCGTCTGTGGGGATGTCAAAATGCACGAGTCGGAGCACACTGCTTCCAACCGACCTTGTAGACGGGTTAAGGAGGAAGAATGCCTTACATCAAGGACCTAAAGTCCACATTTATGCTCCATTTTGGCTGTTATGTACACATCACAAAGCACCCTCGAGGAAAACCTCTCTTTCCTTACCGGCAACTCTTATTATTTCTGTAATTATTATTTCACAAATAGGAATAATACAGATAAACCCTGGCCCCCAGTCTGAGCCCTGACAGATTTTCTACAGAGACTGAAAGAACATTAAAGAATTAAAAGAGTAGGAAATAACCTGTCTCAACAGGTGGACAGCGGTGCGTGGGAGTTTGCTGCATGATCAGCAGCCTTGTAATAACAGCACCAAGCCTGAAAACGCTGGGGAAAGTATTTACCAACCTCACGGATTTCCAGACTAACCTGCAAGATCATCCAGATCACCCAAGTTTCCCACGTGATGTTTCTCTAGGATTTACTGTTATGTTTCGAAGCCTTGCTTGACCAGCTTCCAGCCAGGGCACCACCACTCATGCTCCACCACGAATGCTCGGTGCCTAGGGTACCTCTGATGCTCACCACTATTTCCCACATGCACAGAGTTGATGCCAACACTCACTCCTCAGGGAAGCCTGAATATAGAGTTCAATATTCAATATGAATATTGAAGAGATCATTTAAAAATTCAAATGCCTGGTTATTTGATGCTGAAAAATCAAATTGCCCTTAGTAATATAATAATTCCTGAAGTACCTGGATGGCTCAGTCAGTTAAGCCTCCGACTTCAGCTCAGGTCATGAGCTCATTCTTTGTGGGTGTGAGCCCGGGTTTGTGGGTTCGAGCCCCGCATCAGATTCTGTGCGGACAACTCAGAGCCTGGAGCCTGCTTCAGATTCTGTCTTTCTCTCTCTCTCTGCCCCTCCCTACTCACACTTTGTTTCTCTCTCGCTCTCTCAAAAACAAATAAACATTAAAAAATATTTTTTAAAATGTAGTAATTCTTGACATTCGGGGAGAACTAAATCCCAACATTGTGTCTCCACAAATTAACATACAGCACTATAGCTTTTAAATTCCTCAACGTGATGATGTGAGCTTTCTCTGAAAAAAATTAATTCAAATGGCATCCTCAATCCCTCCAAAGAGAGTTATTTTTAATATGAAAAACCAGTAGAGAAAAGCAAAGCAATATTCAGACTTAGTTAGGGTGATCAGCTGGACTCCCTCCATAGTTAGTTAGATTACCGACCTTGCAGAAGTAACAATACGTGGAAATTCCAGCTGCTTTTTTTAGGAAAATGACAAAAAATTACTATGGATTTGAGGCCTGGGGGAGAGTCCCTTGTAAATGTGACTGCTCAAACTTCTTTTACCACTGTGTAAAACCTTTGGGGAGTTTTTATCAGAAGAAAGTTGTCTATTGTCACAACTTGATAAAATCAGTTGTGATTCAGAAGTTGAACCATTCATTATATTTGATAAAAAATCAAAGGAACGTGTTCCAAGTATGTGTGTGTTACAACCAAATACATAGTGATAGTTTTATAAAATTTAAATAAGAACATGATTATAATTCTTTTTAAAGACTCATGGGTTGGAAGAATCAGTGTTGTCAAAATGTTCATACCACCCAAAGCCATCTGCAAATTCAATGCTGTCCCTAACAAAGTTCTAAAAACAGTTTTCAAAGAAACAATAATTCTAAAATTTTATGCGGCCAAAAAAACCCAAAAACAAAAACAAAAACATCTTGAATAGCCAAAGCAATCTCGAGAAAGCAGAATAAACCTAGAACATCACCACCTTACACCACACACAAAAATTAACTCAAAATATATTAAAGATTTAAATGTACTTGAAGCTATAAAACTAGAAGAAAGCATAGGTAGTCAGCTCCTCGATTTCGGTGTTGGCAACGATTTTTTAACTCTGACACCAAAAGCAAAGGCCACAAAGCAAAAATAAACAAGCGGACTACATCAGACTAAAAAGATTCTGCCCAGCAAAGGACACCATCAAAAAAATGAAAAAGTAACCTACTGAATGGAAGAAAATATTTACAAATCATATATCTGATAAGGGACAAATGTCCAAAATATATAAAAAGCTCACAAAACTTCCTAACAAAACAAACAATCCAATTTTTGAAAAGGATAGATCTGAATAAACATTGTTCCAAAGAAGACATACAGAGGACCAGCAAGTACATGAAAAATTGCTCATCATTACTCATCAGAGAAATGCAAATTAGAACCACAACAGGACAACACTCAACTAGTATAAAAAAGACAAGAAACGATGAGTGGCAAGGACGTGGATAAAAAGGAACCCTGCCTGGCACACTGTTGGTGAGAACGGAAATGGATATAGACACTATGGAAAACAGTATGAAGGTTCCTCAAAGAATTAAAAATAGAACTACCATATGATCCAGCAACTCCACTTTTGAGCATTTATCTCAAAAAACAAAAACACTAACTGAAAAGATACATTCACCTCTGTTTTCATTGCAGCATTACTTACAATAGCCAAAAAATAGAAATAACCTAAGTGCCAGCTAATGAACAAATGGATAAAGAAATTGTGAGATATATATATATACACATATATACATACAAACACACAATGGGTTATTATTCAGCAATTAAAAAGAATAAAATTTTGCAATTTGCAATAACATTGATGGACCTCAAGGGTATGATGCCAAGTGAAATAAATCAGACAGAGAAATACAAATACCATATGATCTCTCTTATATGTGGACTCTAAGAAAAACCAAGCTCATAGATATGAAGAACAGATTGGTAGGTGCCAGAGGTGGGGGGTAGGAGAGAGATCTGGGTGAAGGGAGTATAAATTTATTAAATAGAAACAAAAACATAAAGTCTTGGTTTACAAATATCTGGTCCAATATCCTTCAGAGACTCTCTTGGGACTCAATATTTGTCTACATTTTCCTCTGCAAAGACAGTGTTACAGCAAATCCATCACTGCACGCCTTCTTTAAACACCACAGTCCTTCCACTGGATGCTTGCAGAAATAAGTGATACATTCTGCTCCTGAATTTTACAGCTTTCACTTGGTTGCAGTGGTGTCAACGCATAGGAGAATTATTTCTGTGGATATTGCGTAAGCTATTTGGGGCATCTCTGCTCTATGAGAATATGCTCTTGCTCTATCTTGGCACATAGCCCACTGGATTGATATTATCTCCCTGCTATGAGAATGGAGAATAAGCGCCACAAAAGTAGGAGTTTTCCATGATTCATCTCTGTGTCCCCAACCTCAAGCAGTAGCGCATGTCATCTAGAAGTTCATAAAACAGGTGTTTACTAGTTACACTGAATAGTGACCAGGCATTTGACTGTGTTCACTTTCTATTCCAATGACTGATAGTCTCCCACATTTTTTCTCTTTTTTTCTCATTTGGATAGAAACATAGCCAACCCCTTGGCAGCAGCTCATAAGACTTTGGTTCTCCAGTGACGGAAGAAGAAGCCTAAATGGGAGACTTTTAGCAGGGAATCTGGTATAGCTCTACACACAATGCCCAAGGGCAATCTGAGTGCATCTCTGTGAGCTGTTGAAATGAGAATAGCCTCGTATATCACCTCGTATAAACAGAAAAATGAACATGATTACGCTCATTTCTTACAGTACAGTATGAAAAGAAATTGAATAGATACCCTTGATGCCCAAATCACTAGGTTCCGTACTTGAAATGATTGAGTGAAAAGAGAGTCTCAGAAAAGGTTTTCTAAAATGGGCTGCTTAAACAGCTTGTTTCCTCAAGCAAAACTACAAATTCTGATTTATAAAGCGCAGGTCAGTGTGAAGGCAACTTTGAAAAAGCTCCTTTACTCTTCAAGGAAGGAATTCAATTATACCAGTTGGTTATTTTTCCAGAAAAAATGCTATCTCCAACCTGTTGAGCTTTTTATTGTCCTATAAAAAACTCCGTTTCCCCATCAGAGAGAATCTCCTCACTAAGTGAGAAGGAAGGAGAACTTAATTCTCTCGAGGCTTCCTTTTTCTGACCTCAGAGGAGAGACCTCTAGAAGGCTGCACGAAGCTGGAGCAGCTCTACACTTCTCCTTGTCGTGCTGGTGGTGTTGGATTTTGACTCTGAAAGAGCAAAGTGTCCCATGGCCAGCCATTTCATCCAAGGTTTCTGTCCTCTAATGAAGATGAGGACAAACCCTCGTGTCTGTTCTAGATTTCTCTAGAAGTAATTTTCCTATCCCCATCCTATTTGGAATGGGCCCTCTCTTTCTTCACAAAACATGTCACAGATTCACTTGTAAGGCCAAGGAGAAGAGTAAGTTCTTTGTAGCAAATGGTGACTTTGATAATTCAACAATTTTCCCCATTTTAAACTCCGCTCTGTTTTATGAATTTTCCAGTCCCAATAAAAGACTAACTGAGCACTTTTGGTTTTTTAACTACATTTCGTAAATGGAAAAAATGATTTTACAGTCTTTCTAAAGTTGGTATGAACATAAAAATAAAATCCCTTCAAGATACTAAAATGAAGAATAAATGAGATTTCAGAAAACCTTTTTCTAGTTCCTTAAACAGCTCTAACTAAGAAGAATATAGATTCAACCTTATCATGTGAAAATCCTTTCATGACAAATAATTAAGGTTTAGAGAATGTAATTTAGGAAGGGAAGAGAAAGTCATTCTTCCACTGTGGGGACTAATTTCTAAGGGGCCATCATTCATGCATATACAAAATGGAACTAAAAATTTGTATGGACAACTTCTATATCTACATAATAAAGAAAGCATCATCAAAGTTTTCACTCATGAAGGATTAACTGCCATAGGAATTGCCCTTTGCTATACACAACTGGGAAAAAAAACAGAAAAAATATAGAAAACAAGTATTTCCCAACAGTGAAAAACGGGATGAATGTTATGAGTTCTTGAGAGAAGGGGGAAATTGAAGTAAATCCTACAATTTCTCCTGTTCACCACCTGCAGACAGTTTCTAGGACCAAAAGCAGTGAGGCAGAAAGCAAAGAGAGGGAAGGTCTCCCTGAATTGAAGAAGCAGTTTGTAGTCGGGAGAAGCCAGCAGCTCTAAGATTTGCAGGACAAGATAGAGGACAGGAGGGAGCTACACAGGAGCAGCTCCAGGGACCTGCAGATGTATCCACTCAAATCGTTGCCTGAACATTCATGTGTACATGTGTAAGGTTAAACTCCACAATGCCTGGGGAAAACCAGAAAGCAGTAGGATGAAAAATTAATCTAAGAAGAGGCAGAGAAAAACAGAAGGGGGAAAAAAAGATGAGACAAATAGATAACAATTAGCAAAATGATAGATTTAACCAAAAAATATTGATAATTATTTTGAATATAAGTGGTCTAAAGACTAAGAAACAAATTGTCATATTTAATAAAAATACAAAACCCAGCTATATTCTGGCTCCAGGAAATCAATTTTAAATATAAAGACTCAGATAAATTAAAGGTAAAAGAATGAGAAAAGATACATCATGAAAAATAATCAGAAGAAAGCCAGAGTCGCTATTGTTACACCACAAAGACTCGACATCAAAACAATGAATATTACCAGGGATTAAGAGGGACATTTCATCATGACAAAGGAGTCAGTCCATCACAATCTTAAAGGTATATGTACTTGATAACAGACTTTCAAAATATATGAAGCAAATATTGATGGAACTGAAGAGAGATATAGATAAATCCAAAATTATTGTTAGATATGTCAATAATATTTTTTCAGTAATTGAAAAAATAAATAGAAAAATCACTAAAATATTGAGAACCTGAGGAACAACACAATCAATCAACTTGACTAAATTGACATTTATAGAACACTCAACCCCAAAACAGAAGCATATGTATTCTTTTCAACTGTATATGGAACATTCACCAAGACAGATCATATATCATGTCTCAATAATTTAAATAGACTGAAATCATACAAAGTACATTCTTTTACCACAGTAGGATTAAACTAAATACTTCTAAATAACCCATAGGTCAAAAAAAATCCAAAGGAAATGAAAAAATATTTTAAGCTAAATGAAAATATAACACATTAATATTTGTGGGATGCAGCAAAAATAGTGCTTAGAGGGAAATTTGTAGCTTTAAATACTTACACTAAGAAAGAAAAACATGGAGCACTTGGGCAGCTCAGTCAGTTGAGCATCTGACTCTTGATTTCAGCCCAGGTCATGATCCTAGGGTCATGGGATCCAGCCTCACACTGAGCTCTTCTCTCTCTCTCTCTCTCTCTCTCTCTCTCTCTCTCTCTCTCTCTCTCTCTCAAAGAAAAAAGAAAAAGAAAGGAAAATAGTCTAAAAATAATTATCTGAGAAATTAAACCCAAATTAGCAGAAGGAAGGGAATAATAAGAAAAGGGACTAGAAAATAGAAATCAGATAAACAATAGAGAAAAATCAATGTCACCAAAATCTGGTTATCTGAAAAAAAGGAGGATATAAATCACCAATATCAGGAATCAAACAAGCAACATCATTACTGATTTCATACACACTAAAAGAATAAGGAAAAAATATTACAAACATGTTTATATAATTTAATTTGACAGCTTAGATAAAATGGAAAAATCCATGAAAGACAAAAACAAAATACAAAACAAAGAAAGTCCACTCATAAAGAAATAACCTTAAGGACTTACATCTCCTGAAGAAACTGAATTAATTTAAAAACTATCTCATAAAGATCCCAACCTTCCATGATCTTGTTGGTAGGACCAAACATGTAAGATGAAAAAAACCACCAAAGTTTCCAGAAAACAGAGGAGAAAAACCAGAATATTCTGATTCTGAAACAAAACAAAAAGTATTATAAGAAAACTACAGCTGAAGATCTTTTATAAACATAAAGGCAAAAAAACCTTAACAAAATATTAGCAAATTACATTCAGCCATATTTAAAAAGACAATGCATCATGACCAAGTGGGATTTATCTCAGGAATGTAACATTCAAAAATCAGTATAATTTACCATATTAGGAGGCAAAAAGAAAAAAAGAAAAGAAAATTGGCATAATCATTGCAATAGAAGTAGAAAAAGTATCTCAAAAATTTCAGTACCTACTCATAATAAAAACTCCCAGTGAACTATCAAAAGAAAGAAATTTCCTCAACTTGATTAAAGACATATACAAAACAAACAAAAAAATTCTACAACTACTAGCATAATTAATAGTGAAAAATGAAATAATTTACTCTTATGATTGAGAATAAGACAAAAATATCTTCCTTACAACTCCTACTAACATTATACAAGATTCCTAGTTGGTCCAATAAGGTAAGTAAAAGGAAATAAAATGCATACAGATAGGAAAAGGAAAAAAATAAAATATTTTTATTTTCTGACAACATGATCATCAATGTAGAAAATTCTAAGGAATCTAAGAAAGCTAAGAAATGGTTTTAGCAAGGTTACAAGAGGAAAGCATCAGTTGTATTCTTTTGCATGAACAACAAACATTGAAAATTGATTTTTCAAAAGAAAGAAACAATATCAATATAATACCATTAAAATGAAACATTCAAGGATAAATTTAACATAATTAATATGTGACCTATACACTGAAAACTACAAAACATTGCTGAGAAAAGTTAAAGAAAATTCAGATTAAGGAAGAGTTATATCCAGTGAGTGGATTGAATGACAATATTATTGAGGCAGAGTCATAGATTCAACACAGTGAAAATCAAGATCCAGGAAGGCTGTTAGACAGAAATTGACAAGCTGATTCTAAAATGTATATGGAATTGCCAAATCTTTAGAGGAGTCAAACCAATTTATAAAAAGAATAACAAACTTAGAAAATTTACTGATTCCAAAAGTTGGTATGACTGGGTGATATGGGTATAAGGTTGACATACAGAACAGTTGAACTGGAGAGTCTAGAAATAGATCATATATATAGCCAATTGCTTTTCAACATTAATGCTAGGGTAATTCAATAAGGAAATGACATACTTTTCAACAAATAGTGCTACAATTAGATATCCATATGCCAAAAAAATCTTTTACTTTATACCGCAAACAAAAGATAACTCAGAGTGAGTGATAATCCCATATAAACTTCTGCAATAAAGCACAGAAGGAAATTTTTTGTGACTTTTGGCTAGTCAAAGATTTCTTAGAAAACACACAAAAAAATGCAAACCACAAGAAATATGTAAATTGGACTTCATGTGTTTAAAAAACAAACCAACATTGCTCATCAAAAGACACTGTTAAGAAAATTAAAAGATAAGCCAGGGACATGGAGTAAATATTTTCAAAATGTATATCTGATAGAGGACTTCTACCCAAGTCCTCCAAAGAACTCATAATTTATACTAAGGCAAGCCACTCAAAAATGACTGGGTAAAACATGTATGCACTGCTTAAAAAAAAGATATACAAATGGTACTTAAGTACGTAAATAGGTGTTCAACATCATTAGTCATTCAGGAGATATAGGAGTTACTGTGATACCTGCTAGATTGGCTAGAATTAAAAATGGGAACTCTACCAAGTACTGGTGAAGATATGGGTTAACTGAGCTTTTATTCATTGCTTCAGTGTATAAATAATATAAAAATGGGGTGCCTGTGTGCCTCAGTCCATTAAGCATCTGACTCTTGATTTCAGCTCAGGTCAGGATCCCAGGATCATGGGATTGAGCCCCACATTGGGCTACACATTGGGCATGAAGCCTGCTCAAGATTCTCTCTCTCTCTCTCTCTCTCTCTCTCTCTCTCTCTCTCTCTCTCTCTCTCTCTCTCACACACACACACACACACACACACACACACACACACAAAGGAAAGGAAAGGAAAGCAAAGGAAAGCAAAGGAAAGGAAAGCAAAAAGGAGAAGAGAAGAGAAGAGATAAGAAGTTGCCATAGCCAGTTCAGAAGAAAGTTCAACAGCTTCTTACAGTGCTAAAAGTGCATTTACCATACTACCCAGAAATCCCACTCCTACATATTTTCTTGAGGGAAATGAACATATGCCATGCAAAGACTTATATCTGAAGGTTCATAACAGTTTTGTTTGTAATAGCCCCAAAATGAAAACAAATCAAATGTGCCTCAAGTGGTGAATGAATAAACAAAAGTCATAGCCATATAAGGGAATACTACTCAGTCATAAAAAGAAAAGCACTACTAAGAGACTCAAAGCATAGATGATTCTCAAATGAATTTTATAAATGAAAGAAGCCAGACACAAAGAACTACATACTGTATGATGAGGACAAAACTGTGATAGCAGGAAGGTCAGTCGTTGCCAGGGGCCAAGCAAAGAAAAAGAAAACTAAATGCAAAAGGTCACAGGAGAATATTTAGGGCTGATCAAAATACTTTACATTTTGATTGTGGTGATGCTTACTTAGTGGTATCGATCTGTCAAAACTATACATTAAAATTGGTTAATTTTAATGTAAATTATATGTCAATAAAGATTATCTTTTTAAAAGATTAGAAGTAAATATATAACAGGAAATTGCCGTCATTTATTAGAAATTCTGCATTAAAAGAAATTGCTCTTGCATTCAGTTTCCTGATGTGTGTTTTATCTTCTACTGAGCAGGGAGAAATCAAGCTATTTAAAATTGAACTTAACTATGTGGAGAGATCATCAAATGGTCTGAATGAATTTATATAAAAATTAGCAGAATTTGTAGTAACTGATAGTTTCTTAAGGTATATTTTAGAGTACCAAGAATACACATGGATCTTTGTCTTCATTGTGACTTTTTAAGTAGTTTGAGGAATCTACACAAATGTCAATATTAACTACTTTCAGTACTTCATCTGAATTATAGTTCCGTGTAGAGCATTCTGATTTTTATAACAATGAATCGTTGCTTTTTACGTACAATCATAATGAAAAAGCAGTGGGATAATATCGTGTTTACCCTTTTGCAGTTTCACTTCTAGACTATTTTGTCAAAATTTGAAAAACAAATTCATTGATGGGAATAGATTTTCCCTACCTGGCTTTCAAATTCATTGTAATCAATCCTATACTATCAAGCACATTTCCTCATCAATATGAAAGTTAAACTTCAGGGACTGACCTTATAAATAGATCAGAGTAAGCAAAAGGACATTGAGAATCAGCTAACGACATTTCCAGATAATCAAGCCCAATAAAAATGTTATGTTTAAATGCACAATGTGCAGAATAAATCAAATTCTAAGGTACATTCTGAGACTTTAAAAAATTTTTATTGCTTTTTATTTATTTTTGAGAGACAGAGAGAGACAGCACGAGCAGGGGAGGGTCAGAGAGAGAGGGAGACACAGAATCCGAAACAGGCTCCAGGCTCTGAGCTAGCTGTCAGCACAGAGCCCGACGGGGGGCTCGAACCCACGAACCGTGAGATCGTGACCCGAGCCGAAGCCGGACGCTTAACCGACTGAGCCACCCAGGCGCCCCTGGGACTTTAAATAGCCTGTGCTGAGTAAGAAACAAGCAACCTGGTAAACCTCAGTCACCTTAAATTGGCAACATCTTGCACGCTCTCTGCTGAAGGTGTAAGTGTTGAAACACACACACACACTCACACACCATGAGTTCACTATCAAATCAATTACAATAATATTGAATTAAACAAAATAAAACCAGTTTCAGGACTTCTCAGAACCTTTGGTATGCTAATCTGCATCGTGAATCACTTTGGAGAAAGATACATGCTCACCAAATGATTTGGCCATGAATCATTCTATTAAGGAAGAGCTACTGAAATTTGTGTTTGAAAAACAAACTTTGGGAAAGCTGTCTTAAAGTGGTATTTATTTTCCCAAAGGAATTCTTTCTTAAATATGTGAGCATAGTTCTCTAAACCACATTTCCTTAATCCTTTAATAGGTAATGTTGTTTCATTTGTTCTCCTTAGTAAATGTCAGAAATAATTAGTTTGTTGCTTGTTTTTAAATAATCTCTTGGAAAGGGTTTATTTGTGTAATAAATTTCTGCAATTTATTTTCAATAAGTAAATAATTCTAAAGTGAATGTATATAATTTTGATCATTATAAATGGCTCTAACTTATTGTCTAAACCTAGGCAAGGCTAGCCTGCTTTACATCAGAGAGGCGTACCCACTTATCTCCAAAGGGACACTTTTTAAACAAGAATCGGGTGTTAGAAAGCAGTTCTCTGTGGGTCTCTTACATTTTTCATGCCTTATGACCAGCCATGTTGGCAGCTTTTTTTCCAGCACTGCTTTTGAATGACATTTGTAAACAGCCTTAGAAGACATAGAGCCTCCTTCTGGGGCACAGAGCTGCAGACAAAAGTTGCACAGGCTTGCTAGCAGCTCCCTTTAAGCCCCCATGAAAGAGTAGATCCTGAGCTACCTTTAAAAATTCAGGGCTTGTCGGGGCACCTGGGTGGCTCAGTCAGTTGAGCGTCAGACACCTGATTTCTGCTCAGGTCACCATCTCATGGTTTCATGAGTTCAAGCCATGCATCAGGCTCTGTGCTGGCAGCATGGAGCCTGCTTAGGATTCTCTTCCTCTCCCTCTCCCTGCCCCTCCTCCACTCATGCTGTCTCAGTCTCCTTCTAAATAAAGAAATAAACTTTAAAAAATAATAACTTAAGATAAAAATTCAGGGCTTCTCAGCCATGAGACAAACCCACTCATCCACATCATACCCCTGGGTCTCCAGATACAAAGGAAATACCGTAAGCACAAAGTTCATGCTTCCTGCTATGCCGTGAGTAATAACATCCTCTGTCTCTGACCCAGGAGTCTCATATCCTCTGCAAGCATCCATAAAACTGTAACAGGCTAACTTATTAGCTTGCAAATAGGATAAGATCTCAGACTTTTCATAGTTCTTGGCAGCTGTAACATTTACAGCGCGGCGACACCTTCAGATAAATACCTTCCCATGTAACAGCAGGAAAGGTTTGAAAGTGTCAATGGAGGATTGAATGACACAAATGGAGAAGGAATGTGGAGGCTTAATCTTTTTGAGGCGACCAAATTCATAGCATTGGTTTCTAGGGACTGACAATGTAAGATACAATGACGAAGTCAGAAAGAATATAATAGAGGCAGAATTTCAGAACACAGTGATTTTGTTTTCATGGTCCAGCTGTACCCTCTACATGGTTTATGGGGTTCACAAACAGAAAGGGTTGGCAGGGAGCCAGAATCAGGGAGAGTTGGGACAAGTATATTTTATAAGTCTGCAAAAAAATAAACACACACCCACACACACACACACACAGCTAAAGTAGTTATATATGTAAACAATAACCCCTTTTTTATTTTGGTTGTCCTTGCATGGTCAGAATATATACTGCTTTCTTGCAATTCTAGAGTGGAAGAAAGGATTAGAAGGGTACCTCACAGGGACAAACTGCGAAGCACAATAATCCAGAAAAATAAATGCTGTAGAATTAGAAAAATAAATCGCACTGTCTACACTCATGATTAGCACCTAATAAGGTATTCTTAAATCGTTTTGTTCTTTTAGGACAAAATAATACCAAGACTTTGGATTATGAAACTCCATGTCTTGTACTCAATACTATAATAGGCAGAATAATAGCCCCTACAAATTCCATACCTTAATCCCTAGAACCTATATATAAGCTGTGACTCATGGCAAAAGAGACTTTGCTGATATAATCAAGGTTTCAAACATTTTTTAAAAATTTCTTTTAATATTTATTTATTTTTGAGAGAGAAAGAGAGTGAGCATGGGAGGGGCGGAGAGAGAAAGAGAGGGAGCACAAAGGATCCAGAGCAGGCCCTGCCCTGACAGCAGCTAACCTGATGTGGGGCTTGAACTCACTCATGAACCATGAGTTCAGGCCCTGAGGCAAAGTCAGACGCTTAACCAACTGAGCCACCCAGGCCCCCAAGGTTTCAAACTTCTAATAGGGAGATTATTCTGAATTTAGCCGGGCTATCTAGTTGCACTAGCCCCTAAAAGCAGAGAACTTTTTTAGCTAGAGGCAGGAAAGACACAGCAGAGAAGAAGTCAAGGAGACTTGAAGCAGAAGGGATTCCATTCATTGTTGCTGGAAAGGCACTGCATGGAACTCGCAAGATGCAATGTGGGCAGCCTCTAGGAGCAAAGACTAGCTAGGAATAAAGAACTTGCTGACAGTCAGCAAGAAAATAGAGACTTCAGTCCCACAACCACATGGAACTGAATTTAGCCATGAGTGAAACGAGCTCAGAAGTGGATTCATCCCCAGAACTGCCAGAAAAGAGTGTAACTCTGCCATCATGTTGATTTCTGCTTTACAGTAGGGACTTCTGACCTACAGAACTGTTAGATAATAAATGGGTGTCGTTTTAAATGTTAGATTTGCAGTCATTTGTTATGGAAGAAGTAGAAACGAATACAGATACCGAATACAAATACTCCCTCTATAACTGCTGATGCACAATTTGTATGAGGCTTTCATACTTGAGGGTTTAAGCAGTGATGACCCGATAAGCAAACCTATAGAGATGTTGCCAGTTTTTAATTCCAGTGTCATTTATTTGCCTACAGACATTTGTATAGTAAATGAAATAACTTGATGAATAATTGAAACTTCGCTATTTGATACCTTTTCAATTATTCAATAACAAAAGAGAATAAGAGTATCTCTGCCAGAGAGTTTAAATAAATATTTCTCTCCTGAATTTATTTAGCTCTTACCCTGTGACCACACAATGTCAAGGCTACTGCACTGGTAGTGAAGATTGGAAACTTCATTTGAATTACTCTTGTCGGCATTGAACATGAGGTCATTGTAGGTTAGGGGAGCACATAATAAGTATTTGCATCTAAAAGGATCCCGTGGGGGTGCCTGGGTGGCTCAGTTGTTTGAGCATAGGACTCCACCTCAGGTCATGATCTTGCATTTGTGGGTTTGAGCCCTGTATCAGGCTCTGTGTGACAGCTCAGAGCCTGGAGCCTGCTTTGGATTCTGTGTCTCTCTGCCCCTCCCCTACTAGCTCTTTCTCTCTCTCCCTGTCAAAAAATAAAACATTAACATTTTTTAACAAATAAAATAAAAGGATCCTGTTACTTTGAGCTAAGGAAGCTAACGTTACCTTGAGAATAAAATTTGTTGATAATCTAAACAGCGCAGGATTGTAGTATTGTAATCTGCACTGTGGGGAGACGGTCATATAACTGACCATTAGTTAACTCACAACAAGATTATCTTTATTAGCAAACTACAAGAATAGTACTAATGAACTGCAAAGAGAGGAGGGGTGTCCCTGGGGTACAATGGGTGATTTGGAAAGATCACGTTTATTTATTTCGTGACTGAATAAATACTCCAGAGGAGGGAATGCATTTCTGGATCATTGACAAGGTCTTAGGTCTTCACATGGCTTATCCCCAGGCTTTGATTCAATATTAAGGTAGAGTGGCTAATAACAACAAACTACCAATTCCTTCTTTCCTAAGGTAAATATTTCAGAGGCAAGGAGATTCACCTCATTTTCAGTCATTTGATATCAACAACCACCAAGCTAGACTAGAGAAAGTGCTGGTCCTTCCCTAGAGAACATCTGCTAGAGTGGAACTCGCTAGAGAGAATTGCACCCTTGCCATGGAGTCCAATGAAGGAATATCAGAGAAATTTAGAGGGAAATTTTCGTACTGAGTGAATTATTTCTAAAATTGCACATGGACATCGGTGAAGGGCAAAGGAACTTAAGAATCGAAGTCATGTAATCCTTCTCCCTCTCCTCAACACAGACACCACCTCAAGCAGATAAAAACTTTTCCTATCTGAAAAAGTCCTCCAGAAAGAGGAATTTCACAGTGTCCTATGACAACCCATGTATCAAAATAGCATTTTCAGAATTTTAATTTTCATATATAACTTGTTGTGGAAGTCTGCTTCTTCTGGAAAAGTCATGCAATTAATATTTATTAAGTACCTACCATGGTCTCATTCTTCCTTTCCTTTATTTTCACAACTTTATTCATATGCCAAAATTTCACCCATTTCATGTGTTTTTAAAGTGGTTTTAGTATATTTGGAGTTGTACAACCATCATCCATAATCTGCTTAGAACATTTTCATCACTCCAGGAAGAAACACATCAACTCCATCATTCTTCCCTCCCCCCAGCCCCTGACAACAATCAATCTGCTTTCTGTATCTATAGATTTGTTTATTTTAGATATTTGATAAGCATATGAAAGCACACAAGATGTGGCCTTTTATAACTTTTTTTCACTTAGCCTAATGTTTCAAGGTTCATCTGTGTTGTGGTACGTATCAGTGCCACATTTCATTTTTATAGCTGCATCACAGTCTATTATAAAAATATACTACATTTTATTTACCACTTATAATTGATGGGCATTTGGGTTAATTTCCTTTTTTGGTCATTATGAATCATGCAGCTGTAATTGTTCACGTGCAAGTTTTGTTAGACGTATATTTTCATTTCTCTTAGGTATATGCTAGGAGTACAATAATAGATCGTGTGGTATGTTTAACATGTTGGGGACTATCATGGTGTTTTGTAAAGTGGCTGCCTGATGAAACATTCCCACCAGCAATGTCCTACGCATCTGCATCACACCTGCTATTATCTTTTCTTATTATAGCCATGCTAGTCAGTAGGAAATGGTACCTCATTGTGGTTTTAATTGGCATTTTGAAGTTGATAATTATGTTGATCATCTCTTCATATGCTAATTAGTCATTGATA
Source organism: Suricata suricatta (assembly GCF_006229205.1). Lineage (NCBI taxonomy): Eukaryota > Metazoa > Chordata > Mammalia > Carnivora > Herpestidae > Suricata > Suricata suricatta. The sequence goes on along the minus strand of NC_043706.1, from coordinate 134,029,230 downwards.
TGTCTTCTTTGGAGAACTGTCTATTCAGCTACTTTGCCCATTTCTTAATTCGCTTCTTTATCTTTTCCATTATTGAGTTGTAATGGTTCTTTATATATTCTGGCTACAAATATCAGATACATGATTTGTCAGATATTTTCTCCTATTCTGTGAGTTGTCTTTTCACTTCCTTGATGGAATTATTTGTCACAAAAATTATTGTTTCTCTAGTTGTCTTGACGTCCTTGCCAAAAATCAATTAACTACAATTATATGGGTTTATTTCTGGAGTCTTAATTCTATTCCATTGATCTATGTTTATCTTTTTGCCAGTTACCACGCTGTCTTGATTATTGTACCTTTCCAGTAAGTTTCAAAATTAAGAAGTATGAATCCTTTAATTATGTTTTTCAAGACAGTGTCTGTTATTCTGAGTTCCTTGAGATTCCCTATGGGTTTGGGGATCACCTTGTCAACTTCTGAAAAATAAAAGTGGTTTTTTATATATTTTAATAGAGATTACATTGAATCAATAGATCAATTTGAAGAGTATTGCCATTTTAATTTTATTAAGTCTTCCAATCCATGAATATGGGATATCTTTCTTCATTCATAGATTTTCTTCAATTTCTTTCAACAATGTTTTGTGGTCTTCAGTGCACAACTTTTGCACTTTTGTTCATTTGCCTTACTTTAATTTCCATGAACCATTTTTAAGTTATTTATTATTTCATGTAATAACATTTTAAATGATCAGTACTGTAAATTAATTGCCACTATGCCAACTAGCCAGGTAGTTTGAATTCTTATATATAAAAGCTCCGTAAGGACAAGAATTTTCTTTTCTATTGACTTTGAGTCTCTCCCTCACAGTATAGAAAGTAAAAGGTACTCTATAGGAAGCTAATTTGTAAGTGCTGAATGAATAATTTTTACTGAAGGTTAATTTATTATAAATTGCAGGAACTGAATGACTGTGAACATGGAAATTAAGGTAATTGCCAAGAGATATTGGGGAAAGTCACCCCACAAATGACTGTTAAAGATTTAAAATATGCAGTCCCTGACTTACAAATGACCTTTGGCTGTATAGTAAATTCTTCAGCTTATAAATCTCTTTTTCCCCTCCAAAAACATGTACATTCATGACAGGCAGGGGCTTAGTCACAAGAAGGCCCCTCAGTCAAAACAGTGACCAGCATTTTTCTATAAAGGTTAGATAGTAAATATTTTAGACATTGTGGCCATCTATCTCTGTTACAATTACTCACCTCTGACATTATAACACAGAAGCAGCCATAGACAATAGATATAAGCAAATGAGTGTGCTGTATTCCAATAAAACTTTATTTATAAAAATAGGCAATGGAGCAGTTTTGGGCAGCAGAATGTAGTTAGTCACCCCCTGGTGTCTTCATAATGTACCTAAAACACCACACTGTCCTTACTGACCTGTAAAACTAAATGCCATGTGCAGGGGGTGGTGTTTCAGGGGGAAAAATCATTTTATTCTTACAATGTAAAGTATTAGAAGCACCTTCCACACTCTATACATTTGGTGATGTATACACACGGCCAACTCTATACATTTGGTGATGACCAACTCCTGAGAGGGCAGCAGGTTCATGCAACCGGAGACACGGAGCCATGTCTTTTCAAGCCTTCTAGATCAGTCTGTGAGGGCTGTCATATCAAAATGCCACACACTGGGGGACTTAAACAACAAAAATTTGTTTTCTCACAGTTTTGGAAGCTCAAGATCAAGGTGATCAAGATCGAGGTGATCAAAGCAGTGTCTGTTTCTTCTGAGGCCCCCCTCCTTGGCTTGTAGATGACCATTTTCTTTCTGGGACTTTACATGGTTTTCCCTTGGTGCATGTCTATGTCCAAATTTCCTCTTCTTATACAAACACTAGTCATATTAGGTTAGAGTCCATGCTAAGGACTTCATGCTGATTTAATCACCTTTCCAAAGACCCTATCCCCAAACACAGTCACATTCTGAGATATTGGGGGTTAGCACTTCAATATGTGAATTTTGAGCAGACACAGTTCAGCCTATAATAGCCTTCTCTTAGAGGCAGCTCAGAAATGCTGAAGTCTAAAGCCCATTCCTCAGTTCCCCTTTCCCTTTCGCTTCACCTGTCCGTGGACCTATGCATCCCATTTCCCTTTCCATGGCTACCACCAGCTGTGTAGAATCTAGACTTCCTCCTACTCCACTCTACCAAAGTACAGATACATCTGTCAGCTTCTCTCTGACTTCTCCAGCCCATAAAGCACACTTAAGGCCATCTGAAGATTTTTAAAGGTTTAAAGTAGCAAGTAATGAATGTCCTTTTCCTCTTCCACAAATTAAATCTTATTAGGACAGGCATAGTCAAGAGAGGTCCAAAGAAAGATTTGCCTATTTTACTGTTAAGAACAATAATTCACATCAACGTAGAACTTTACCACCAAAGTATATTATGTAGCATTACTATGATCCCATCAACATGAAAATGAAAAAGCAACAGTGAAAGAAAAAACAAGCA
>NC_043706.1:134024733-134026617 GCF_006229205.1 Suricata suricatta | reverse complement strand
GTAGCAATCACATGAGTTGAAGAAAAGGAAAAAAGTTCTCTCTGGGTGTTAACAAGTTAAGCTACTCAGTTATACATTGATTGGCTGCTGATTTTATCTTCAGGAAGTCCACAGCTGTCAGTCCTATGATCAGAATGTCTATTCTCCTACTGACTTCTCAAGCAATCGCTTAAAACAATTGCCACTTGGCCCAGTCCAAAGATTTTGGCCCAGTTCAAAGGAAGGTAGGGCACGATTTCTGCAATGGCCACTCGACTCTATTTTAAAATGGCTCTATCATGTCAGCTTTTCATAATCCCCAGGGTAGCGTTGAGGAACTCGTAAAGTGGACCTCCCCAATTTACAAACGTAAAATCTGAGCTTTAGAGAATTTCAGTGATTTTGCCCAACAAAATGTAAGTAGATTACACAGTCAGAAAGATCCAGGGCTCTGACTCAGATTTGGGGTTATTGGGTCCTGATGTTGCTCACAGAGTATAAACTGCAACCTGCTTATTTTAAATGAAAGTGAGAGTGTGGCATTTCTAATTGGGATAAAGGAGGTGAGGGTGGGGGCTAGACTTGCCTGAAGATTCAATCCTTGGAGAAGGGGAAGAAGGTTGACTGTTCAGGAAGCACCAAACCTCAATCAACAGAAGTGTTTTTCCCCCTCCCTCCCCACCTTCCAGGTTGATGGTCACCAGACTAAAGTTTGAAGTACTAGCTTAGAGGAAAGGTGAGGGACAAGATGTACGGGGCTGCCGGCTCCCCAAAACCACTCCCTGCGGGGTAAGAGGGCAGAAGTCTATCCCAAGAGGTACCTGCCGGCATGACTACAAGCGAGCAGGATTGGGGCGCTATTTCAGAAATTCCTAGCTGATGGTTCTTTTTTCTTTTTTTACGTTTATTTATTTTGAGAGAGAGACAGAGAGAGCACAAGCGTGAGAGGGGCAGAGAAAAAAGGACAGAGAATCCCAAGCACATTCTACGCTGTCAGCTCCGGTCTTGACCTGGGGCTCAGACTCACAAACGGTAAGATCATGACCTGAGCTGAAGCCAAGAGGCTGTCGCTTAACAGACTGAGCCACTCAGGTGCTCCCCGGCTGATGATCCTTAATGTGCAGACTTCATAGGCACGTGTAAGGCACTAGTCAGCCTGGGTCTGCCTGCCACCTGTTTACAGAAGAAATGGTCTGTGGGGGATAAGACCTAAGGAGAAACCTTCACATCCGAATACCTGATGTTGAAAAGAAATGGTACAATCCTTCCCTCCCTGTCTTCTAGAAAAGGCTTTTTTTTCCTAAAGGGCATGATGCTTAAATCGTTCCAACTAAGACTGCAGCGCTCTTCAAAGGGGCTTTCTATGACTGCCCTTGGGAGAGAGTGCCAAAACACATTAGATTGTGCAGCTCTAATTTGAAAAAATGTTTCTAATTCAGATCCTACAGTTTCCTTTAGTAAATTTCATGGTCTTATTTCTCTTTAGACTTCCTCTTGGCACCATATATAATCCTACCCTTCTTTTTACCTTTCAGATGGCAGTCAAGAGTTATTGCATCTCTCCAATTCATCACTTAGCTAAGACATATAAAGCATTTTGAGTTATTTTAGCTACCTTCTTCAGGCTTAAGCCCTTAATATGATCTCTTTATCGTCCCCAGCACTCTTCTGGCAAAAGAGCTCAAAAATTGGGAGGAATTTTAAAGATCACCTTAGTCTAGTGACATAATTAATACCTAAATCCTATTCCGGCAGACCAATAAAAAGAACCCCAAATGGCTATTCAGCCTACAAGTAACTCAAAATTGTATGAGTCCATGTTTTCTTTGTTTGGACAATGGAAATCTATTTTCCTGGGGTCTGTTGTTGTTGTTACTTTCGTTCTTGTGGCAAAAAAAAAAAAAA
>NC_043706.1:133708581-133710795 GCF_006229205.1 Suricata suricatta | reverse complement strand
GGGAGGCTAAGGTCCAGCCCTTGCCATGGTGGATAGGAATCCTTGTTTGACTTTTTAAAACAAGGAACATTCTCTCCTGCCCGCCCCCTTTTTAACAGGGCTTTCAATTAGTCTGGCGAGTGAGAGCCTAAAATAAGTTAAATTGGTGAAAGAACATAACAACTGAAAAAGAATATCAGAGAGAGAGAGAGAGAGAGAGAGAGAGAGAGAGAGAGAGAGAGAGAAAGAGAGAGAGAACGAGAACACATGCTGGAGAGAAGCATGTGTTTGGTGCCAATAAGCTCTCGGTGTTACCGGAGCTGTTCTGTGAGTCCTTGTTCCTGTCCCTGGTGAACTTTCAGTTCTGTCAGTCAGGCTGGGTCTAGGTTATGCTGAGGTAACAGAAAGCTCTGACATCTCTGAGCTTTGTCATAAGCAAAGTTTCTTTCCTGTGCTGTCACACCATGGTGCATTGTTCCTCTCTGGGACCCTAGATCCACAGAGCAGTTCCATCCGGGACACCACAAGCCATGGTAGCAGAAAGAAAATCATGTGTCAGCTTTTAAAGGTTCTATTAAAAAATTTTTTTAATTGTTTATTTTTGAGAGAGAGACAGACAGACAGACAGAGACAGCATGAGCAGGGGATGGGCAGAAAGAGAGGAAGACACAGGATCCAAAGCAGGCTCCAGGCTCTGAACTGTCAGCACAGAGTTCTACGCAGGACTCGAACTCACAAGCCATGAGATCATGACCTGAGCTGAAGTCTAATGCCTAACCAACTGAGCCACCTGGGCACCCCTAGACCTTCCGCTTTTTACTTCTGTTCACATTTATTGGCCAAAGCAAGTCACATGGCCTTGCCTAACTCTCAGAGAGGAAGAGGGAGACCCCATGTGCCCTAGGGGAGGACCAGGCATATTTGGTGGGTGCACTGACAAGTACTGCAGAGTTTGTAGTGGAGAAGATTCAGGATGCAGAGGTTCTGAGTTTTGGGCCCTCTTAATCTTAGAGCTCACTGCTCTTTGAGGGCTGCATAGTCACAAAGACTTGTGGTCCTTAGGTGATGAAGAACAAAGGCATGTGAGGAATGAAAAGGTGTGAATTTGGTACATTTTCCTGGAAAATTGAGGAATGATGATCCAAGAGTTTCTCCTTAGCATCTGAGGAGTGACTGACATCTCCTGGGTACCTTTGTACCCTTTGCTGTAGTGCTCTGGTCATGAAGTTCCATTATCCATTGTTTATGACTATCTGATTATGGGGAAATGGAAATTAGGCTGCTTTGTGTACATGTGTAACACGGCTTTGTAGTTTCACACCCATGAGACCGTGATCAGGAAATCTAGCTGAGCCCATTTAGGGATGGACATTCATTCATTCATTCATTCATTCCTATCAGCCTGAAAATCAGTTACTGCCTAGTACGATTCTAGATAGAAAGCTTTGGAAATTTATTAGCAACTGCGAAAGTTCATGTTTATGTCTAAGAATCAGTTATAAATGCAAAATGCAATGTTTTTCTATTTCTTATGGAGGAAAATGTCATGCTTTGCTATGGTTGAATATTTAAAAGAGCCCTACAACTTGAAGTCTCTCTCAGGAGAAACCACAGTCAGGCATGTTTATAGGTCACATTTAAGTCAGAGACGTGAGTGTCTTTCCCTGGCAGACTTTGGCTTATTTTGAAACGGCTCATTTTAGTTCTTGCTGGGTATCAGAGGCATCCCAGTGTTTGGGGGCTATGAGTCAGATTCATATTCATAGCTGAAATGATGTTAATACTAGCTAAAATGAGAAGGATTTCTTCACCTCTTAGGAGTTTTTTGAAGAGCAACCAAGTGACAATTAAAAAAAAATCTTAAAACTATTTTCAAAGTTTCCTCTCTAAGTGACTCACTGCAGCTGGCTTACTCTTACATAAGCATCTGTGTATAAATAAATATGACTATGGGACACAGTGTAAACACAAGTGGAAAATAATATTTTTGTTAGTAATCGCTGTGTTTGGGGCCCCTGGGTATTTGAAAGCACTCTTCAGTTGATTTTCTTATGGAAGATAGCAAGCACTTGCTACTTGCTTTCTGGATGGAATGTCTAAAAAAAAAAAAAATAAATAAACCTAAACAACCCTCCACACAGTGGAATACTTTGGTCAAGGCTTTTGGTCAATGGTGCATCATTGAGTTTCCCCTCATTTTTATTTCACTAGATAAGGAGACAGGATTGAAAGCCC
>NC_043706.1:133646832-133708481 GCF_006229205.1 Suricata suricatta | reverse complement strand
GGTGGGCGAGTAGCGCAGCAGCCGCACCGGGCCGCCCGCGTCCCCCGGGGGCTCCGCGTCCCCCGGGCCGCCGCCGTTGTGGAACTCGACCCGCAGGCAGCCGTCCAGCTTCCCCAGCGTCTTGATGAGCACCCTGGGGCTCTTGCGGTCCTCGCCCGGTGGCGGCGGCGTGGCTGCGACGCTCTCGTTGGTACCGTAGCAGTTGAGAAGGTGCCCATTGCAGTCCCTGGAGGCCGCGTGCTCCTGCGCCCGCTCGTGCCCCACGTAGTGGAAGCCGTTCTCCGGGGAGAAGTAGTCGCTGCCCGAGGCATTCGGCCTGTGCTTGGCGTACGCGCTGCTTTTGGGGCCCTTGCACGTGGGTCCGCCCGGTCTCGAGGCGTAAGGCTGGTTACTCTTGCAGTGAGACAAGCAGCTTCGGGCCAGGGACCTGGACTTGTACCCGCCGCCGCCACAGTGCCCCCGCCCGTGCAGTGACTTGTCCTCTTTTGCATGAATGCTGCGGATTTTCAGGGAGCAGGGCTTTTGCTTGGCGCCAGTAATAGTATTGCTGTGATTTTTTGATCCTTGAAGAGTGTACTGACTCTCAGAGTTCCCCATTTTATCCTAAATGAAGAAGAGTGGCAGCAGTAAGAAACATGACCTAAAGTACATTCCATTTTGACAGAATTTTCTTACAAAAAAAAAAAAAAAACCAAAAAGGTTCCCCACCTTACAAAGGAACTAAGCAACGTGTTTGCTGTGCCTCGCACAACTCAGCAAAGCAGGGATACAAGTTACTTACTGAATTTGTTTCCTACACACCATGCAGGTCACTAACCAAGTAGATAATATTGCATGCCCATGTGCTAGTTACTCTACACGCGTAATTTATGATGCTAGATCGGAAACTGAACTGGCATAAAGATCAGCTTAAGGCAGAGACCTCCTTAAGTCTTGGTATTGGGAGGTTCTGAATAAATGATTTTTGTAGAGAAAAATGAGGGGAAAGCACCTGTCACTCCAATACACTGATCTTTCAGTGATTAGAGAGATTTTCGTTATATACAAACTACCAGAAGAGCTAACACCACACCTCAATATAAGAGATTACTGCTCAAAACCACCTAGTCTGTATGAGTCCAGGTACCATACTCTGTTGGCGCTCTGATCTTCTCAAAGTAGAAACAACAAAAGAAAAGGAGTCCCCAAAGACTGGGCTAAGATGAAGAATGGGGGTGGGGGGGGAGAGAAAATAAAAGCTCTCATTTGGAGCAGAAAACATTTTAATAATACTAATCTCTAGGGTTTCTCTAAAGTCTTTAAGGGTCCTCACTTTAGAACATGATGAGAAAAAATAATTTGAAGCTGACTTACCAGAATCTGAGTCCCTGAAAAAAACTGTGAGATTCTTTTTAAAACCCCAATTTGCTCAATGAGTCTATTAAGCCAAACACATGAATTGAAATCAGATCCAAATCTTCCCCTCAGCATTTCATTCTAACTACTATATCACTAACAGGCAGGCTGAAAGTCATGTTCTCAGGTCCCTTTCGAAATGAATTTAGTAGGTTTTAAATTTCAGTTCTTTTCCACCTAAGAAAGTACCACCACAAAACAAAAGTCAAATGAATTGATTTTTCATTGGTGGGAACTAGCAAACACCTTTCAGAACAAAAATAAGCAGATCAAACAAATGAAGTCATTCATACCTTAATCAGAGTCTTGCAACTTGACGTGAACCACACTTCATCTGAGTATCTCTCAAGTCTAGTCTGTGCTCTGAGGGAGATTAATAGAAGGCTTCACAGGGTCCGGGAACAAGGCAGCATGGCCAACAAGTATGGGGAGGGAGTCCAGGAAATGATCCTGAAAAACAAGAGAACCATCGAGCATTTTACACCAAGCTTCCAAAAAGGTAAAAACAAAAGTTGCATGTAAATTCTACCAAGAAACAACCAGTGTCCAGAATCACTGTGCAAATAATAAATGAAATGTCTGTAAACCGCTTGATTCATTAGAGGCGTTGGAAGATGTAAAAGAAGCTAGAAGTGCCCGTCCACTCTCGTAAAGAACATTAATTCAACGCACAGTCTGCAGTCCAATGAGTGCCTTTGTTTGAGCAGAGGGCAGGTGAAGGCTCTAGCATGAGTCACCGCTCATCTGTCACCGCCGTCAGGAAAACAACTTTTGGTCTCTGCACACGAACAGGACAGCGGGAGCATCATCCTGATAGGACAACACTTCATTGTTTGCGATTTGACTCAGCAGTAAAAAAAAAAAAAAAACCCACAACGCGGAATCACAGTAAAGCAGTCCTTGCCCAAAACAGTTTGTGTTATAGACGTTGACCCTATAAAGGAGATACAAAGTTTTTTTCCAGCATGTGTTTGGGCCTCTTCGCACAAAAAGTAGGGGCAGGAGGCCCAACTTGGATGGAAGAGAGCAGGTTGGGGGAGTTGCCATCTGGTGGTGCTCACTCCTGGGACACAAAGCCTGAATTTTCTCTGCAGACATAGCAGAGCAGGGATGGTGTAATAGTGACTTATTTCCCTTTCAAAAAAAGAAATTATTTGTAATTGCGTTACGCATAGCAGAAAACTTACCATATTAACCACTATAAAGTATACAGTTAATGGTGTTAAGTACCTTCACTTTGTTATGCATATTCTCCATCTCCCAAAACTAAAGCTCTATACCCATTAAACAACTCCCCACCTCTCTCTAGCCCTGGCACCTACTATATTCTATTTCTTGCCTCCATGAATCTGATACCCTAAGTATCTTATGAAAGTAGAATCACACAGCACCCATCTTTTCATGACGGGCTTATTTCACTTAGCATAATGACTTTGAGGCTCATCCATGTTATAGCATGTACCAGAATTTCCTCCCTTTTTAAGGCTCATATTCTACTATATGTATGGATCACGTTTCTTTTGTCTACTTATCCATCATTGGATACGTCGATTGCTTCCCATCTGTTGGCCACTGTGAACCATGCTGCTATAAACATGGGTGGATAAATGCTGCTTTCCCAGAAGTGGAATTGTTAGCTTATATGGTAACTCTATTTTTTATTTTTTGAGGAACCACCATACCGTTTCCCACAGTGGCTGCGCCATTTTACATCCCCATCAACTGTGTACAGGATTCCAGTTTGTCTACACTTCCACTAGCACTTATTTGTCTGGGGTTTTGATAGTGGCCGTCTACAGGTATGAGAGGACACCATGTTCAGTTTCACTGTGCATTTTCTCTAATGATTAGTGATGGTAACCATCCTTTTATGTACTTATTGGCACATAGCTTGTGTTAACGCCTTTGGAGGGTTCAAGAGTGACTTTTAAAGTTCATGAAGAACTGGTCTAGGCCCTAAGTTTCTTCAATAAAGCCAAAGACCCAAGTCTGCCTGAGGCTGTCTGTACACACACATGGATTTTAAATTGAGGCCCAGGAAGATGTCAAAAAGATTTCTCTCTTTGGCACTGCAGGAGGATGTAAGAGCTCATTTCAGGCCACCCTCTCCCTAACATGGCCTGAACTGGCACCTGCTGTGCTACTGACCACTTATCTTTTAGTGAGCGGCTCCCACAGGTACCTGAAAGAGGGACTAACCCATTGCTTGAGATTTCATTAAAACACGGCCCCCAGGACAGCTCCATGCCCAGAGGTGAATCACAAGAACCCCACCTTTTAAAAGCTCACAATCTGGGACGCCTGGGTGGCTCAGTCAGTTGAGTACCCAACGTTGGCTCAGGTCACGATCTCACCGTTAGTGGGTTCAAGCTCCGTGTCTGTCTCTGTGCTGACAGTTTAGAGCCTGGTGCGGCTCTAGATTCTGTGTCTCCCTCTCTCTCTGCCCCTCCCCCACTCATGCTCTGCCTCTCTCTCTCTCTCAAATAATAAAACATTTTAAACAATTTTAAACATAAATAAAACCTCACAATCTGAGTTGTCAGCATTTTTTCAGCTCCATCTTCTTTTTAACTTAGGGAACTAGAAGTGGCCAGAATTGCTCCTGGCTGTCACCACTGCAACCTCTCCCACGAACTGATTGAGGGAGATGCTGTGCTTGTTTATTTTCCTCAAGGCCAAGGCCCGCTGATGACCCCAAAGGTGAAAGGCTCCAGGGTCGCTCACCCACAGCCGGCCCGGTTGGGTCAGGCCCCTCTGACCTGAAGGTCACATGCCTGAAGAAAGGCACACACGGCACTGGCGTCAAGCTCTCCAACATAAGTGACACAAAACTGCCATTGAGAGGCCCCCTCTGTCAGCTGCTCGAGGACACACAAAGGCCAGGATTCAAAGCCGCAGAATGGCCCCAGGATGGAGGCTTAGTCCCCAGCAACAGGTTACAACCTGAATTAATCTTCTGACTTTTGAAATTAAATAGTTTCATTTTTATGCCATGTTATATTTCAAAAACATAGCCTTGGACCTTGTCCTTTTCAAAACGCTGTCCACCCAAGGCCTGCAACTTTGGGGCTCAAACAGCATTCAATAAGCACCTGTGGAACTAAGTGAAAGCACCCTCACATACCAGAAGACTGACTTGAGCACAAAGAGCAGGAATCATTCCCAACTGGGTCTGGCCAAGGGACTCACATGGATGCCCATGAGGAAATGTTTCAATAATTGGCCCAGCGCTGCCCAGGGAATAGCAAAGGAGCGAGGAAGGAGGTGGAGAACAGTGTGCATTGTTCCACATGGTAATGCCTACCAGCTGTTCAGCATCTTCGGCCAATCCCGGCCAAAGAAAACCAGCCTCACACTGGAAGAAGAAGAAGAACTGATGCAATATTTATGAGGAACTTATTGACAGGAAGGCTAGTCTCTGAGGGAAACGGCTGCCCCTGAGGGGTTTGGCAAATTGAACAGATACTTATTGGTCACGCTTCAGCTGTGGTTTTTGTTGGAGACAAAAGAGAATAAATAGGTCAAATGTTCGGCACCCCGGACTCCTTTACTGAGGGAATTTTACGGTATTCAAGCTAAAAAACTTTTTTTGTTGTTGTTGATAGAAAGGTGGCTGAAAATACTCAACAAATTTCCTGTGAACTTTTTAAAAAAACAGAATCATTCAAACCCCATAGTTTTACACACATATACACACACACACAAATACGTATTAGGTATACTAACCTGCAATATGTATTGGGAATACTAACGTAATAATGTGTATTAGGTACGTTAACCTACAGTTTGTTATTAGGTGTGCTAATGTGCACTGAAGCCCGCAACTGAGAATTTAAGCGAAGTCATTTAGCAAATATTGGGTGCTGTATGAATAATTTTTAGTTAATTCTTTTACTACAAAATAAAATATTGCCATTTTTAAAAATGGACAATCTCATGAACCTAAAAGACGAGCAAATTAAAAAAACCCTTGTCTTTTGCATTCCCCAATCATATAAACCTGCTATGGTGCTTGTTGCTTTTTAAGCTGAAATCACAAATAAGAGGGGATGTTTTTTGCCAAACTTGTGATCAATGACCACCCCAGAAATGCCCAGCAGTGTGAAGGAATTCACAAATAGACCACAATACCAACAGCCACCACAGTGACCCACTGGATTCCACAGCAAAACATCTCTCGGGGTGGGGGTAGGGGATTCAAGATTTACCTTTTCTTTATTTGCCTTGATCTTGGGCTTGAACTGATGTGTCAGATTCCCAAAGTCTCCATTTCCATGCAGTGCAGAGTTTACAGCAGGGGAAAGAGTGCTTTGTCCCTGGCCTGAGCGGGCATCTCAGAAGGAGGCAGCTAAAAGAGGGGTGAGAGCCAGCCCCTGGGGGGGGGGGCCCGATGGTTCTGTGAGGAGGACGGGGCTCAGTGGGGACGAGCACAACAGAGGCACAGGGACCCTGCACAAAAGCGGATTTGTGGCGGGGCAAGGCGGGGAGGGAGGCTGGAGTTCTACCACCAAGGCTGCTCACAGCCTCCCAGAGAGATTCTCATACAGAAATAGGAGCCTTATCCTTGTCCAAGGGCAGCATTCCAGATGGTGATAAGAACTAGGAAAAAAGATAAGAATAGGACTAACCATCATTAACCATAACAGTATCTCCTTGGTTTCCTTTGGGGGGAGGGGCGGTGGAGGGAGAGGAATTCAATCATTAAAAAGACAAACCTCAGCATCCCACTCTGGTTTGTGTCAGAGAACCTGGGTTTCAGACCTGTTTCCATGTCTTAAATAGCACAAGTCTTTGGGAAAATTACTTATACTTTCTGAATCTCATTTTCTCCACTTACAACTTGAGGATAAAAATATCTGCCCTACCTACCTCCCAGGGTGAGAATTGGGTGTCGAAGTGTATGTGAAACCACCTAAAAACTGAGAAATACAATACAAACATATAGCCCTGAAGTCTAAATTTGTGTACTATGACATCAGACCTTAGGACAGTCTGTTGTTTCAGGCAGTTTAACTATTAATTATGTTAATTATTACATGTTTATATGTGTATAAATTTGGAATCTTCCAAATTCTGTCAGCACTTTTCTGATTTTTATCAGTTCCCCAAATTATAACTGTAAGAGTCACCTTAAGGTGGCGACCCGACCAAGCGGCCCTTTCTCTGGGGGCTGGAGGAGAACACGTGCACAGACGACCCCCGCCCCTCAGCTGCAGACCTGGGATGTCCTGCCCCATTTGGAAACAGCCAATCATGAAGTTCCAGCTTCCCGTCACCCTGACAGACGAGGCAACCTATTCCAACCCGCCACGCCCTTGAAAGGCCCTTATTTGATAATCTGTCCTCCCAAGATCAAACCCAGAACCCCCTCACCCATAAAACCCCCCTGCCCATCGCCTATCAGGCACGACCTCCCCGACTCCCCACACCCCGGGCCATGGGACCTCGCCCGGGAATCACAGATCCCAATAAAGGCTTTCTTGGCTCCATAACGTGGTCTCTTTCCTCCCATCCCTGCCTCCATCTATTAAATCTTACAATAACAGCATATAAAACTACCTTACTTGTCAGAGGTCTGTCAAATGTCAACAGAAACAATGCACGAGCCATGTGCAGATGTTATTGGACAGTCCTGATAGAAAATGTGAGAACGTAACCTAAGTGCTCATTGAACAACTAGTATTACTTGAAAGTAGGCACTCTCAACTCCATGTGAATTGTGGCCCCAAGGGAACATATGGTAATACCTGGAGACATTTCCAACTGAACCAACTAGAGTCCTAGCATTTAGTAAGTAGAACTTAGGGATCCTGCTAAACTTCCTGCAATCCACAGGAAGGCCCCCAAAACGAATAGTGACCTGTCCTGATATGTATTATCAAGTGGAGGCTGAGAAACTGTGCCCTCAAGGTTTACTGCCTATCTTATTAAAACCACTAAAATACAAGACAATGCCTAAAACTCTGAAACAAATGTGTTCATATCTCCAGGATCCAAACTTAGTAATAAACACTGTAAATAACTGCCCAGAAACCTCCTTCTCTCATTCTGCATCAGTGAACTACACTCAGAACTTGAGAACTGAATCCCATGACTCAAAGAAGCTCAATGCTAACCACAGGCTTGAACTCTATTTGTAAAGGAGGCAGGGAAAAGGAACATCTGGTCTCCCTAGGTCCAGTGCTCAGGAAGAGTAATCCTTACAAATAAAGTGGGCAGAAAGCAAGCTGCTGCTAAGGTCTCAAAAGCTAAACATCCATTGTGGAGCCCCATGGGTTCTATTTCAATTCAGCAGGACCCCTTCCAAATGCATATTAACAGATGAATGGATAAACTAACATGCACCTCGGAGGACACGCATGGCTGGTATCCAGGCAGGGGTGTGGATAATACATTCCATGGAAACAATAGCGTGGCTTTTACACAGTTCATCACCTAAGGAAGCCAATTTATCACAAGGATGGTCTAGACACTCACACCTGTTTTGTAACAAGTTCTAGTATCTGCAGCATTGCTTTAGAAATGTCTGTTCAACTATGAGTCATGACCTATTGTTGGGTCATAAAATTCATTTAATGAATCAATTACCAGTATCTTTAAAAAAACAGAATAGAAACAAAGTGGTGTAGATGATAAAATAGGACAGAAAATGGAGACGTGCATCACAGTAAGGGTAAAAACCGTTTTTATGAAATTAAATTCTCGGGTGTCTCCATATGTCTGCCTGGAAACTGAGGTGTGAAGTACAATCATAGCTTCTTTGCGACAAAAAAAAAAAAGTGTGGAAAAACAATGACTTACAAAACCATGGGTTCCATCAGAACAGCACATCCCATTTTAATTAGACCCAAGGACAAACCAAGTCTAGAGAGTCTCAAAACACTTGCACGACCAATGTCCGGGTGAACACTTGCACTAAAGACAGGAAGATGAAGGTGGGGAGCAGCCACCATCAGCATGCAATTCTGGGTCCCACAAGTGGCTCATGAGCTCCTCACCCTCCTTTGTCCTACAACTTAAGAGAAGCCTTCACTGCGTGTGCAAATTCTTCATAGGAAAGTTAAAAATTATCTCCCCCAAAAGTTAACCGAAAACTTCAGTCTTAAAGAATGAGTGGAATTCTGTTAGATGAAGACAGAAAAGAAGGGCCTTCCAAGGAAAAGAAAACCACATGTTTCTAAGACACGGACACTCTGTGACTGCAAGCCAAGTCCCTAAGTTACCGAACAGGAAGTGAACTAAGTGGAGAAAGACCCCAGCTTGTGCAGGGAAAGGGGACAAGGCAGCAGGGCCTGACCACAGGTGTCAGGGACAGTTTAGAGAGGTGAGAGGTGGGAGAGGAGGGGAGGCTGGGGAGACGTTGACAGTCATTCTCCCCTCACCCCTCCTCATCCCCCAACTGTCCCAGAAGCACCACAGTGTGAGCCATCGCCTAGGGACACCTGAGGAAACTGTCTGGAGAAGGAGCCCACAGCAGATCACACCTTGAAGACCCGCGTGGGGACAGCACCGGCACAGGAGGAAAATGTTAGCGTTGGCAGACACTTGGGAGCTGAAGTGACAAAGAGTTCTACTCATCACTCAACAGGAGTTTGGAGACTTCCTCCAGATTCCACCCCCTCCTGGGCACCGTGAGGGAAACCAAAGAGATGTATGAGCTGATCCCACTCCAAAAAGGGCGGACCAGCTCGTGCAGGGAGGGGCTAATTGCCAACGTGAACCATGTGTAGAATCAATGAGTGAGTGTGCAAAAACTTTAACGGCATGGAGTTTATGGGGGTGGAGACCAACATTCCCACAAATATTACTGGTATGTCGCTGGAATGTTGGGGAGTTGAGAGGCCCAACTCCATCTGAGCCACCACAGAAATTGAAAATATTTGGGGGCGGGGGGGGGGGGACAGTTAATCACCTCTTTGAGCAAAATTACAGAATATAGTTTCAAATAATTCTACTGAAAATAAAAGTTTTTTCTCATTTTTCTTTTAGAAATGATCAAAATGCCTTTCGTGTATTTTTCATCCATGTTCTTTCTAGAGTGTGTCCACGTGGGGTTTTTTTCAATATATCAAATGTTCAGTCCCAACCTCCTTTTTCTCCAAAGTCTACTTCAAATCCGAAAGTTGGCCAACATCCTTGTCTCTACAGACCTTCAGCAGTGCATTTGGTGGCTGCCAAAGACTCACAAGATTCAACATGTGCAGGCTTGACTTTGAAGTAACCTCTCATCTTAAACTTTTATGAACATGAACCCTTCCACAAAAAGGGCGTTCAGGCATGGGTAAGTACTTCCCAAGCCTCGTACCCAAACAGAAGACCTTGTACAGGAGCCTGGGCTAGAACCGCACGGCTTCTCACGGACGCTGGGACCCGCATGGAAGGCGTGTGCCTCAGGAAATCAGAGGCAGGCATGGCACTCCGGAACCTCAATCACGTTCTGTGACCAAAATATACCATGGTAATTGTGCCGAGTGATTCTTGGCAAAATATTTCCTCGTTATACACTGTTCCGCTTAAGTTCAAAAATGAACAGGCTTAAACCACACATTTTTTCCCTCATTTAAGTAGGTGTTTTCCTCACCCTCGTAAATGTGTAACTCTTCTGCTGCAGCTCCGTTTGCTGCCTGATCTGAGAGTTCATTTCTCTAAGGCTTCAGGCTACGATGGAAGTTGTGCTGGGGCCCGCAAGTAAAATTAAGCCAATCATTGCTGAACTTTTCCTTAAATTATATGATGACTCACAACAAGCCTAGGCAGATTTTAGCTGGCAAATTTACAGAAACTTTCAGAAAAAAAAAAGAATAGCGCTAATAAGTATAAATTGTATAATTTTATAGGAATTTACAATTTTTTTGTTATCTAACGTAGATGGGCGCACGGAGGGAGGGCCTCATGTGCCCTGAGCTGCTGCGTGCCGAGGCTGTCTGAGACACGAGAACGCCCAAAGCTTGCAGGATCATCCCTGTTGCACAGCCCCCAGGGATTACATAATTTCACCAAGCTCACTAAGGGGCAAAGGCAGGAATCCAATCTGGGCTTTTTTTTAATCTTTTTTTTTTTTTTAACATATGCATTACATCAAAATCATTTTTTAAGATTATTTTTTGACGTTTAGTTTTGAGGGACAGAGAGAGATGGAGCATGAGCAGGAGAGGGGCAGAGAGAGGGGGAGAATCTGAAGCAGGCTCCAGGCTCTGAGCTGCCAGCACAGAGCCTGATGCGGAGCTCGAACTTGTGAACCACCAGATCATGACCTGAGCTGAAGTCAGACGCTTAACTGACCTGAGACATCCAGGTGCCCCATCAAAATCATTTTAAATGTTTCTTTACTTTTCAGTCTGAAATCATCCCCCCCTTTTTAAATATATTTTAAAATTTTTTTAATTTATTTTTGAGAGAGAGACAGAGCGTGAACAGGGGAGGGGCAGAGAGAGAGGGAGACACAGAATCCGAAGCAGGCTCCAGGCTCTGAGCTGTCAGCACAGCGCCCCATGCAGGGCTTGAACTCACAAACCGTGGGATTGTAACCTGAGCCAAAGTCAGAAGTGTAACCAATTGAACCACCCAGGCACCCCCCCCCTTTTTTTTTTAAGTACAACTTAACGTTCAGGTTTTTCTTCTAGAAGAAACATTGTGATCCATGTCCCTTTCATAAAGAAAGTACTGAAAACATCTTTCTCTGGAGGTATCTTTTTCCAGGCAGTAAAGGCTTACACAGTTGGGAATGAAGACAGGGGAGGAAGTGAAAAACTCAACTTTTAAGTCAACTAAGGAACTGTAAGGTTAAAATGTAGTTATTCCATTCCACTTTACGAAGACGTGCTTTACAAGGAACATCACATAGAGGAAAAAAAATCTGTTTTCTTAGTAGTGTAAGCGTCATCATCAGTCTCCTAAACATCCACTGGAAGTTAGAATATACATCCCAAAGGTGTGGGGATGGAACATGGTGACAGAGACCACCAAACGGCATCTTCCTGAAGGTTCAATTTCATCTAATGCTAAGTAACTTACTGTTTAATAAATATATCATGAAGTAAAGTATAAAATTAACACGTTTAACGTAAAGTACAGGAGTCCAACAGTGTTTAGCATTTGCATTAAGTGGCTGTAACTACTGCATGCTAGGGAAGATGCCCTTTCACTGATCAACCCAGTATATGTTTACTGAGTAAATATTCTGTGTTGGACACCGTTACAGGCATTGAGAATATAACAATAAAGAGAAACCCCCACCCCCAAAATTCCTGCTTTTTTGGAGCTTTAATTATAGGGGGCAGGGATGAACAATGAGCAAGGAAAGTAAGTTATTATAAAGTGACAAGTATTTTATCAAGAAAAAAAATGAAGGGGATATTAGGCCATGTGGGGGAGGGGTGCTGTAGCAGTAGAAAGGGAGCCGAGGAAGGCCTCGCCTAGTGGTGACATTTAACCAGTGGTGACTAGCAGGAGAGAGACCATGTGGCTTCTGGGGAAAAGGCACTCGAGGCAGAGGGCAGAAAGTGCAAATGCCCCGAGAGGTGAAACAGGCGGGCCAGTGTGGCTGGCACAGAAGGGGTCAAAGGAGGGACATATTCTGCAGCCCAAAGGGACATTTTAAGGCCACTGGCTTTCGTGTTGAGACTGAAAGTCATGATTAGAGGGTGGGGACTCCAGAAGGCTCATCGTGGGCCACATTTCAAGAGGCCCACTGTGGCTGCCGTGCGTTGGACTGTCCGCAGCTGAGCGGAGGCTGGGGGCGGGGAGGCGAGCAGGCTGCTAGAGTGATCCGGGTGACAGAGGGGTGCGCTGGACTTGGGGGGAGTGGTGAGCAATGGCCTGCATCTGGATACAGTTGGAAGACGGGCCAACAGGATTCCCACGAGGATGGGCATGCGGGGCAACAGGTCATGAGGCCGCAGTGATTTTCATGCTGGAGGAATGGGGAAGGCACAGCGGAGGAGGCGGAGGAGAAGACAAAGCAGTGGGTTTGAGATGTCTGCTGGACATTAGAGTGGCCGTGTCCAGGGGGCCACTGCAGGGAGAAGCCGGCGTTCAGGGGAAAGATGGGCTTGAGGTACAAATGTGCTACTCGTCCTTATGACGATGCGATTTAAGACACAAAATGGATGAGCTCTCCAGGGAAGCAAAGAGGGCCTGGGCACTCCCAAGCGAAGAGGTCAAGTCAACAAGGAGAAGCACACAAAAGAAACAGAAGGAACAGTCAGTGAATCGAATTAAGAGGAAACCAAGAAAATATGTTGCCCCGAAAGCCAATCAAACAAATGTATTCCAGGGGTGGCTGCGGGGGGAGCTCAGTGAGTGAAGCAATTGACTTTGGTTCAGGTCATGATCTCCCAGTTCGTAAGAAGTCCTGCCCTGGGCTCTGTGCAGACAGTGTGGAGCTTGCTTGGGCCCTCTGCCCTCCTCATCCCCCCCACCCCCACTCAAAAATAAACAAACACTTAAAAAAATCTATTTCAGGGAGGAGAATGTGAGGAAGTTGCCAACTGTTTCTGACGGTCTAAATAACAAGGACTGATAGATAACGGAGCACTGAACTTAGCAACATGGAAGTTCGTCCATGAACTTGACCAGAGTGGAGCGGAGGTGGAGATAGCGGGGTCAGAGTGAGTTTGAGGATGAGGTCCATGAAACTGAAGATGGCGAACAGAAGCAGCTCCCTCCAGTTTTACTCTAAAGGCGAAGAGAGGAAGCGAGCAGCAGCTAGAAGCACAGGGAATCCACAAAATGGTGGTGGTCACTGGGGGGTGTCTGTCTTCAGGAGAAATCGCAGCACTGAATGAGAACAATGGGAGAGAAAACGTGCTGTGTGAGAGAGAGAGGGGCAAATGCTCAACTCTTGTCCTTAAGGAGCCAAAGCAGAAGGACTCTCATGTACAAGAGGAGGACTGTCCCCAGAGCAATCACCCGCAACTATTAGAGAAGCTTCAGAAAAACCATTCGAAAACAATCCACAGATAGAGCAGGGCGTTAACTTAAGTGCGGAACTCTTTGGGAGAGCACCTGCCACTGTGTCTTCTTATAATTTCCATTTTCCCCTATAAGTCATGTGTGGGGGGGGAATAAAGGTACCACTTATTTCCAGGGCGTTCTGTTGTTGGTCTGCATGTACCTTGTCTGCTGCTTTTGATTCATCTGTGGTCATCTTATCAGTTTCAATGGAATACATATGTACATGTGCAAGCACGTGTGTATTCATGACTTTATGGATGCTTTTCCTGAAGCTCCCTACTCACTACTAACTTCTACTATCATGACTTGTCCTGGTTTATGATGGTCTGTGTATAATGCTTCCTTTCACTGGTCACTCCACCTTCCAGGAATGGCTAAAGACGACACGAAAATACTTTCCTTCTCTCCACCCGGAATTCCTTTTCATTGGCTTTCATCATACGAACTTTCAGTTTTCATCTTTCCCAACCCATAGACTCTGTGTCTCTTAAGCCTTCCCGCACATCTCCAGCTTAGAAGCCCTGCCCGAACAATTCTGCCACCATAGAGATGTGTCATGGTCAAGTACAAAAACAGGATAAGGATTATTTTCACTTTCCAGTGTTGTCCTAAAGATAGCCAGGATTTTTAAACCTTTATTTAAGTCTTAGGAACGCCCTGAACCAACTTCTTCCTGACATTATCTGTAGCACCCACCACATCCCTTTCCTACAGTGAAATGATAACTCGGTCTATCACTGTATAAGTGTTTATTTTTCCAAAAGCGCCTTGCATTACCTTGGCACTAAAGTAAAGCCCATCTGTTGTTTTTCTGTTCCCTTCCATGCCTCCCTCTCATAAAGCACAGAACTAACAAATCCTAAACAGTCTTCTATCGGAATAGGATTGGGGGGTGGGAGTGACAACTCTTCATCTAAGGCTGAACCAGGAAGACTGGAAGATGAAGTCTCATCAAAGGTGTCTTGTACACACAGGTTACAGCAGCACATGTACACCTAAAATCCTCCCTGGTAATCAGTCAGTGTGGATGATGCCCAGCAAATGAGTGTACGACTTTGAATTTCCTTAGGAGACAAGAAACACAACTCTTTGTCTTATGTCCAACTACAGCTTTACGTCTGTCTGGTTTGACAAGTAGGTAAGTAGATGAAAAAAAGAATGGAGGGAGGGAGGAAAGAAAATGGATGCGTGTAAGAGGTGTGTGTATAAACATATATATATATATGCACACACACATATACATATGTATACACATATACACCTCTATCATTTACAAAGATAGAGCGGTATATACCAAAGTATTTTCAATTAAAGAAACAGGTAGTATAAGGAAGGGACTAACAGGATACGTGGTATCCCAGCCCAGCTCAGCAGTTAATCATCTCGGTGATTTTGGACAAGCCACGTCAGTTCCGTGGTTTTCCAGTTTTCCCATTCGAAAATTGTCTGAGGTCCCTTCTCACCCTGACAATACTCTGGGCTATAAACAGCTAACAACAGTATACAATATATTCCCGGGACTCTGACATTACAGCCTCTTACCATTTGTAAGCCTGTTTTAGATAGGACTTGAGTAACAGAGACACTCACCCTGCCATTATCAGAATTCAAACTATTACAAACGCGATGTTTAGTACTTGTATCATCAACAGTCCAAAATTCAGAACTATTACATTACTACTACATTTACCTGCTTTAATACTGTTGAATCCACACTATTTTTTTTTTGACCCGTCCTAATAAAGCCATTTTTATCTTGGCCCTTACCTTAAGATCTAATTTCAAAGAAAAATGCAGATTATCACTTAAAATACTTTTTATCTCCAAAAAGTCTAAATGATCCATAGAAATAATTGTTTTTAAATCTCACAGCAGAGTTAAGGGGGCGGTCTCGCTAACCCAGTTTGTCACCTCCACATAAATGAATCTTACAAAGTGGGCCAAACCTGGAGGTGCGCACAGGCATAGACAAGTGTCCCACCTGACATGTAAGGAACGCGCTTTCCTTTCCAGCCTCCCCCAACCATCCTTCCCACATCCTTCTGACATCTACGGTAAACAGTGGTTAGAGCAACCTTTAAATCTGACTTTTACATCTCTGAAAAAGGGAATGTGTCTCTTCTCAAACACAATCAGAGACCACCAAGACAGAAGTATCTACTTTATTCAGTGGTGAAATGAGGGGCCACTTTGGAAGGATAATCTCTTGGCAAGGGACCTCCCCTTATCTCGCACTTCCAGGCATCCCTGAGCAGGCCTGGTCGAAGGAGAGGGCGTTGCAAGTTCCTCCCTCCGCACTAAAATCCTGAAGGGAGAGTGTTATCTACTTGCCTCCAAAACCCTATTTGCAGTCTGGTTAGTCCGTGCTGGAGGCACAGGGGCTCCAAGAGACGTTGGCTCTGTCTCCAAGCTCTGGTAACAATCAAAGTCGTTGACATATGCTAATCTGACCAGAGGAGAGGACCAGTCTCTCCAGAGCAGCACTTTGTAGATCCAAAGGAAAAGTAAAAAATGTTACCAATGTTTCTATGAGTTCCAACCTACCAGAACCATACTTGCCACTGCCCCATCTTCAAAATGACATTTCAGTCAAGGAACTAAAGGCATGGACGGTGGACGGTGTATCCACAGGGAAGAAACACACTGAAGACACCACACACACTGCTATCCTAAAATAACTCATAACCCCGTTGTACTCAAAGTAAGCAAAAACTCTGGAATCCCGAAGTGTGATGGAAGGCCACGGTGAAATACTTCAACGTGTTAAGAAAAACCCTAGCGGCTGTTCAGCCATACCCCTAACTTTCCAGAAATTCTATAAATAATCTTCCAAGTTACAATGACTTCAAAAAAGCTTCCTATTTCTGTCTCTCCACCTACCAATTTTCTGAGAATTACATGCTTGGCCAAATTAACGTAAAGCTGAGGAAGTGCCATGCCAAGCCGGGGTTCCACAATCCAGGCTGATAAGCTCAGGATTCAGCCAAATACTTAATGAATGAACAGCTTCTGAGGGAGTGGGACACGAATCGATCATTCAACTTAAATGAGGTGCTCCATCCCCGATGCGCACACACACAGGGATTGCACACGATTTCATTTCTCTTTTCCAGGAAGTTCAAGACAAAAGTTAAGGACAGACACTAATAAACAGTGAACATCAAGTTACAAGTCTCCTAAACCAAGGAGCTCACTCAGCTCCAAACGAAGGCCTGATGAAGTTATATAATCACCAGAAAACTACAAAATATGATCTCTGCCATATTTTAATTTCTCTTTGTGCCCTAAAAGAATTAACTGGTAAAAATAAGGTAATAGTCTTTAATGCTTTTCACATAATCATGCTGAGAAATGATACTTTCTTGACATATGAAGAGAAAAAAATTCATACAATATATGCTATTTGCTTTTGGAGAATTAATTAGTAAAGTGGGGTAAGCAACTATAATAAACCCCCAGGAGGTGTTAGAAAGCATATACACACTCAAATCTGAGAGTAATACAGTGTGACAGCAGCCTAAGTACAAAATAATGTCAAACAAAGAAAGGGTCAGCACACAATGAAATATCCCCAAAAGGACCGCTTCCAGAAACATTTGTATCTCACATATAAAATTGAGTCTCAACTCCAGAAATGGGGGGGGGGGGGGGGCGCAGATAAACATTCGCAACCTTACCTTTGCCAAAACTCTGGATGTGGCCAGGGTTTCTCAGCCTCTTCTCATTAGTAGAAAAAGTTTCTCAAAGTCGGGGCTGATACACAAATCCGCAAACTCTCTCTGCTTTCTGCCCATGGGGAGGCAGGAAACAACGGAACACTTCAAATGCTCGGCCGTTAAGAGCTAAAAACAGATCCTGGGCAACGCTGGATGTATTTTTGTCTGCGAGTTACACACCCTCATCATGTTCAATTTTTTCCATTGGCGGAGGAGTGTGATGCAGACTTCACCAGAAAGTGGTTTTCCACGGGCTGCCACCACGCGGGGAGCCGCCAGGCTCACCCATGCCTGGGCTGCTGCCGGCCCCGCATTCCAGCATGACCACCCAAGTCCCATAGGAACGCGGCCCCAGCATGCGCTGCATAAAGGTTTACTCACTGGAAGGAGCCTCGCTGCTTTTTCAAGCCTTTCTGCACTAAGAGTGCACACCTACCATCCTTGTGTTTGGAGCGGTAGTAAACATTCTGCCTCCCAAACCACAGCTGGAATGTTACGGTCATAAAAACTCCGCTTCAAGAGCAGCCCTTCAAAATAATTTTGCGATTTGCGAAATACCGGGTATACACTTACTCCATGTTCCACAGTTATTTCATTTTTTAAGTTAGCTGAGCTCTGGTGCCCTTACACTGCAAGGACTTGTTACCCCAAGAGGCCACTGTTTTGTGAAACATAAGCAATCACCTGACTTAAAAAAAAAAAAAAAAGGTAAAGCAACAGTTTCAGATTATTTTATATTAATTGTTGGCAAAAGCGTGCTGAAAGGGGAAACAGGATTACATCTGGGTAGCTTTTAAATTTTTGAAAGTATATTCTATAGAAAACAGTTTAAGCAGAAGTTTTCAAGCTCTCCTGGACAGACATGTGACAAACAGCTTTTCGAAGGTAATATTTTCATTATTTTTAGTATGTGAATGGGGGTGTCTGGGTGGCTCAGTCAGTTAGGTATCCGACTTAAGCTCATGTCATAATGTTGGGGTCCATGAGTTCGAGCCCCTGCTCAGGCTCTGTGCTGACAACTCAGAGCCCAGAGCCTGCTTCTAATTCTGTCTTCCTCCCTCCCCCTCCCTCCCTCCCTCCCTCCCTCTCTCTCTCTCTCTCTCTCTCTCTCTCTCTCTCAAAATAAACACACATTAAATAAAAAAGTAAATACATAAAATGTGAATGGATCTGTGGGGCCCCTGGGTGGCTCAGTCAGTTAAGAGTCCAACTCTTGATTTGGGTTCAGGTCATGATCTCACAGTGTGTGAGTTCAGGCCCTGCATCGGGTTCTGCACTGACAGCATGGAGCACTGACAGCATGGAGCCCCAGCTTTGGATTCTGTCTCCCGCTTTCTCTGCCCCTCCCCCACTTGGGCAAGCTTGCGCATGCTCGCTCTCTCTCTCAAAATAAACTTTAAAATGTGAATGGATCTATGGATGACACTGACAAGATTCTTGCTGCATATTCAAGACCAGATTGTACTACAGACATACCACTTTTAATTCCCTATCCTGCATGAAAAATTAACCACTACATATGCATACGTACTTCTACACATAAGAGAGCATGCGCACACAATTTTCCTCCCATATGGGTACCAGGTAGTGAGTGTAAGCTTGAAGGTACACTTTCTAATCTTAATTAGCAAATAATAAGAGCCATTACGTAAGGTCATCTGTCTAATAGTTATAAAAACACGTCTAACCTCTGTAAAACTTTATTAGCAAACACAGAACCAAAGGATTTTCAGTGCTGGTGAAACACACCTGAAAAAATTCCTACTCCCAACCCCTTCACTTTACAGACAAAAAGCGGAGGATGTAAGTGACTTTTCAAGGTCACAGAGCTGGTCAGCCAAGCAGCAGGGGCACGGCATGCCACTCAAGTAACCACAACCTCCAGGGCTGAAGTCAGAAGGTTACCACGGAAGCCAAGTCACATAACAGAAAACATGGGAATTCCCAAAATGTTAATTTGATGTGTGTGTGGACGCATGTGCTAAAAAATAGCCTGGGTTGGGCTCCTGGCTGTGTAAGTCGGTAGAGCATGCAATTCTGAATCGCAGGATTTTGAGTTCAAGCCCCATGTTGGGAATGGAGCCTACTTAGAAAAACAAAATGTCCTGGGTAAATACAGAAGAAGAAAGAATGCCACGGCACCTAGGTGGCTGAGTCGGTTAAGCATCCGACTTCAGCTCAGGTCATGATCTCGCAGTCTGTGGGTTCAAGCCCCACGTCAGACTCGTGCTGACAGCTCAGAGGCTGGAGCCTGCTTCGGATTTGGTGTCTCCCTCACTCTGTCCCTTCCTTGCTCACACCTCTGTCTCTCTTTCTCTTTCTCAAAAGTAAATAAACAAGAAGAAGAGGAGGAGGAGGAGGAAGAAGTGGAAGAGGAGGAAGTGGAGGAGGAAGAAGAAGAAAGAATTTGAAGTCATCGAGCAGCATCATTTCTGTTACTAAAGTAAAAGTAAAATGAAGTATCAGCTAGCCTAACAGAAAGTTTCTTGAGACAGAAGAAGTGCTCTTGCATATAAAGGGAGAGAGAGGAGAATTAGGGAAGAAGATGGAAGTTTATGAAGATGTACTTCTGATTGTGAAAAATTTATCAGAAAGACAATGAACTGTGTGGAAGTATTTGTATGCCTGTATTCTAAACCTGCCTCTAGATTTTAAGACAATTCTGACCTTTTCATACATGCTATAGGTAGATCTGTTTATGGCAGAATTGCCTGGAAGAAGGAATGATCTCCAACATTCCCGAGACATTTCCAATGGATTTGCACTGTCTGGTTCCAATTTCGATCACTGAGGTCACCCAAATAACATCAGAGCTATGCACGGATAAGATCACCTGGGATTGAAAGAACTTAAACTTTACTTAGCGACAATAAAGTACTCTTAGCTTAGTACTCCATCCTAAAATTATGAATGCCAGCACATCTCCAAATCATAAAAGCAGACTTTATCTTTCCAATGCTTATTCTGAGATAACAACAGGACCTACGTGTTAACAGGCATCTAAAACTAAATTCCTTGGCAAAGATCTCCAAGAATTATGTATATGACTACTTAAAGAAGTACTCTGTCCTCGAACATACAACGCAAAAGACACATATAAAAGTAAATAGAGCAAAATGTTAACAATTACAGAATTCAAGTGGTGGGAGTGTTTACTGTACAATTCTTTCAACTTCCTGTATGTTTGCAAATTCTCTTAATAAAAAGTTGGGGGGAAATGACAGAATTAACACACACAGCGTCAATCACATCAACAGAAAAGTGGCTGCCGGGGGGAGGGGTTGGTAAAAACGTCTGTTACCGATGCGTAATCTCTGAGGACCCAGTGTGAAACACAGTGACCACAACTGTTGACACTATACTGTGTAACTGAAATTTGTTAAGAGTAGAACATAAATGTTCTCTCTCACACACACAATTTGTCCCAATTTGTCTAGTGAAGTGACTGATGTTCTTTTTTTTTTGTTTTTTGGATTTTTATTTATTCTTTGAGACAGAGAGATAGCCAGCAGGGGAGGGGCAGAGAGAAAAGGAGAGAGAAACCCAAGCAGGCTCTACGCTGTCCGCACAGAGCCCCATATGAGGCTCTGACTCAAATCTGTGAGATCATGACCTGAGCCTAAGAGTCAGATGCTCAACTGACTGGGCCACCCAGGAGCTGCCTTTTCTTGAGAGAGACTCGGAGAGCCAGCGGGGGAGGGGCAGCAGACGTTCTTCATTAGCTGGGCGGGGAGAGTCCTTTCTCAATGTACACACACATCACACCAAGTCACCACAACGTACACTTTAAATATCCTACTATTTTATTACTACTTTATATGTCAACTATACCTAAAAAGGTGAAAATTTTAAAACAATCACATTTTTGGGACACCTGGGTGGCTCAATCGGTTAAGTGTCTCACTTTGGCTCAGGTCATGATGTCCCATTTCATGGTTTCGAGCCCCACATTGGGCTCTGTGCTGACAGCTAGCTCAGAGCCTGGAGCCTGCTTTGGATTCTATGTCCCTCTCGCTCTCTGCTCCTCCTCTGCTTGCTCGCTCTCTCTCTCTCAAAAATAAACATTAAAAAAAAAACCTATCACAATTTTGGGAAAACCTAGGCTTAGTCAAGACTACACAAAAATTGTTCCTAGCCTGATTTTAACCACGGGCATGAATATCTTACACTCCACTATCACATGACTATCATAATTAATAAAAGACAGGCCACGGGGTATGGAAATACGTTACGCTTCAAACCAGTAGAACTAGGTTAGCAAGTCATCTGAGTAACTAGAAGCGTTCTGAATCCCATTACCTTCATCATAAAATGGGGTTGACAATAATAATGCCTATCTCCAATAATAAGAATGTACTAATCTATAAACAGTTACAAGAAAAATGGACCTTAAGGCACATTTTTAAAAGTAGCATGAGAGAAATAAAATTCGAGAAACTCAACCCCTTCCCTATTCTTCACCGTTGAGGTCAAACACAATGATTCAAACAAAATACCCTACTAAACATCATTCTTTACTGATAATCTTCAGCCAATTCTAAAGGTTTCGTCTGATAAAAAAATTAATATAGAGTCGTAACAATCATAAAAGGTTAAAAATATAAATCGCTTCTATTCAAACAGGATTCTAGAATATTAAATGAACTTGCACATATACAAACCCCCACCTTCAATGAAATTAACAGGCAAAAGACTTCGAAGTAGACTCATGTACTTGAAAAGAGCTCTAGCCTGCAGTTTCTGATAGAAAAAGCAATACTTCAAATCATGTGGACTAAAAAAGCATGGAACATGAGAAAGATCATTGCAAAAATGACCTACACGAAGGCAGCAGTACTAGAAGAAAATGAAGCATGCGAAATATTCATGTGAAAATTATAAAATCTGCAGAATACCTGGAGAGTGAATTTTCTCCTCATTCCATCAAAAGGGGCAAATTTAAAAAGCCTGTTTCTGGGGCGCCTGGGGCGCTCAGTCAGTTGAGTGTCTGACTCTCTATTTCAGCTCAGGTCACGATCTCACGATTTTGGGAACTTGAGCCCTACACTGGGCTCCAAGCTGATGGCACAGAGCCTGCTCAGAATTCCTCTCTGGCCCTCTCCTGCTCGTGCTCTCTGTGTCTCTCTCAAATAAACCCATAAACTAAAAATATAAAAAGTGTTTACTATTAAGTCTAGTACTTTAAAATGCGCCTGGCACATGATGAATACCTAAAAAGCAATCCATTGAGTGAGGGTAGGGAGGGGAGAGGACAGTCTTGGTGACAGTGATGGTGAACATAAAAGGAGAAAAGCGGTGCCGCCTGGGTGGCTCAGTCGGTGGGGCATCCGACTTTGGCTCAGGCCATGATCTCACAGCTCGTGAGTTCAAGCCCCGTGTCAGGCTCTGTGCTGACAGCTCAGAGACTGGAGCCTGTTTCGGGTTCTGTGTCTTCCTCTCTCTCTGCCCCTTCCCTGCTTGTTCTCTCTCTCAAAAATAAACATTTTTTTAATTTAAAAAAAACAACATGATTTTAAGTGAAAATAAAGAACAAAATTAAATTTTAACATTTTTAAAGTAAACTGGAGGTACCCACAAAACCAATAGTCTAGTTTAAGGTAATTCAAAATGCAAAACTAGCATGGTATGTATTGCTTTAAAGCCACAGCAAACCTAAATTTCATGACACAAGCTTTTTCTTACTGTTTCAAAGACATCAAACATGCGAAACACGTTTGTAATGGAGTCAACTCTCATGATAATAAGGACTAAACATAAAGTCCAAGTGGTACCTTACATTACATAATAAGCAAGTCTCAAGAATTTAACCAAATGACCAGTTAATTACTTTTGTCAGAATGAGCAAACATGAATTGACAGAAAAAGATTTAAAACAAATTATTTATTTATTTTTTTGTTTTGTTTTATTTATTTGGAGAGCAAGAGAGAGAGAGCATGAGCGGGGAGAGGCAGAGAGAAAGGGAGACACAGAATCCGAAGCAGGTCCAGGCTCTGAGCTGCAGGCACAGGGCCCAACCAGAGGTTCGAATTCAAAGACTGTGAGATCATGACCTGAGCCAAAGTCAGACACTTAACCAACTGAGCCACCCAGGCGCCCCTAAAACAAATTCTTAATAAAAGTTTTCCTTTCACATGGACTTTTTTTCTATAGGTCATTATATCCAAACTAAATATGCTTTGATAACTGACAATTACTGATAATGTATAAACCCCGAAAGTTTGAAGTTAAATGGAATGCTTTATAATAAGAGGCATGATTTTTACATAAAAGGTAAAAATCTATATTAAAAAATCATGTTACCAGGGTGCCTGGGTGGCTGTGTAGTTAAGCGTCTGACTTCAGCTTACGTCATGATCTCATGGTCTGTAGGTTCCAGCCCCAGCCCGTGCTGAGCCAGAGCTGACAGCTCCGAGCCTGGAGCCTGCTTCGGTTCTGCGTCTCCCTCTCTCTCTGCCCCTGCCCTACCTGTGTCTGTGTTCTCGCTCTCTCTCAAAAATAAATAAATAAACATATTTTTTTAAAAAACCGTGCTACCAAAAATAAAACTCATTAATGAGCTTCCACTAAGGTAAACTAAAATTTTTCAGTAGGAAAAAACCATTTAGAAAAAAATACAGTTACAAATAGTAGCCCCTAGATACATCTGTTTACAACATCTTTGAAGGCATCTATTGGAACATTTAAGAAAGTATGAGGAATCTGTCCAGAATTAAATGTAATCAATTAAAAAGTGTTTTTTCAGCCTCCCACACCATGGGTACAGAATTTCCTTTTTATGGACTAAAGTGAAATCGTTTAAGCTGAAAGGTTCCTAATCAATTTAATTCAGAGAGTAATTGAATCTGAGTTTTCTAAGAGACCACAGAGGTCATGCAGTGAGTCCTGTCTTCCTTCTAATTTGAGAACCTCCTACAGCATCCTGACAGATGGGCCACCCTCTTCTGTCCAAACATGCCGCCGAGTGATGGAGGTTCACGGCTCCATTAGGGAGCACATTCCATTGTTTAAAAAAACCAACTGATGGATGAGAACTCCTTCCGGGGACTTTAAACCAGTCATCCTCAAAATTCCACTAATTAAGTTAGTCTTTCCGTCCTTATCAACACACACCCTACTCCTCTCTTCCTCCCAGCCACCCTACAAACAACAGAAGTCCAATTTCATGGCTCTTCCCCTGTTCTTTCTTTTAGTTTATCTGCACAATGTACCCAGAACCACCCTTGTAAAATAGAACGAACAAACACAACCAGACTGTGTTTTTCACTAAAAATCAAATCCACACACACACAGAAGAGGGTCCTAAGATTTGAGTCGGTGCCTCACTAGGTTACGCTTCCAGCCCCCTTGGTAACCTGCCCTCCTCCCCAGAGTCAAAGAGGTTACAGGCCCTCATCTGTGCCACAAAGTCTGGGAAGTGTCGAGGGAGGGTCCACTAGAGAAGGCAGAATGGAACCTGGATCCGCAGCCCACACACTTGCAAATGACACACCACTCCTATCTCCTCCAACCAGGAGTCCTGATGACTGATCCTGAGGAAGATGAGCAAGTTTGCTGATGAAAAAACAGAGGGAGTGGCCCAAAATAGAAGCCAAAGAGTTCTGTTTGAACACAGAGGGAAAATTTTACTGCCCCGGTTAGGAATCACACACACACCCCTTCAGGGCCATTTAAAATGCACAAAATGATGGCGGCCAGAGCGTTATATTCTTAAGAAACAGAAGTCATCTGTTTGCAAGTTAGGTTTCTACGAGTATTCTTCAGCGCGCGCACAGAACACATTCTGTTCTACTTTTCTCGAAACACAAAACTCTACAGAGAGGTCTTTAGTGCTTCCACTACTAATACAGAAAGAGACGGAGCTTTTCCAGCTTTCTCCTAATTCTACTGGAAGAAAAACAGTTTAAGTAAATGAAAAACGGTAACTGACACTCAGTGTTGGGGAGACTGCACGGCGTGGTCAGTACCGTAGCAAACAGGCCCAAGACTGCCCCGTCCAATGGGGCCTGCAGTTACCTGCCCCATCCACCTGGCACAGCGACCACCTGCCCCATCTAACCGGGCCAGCGGCCACCTGCCCCATCCACCTGGCACAGCTGTCCTCTGCCGCCTGGGAACGCAGAACCCTGAGCTGCCAGAGGAACCACACTGTTAAGGAAAGCTGAACATGCTGCTTTTATCTAAAAATTCACTTTCTACAGGCAGGCAAGGGGAGTGCCTGGGTGGTTCAGTCAGTGGAATGTTTGACTCTGTATTTCAGTTTAGGTCACGATCTTGTGGTTCACGAAATCAACACTGGCATCGGGGCTCTGCTCTGACATCACGGAGTTTGTCTGGGATTCTCCCTCCCTCTCTCGCTCTGCCCCTCCTCCACTCTCTCAAAACAAACAGGTAAACATTTTCTAAATAAAAAATAAAGGTAGGCAACTAATCTAAATATCCTTAAGACCCTTGTTAGGGATGCAGTTTTCAGCCCCCACTAAGCTTACCCACAGCCCAGAAGCAGCCAGAAGCCCGGCAGCTGGCAACCTCTGATCCAGATGATAAACACCAACAGGAAGATTTTCATTATTTTTTTAAATTTTTTTTTAATGTTTTATCTATTTTTGATACAGAGAGAAACAGAACATGAGAGGAGGAGGGGCAGAGAGACAGGGAGACACAGAACCTGAAGCAGGCTCCAGGCTCTGAGCTGTCAGCACAGAGCCCGACGCAGGGCTCGAACCCAAAGACCATGAGATCATGACCTGAGCTGAAGCCGGCCTCTTAACCGACTGAGCCGCCCAGGAGCCCCCACAGGAAGATTTTAAATCCTGAAAGATGCTTTAAGAGAAAGCAGTCAGCACTGCCAACTCTCTGACTTCAGAAAGCTGAATCCTGGGTCTCTAGGGACATATGGCTCCACACAACCAACCTGGCTAAGAGAACGGGAATACACACAGGCTTCTGGACGGGCCATTGTGCTGAAGAGGCGCTGGAACGGGACGTACCAGCCACGGCAGCCCCCTTCCTGGGGAGCGAGGAATCCTCTCTCCGGGAGTCCGGAGCCAGTCCAGCAGCCTCCGGACCTATATCTGCCCTGCAAAGTTCACTACTGCACAGGCCACTCCTCCCATTTTCCCCCAGCTCCTGAGTTTCGTTCTGCTCACTGGTCCTAGGGTCTCACTGCCCCGATCCCTCTCAAGGGCAATATTATGCTCCCCACTAAACTTAAAATTTTCAGGGCACCTGGGTGGCTCAGTCGGTTAAGTGTCTGACTTTGGCTCAGGTCATGATCTCATGGTTCATGGGTTCAAGCCCCACATCGGGCTCTGTGCTGACAGCTCAGAGCCAGAGCCTGTTTCGGATTCTGTGTCTCCCTCTCTCTCTGCCCCTCCCCAGCTTGCAATCTGTCTTTCTCTCTCTCTCAAAAATGAATAATCCTTAAAAATTTTTAAAAATAAAAGATAAACAATATTTTCTACACTAAATATTCCACTCCCTTCATTACAAATAGGATACTGTTCTTTTTTTTTTTTTAAGTTTATCTATTTATTTTGAGAGAGAGAGAGAGCATACAAACAGGGGAGGCAGAGACAGAATCTCAAGCAGGCTCCATGCTGTCAGTGCAGGGCCTGATGCAGGGCTCCATCTCATGAATCATGAGATCATGACCTAAGCTGAAATGAAAAGTCAGATGCTTGACTGACTGAGCTCCCCAAGCACCCCAGGACACTATTCCTAAATAGTCCTAGGGCACCTGGGGGGCTCAGTCAGTTAAGCATCTGACTCTTGGTCTGATACTCAAGTCATGATCTAATGGTTTGTGAGTCTGAGCTCTGCATCAGACTCTGCGTTGACAGTGTGGAGCCTACTTGGGATTCTCTCTCTCTCCCTTTCTGCCCCTTCCCTATTCACACTCTCTAAACAAACAAACAATAAATAAATAAATATTAAAAATAAATAAATAGGGGCACCTGGGTAGCTCAGTTGGTTAAGCATCCAACTTCGGCTCAGGTCATGATCTCTCGGCTTGTGGGTTCAAGCCCCATGTCAGGCTCTGTGCTGACAGCTCAGAGCCTGGAGCCTGCTTCAGATTCTGTGTCTGCCTCTCTCTCTGCCCCTTTTCCCCTGTACTGTCTCTCTTTCTCAAAAATGAATAAACATTTTTTAAAAATTTAATAAATAAATACTCCTAACCATTTCTAACCATGATCACTGTTGTCCAGATAGTAACATCCTTCTTAGATCTAAGGTGTAGGAAAAAAAAGGAAGTAGAAAATGAAAAATCATGAAGCCTACGCCCCGGATGTTACATGTGTTTTCACTCTCCCTCCCACAGCAGTCTTTTCTCATTTGGATCAGCAGCACCACTTTGCATGTGGAGAAACTAAAGGTAGGCACAGTCCGGTCATTTGCTGAAGGTCGTAAGAGAAGCACCACTAGAGAACACAAACCACGTCTGTCTGATACCAAGGAGACAACAACATTGCAATCCACATGGAAAATGGCATACTTGTGATTTATCGCTATGGTAACTAATTAAAGTTATTAATAATTATAAGCAAGTCTTTTCTTCCTGGTGACTCAGGGATGGCCTGCTTTTAATCCATGTGATGTAAAAATAAATACTCAAAGTCCTGTCTCCACTTTATGAGCAGTATCCAAATACATTTTTTAAACCCAGTTGATGTATCTAATACGTAAAGTTCTGAGTATATACTAAATAAAATAGAAATTTATATAACACATGTATTAACCTCCTTAATCAGTATCACATCATGAGGAAAATGCCAAAAAAAATGCTTTTATTACTCCCATTTTACAGAAGAAGAAACTGAGGCACCAAAGCTTAAATAGCCTGCCCAAGGTCACTGAGCCAGGAAACGTCAGAGACAGGATTCAAAAACCTCAGGCAATCTGTCTCCAAAATAAAACTCTAAACTTCAGATTTTTCAAATAGGTGTGTTTCAGTCCTAGCATCTGAACTTCATAAAAGCATAAATGAAACAGTGTTCAAGGCTAATCAGATATTCGTTTGAAATAGTCTAATGTAGGAGTGCCTGTGTGGCTCAGTTGATTAAGCGTCAGACTCTTGATTCTGGCTCAGGTCATGACCTCATGGTTTAGGAGTTCGAGCCCTGAATCAGGCTCTGCATTGACAGCATGGAGGCTGCTTGGGATTCTCTCTCTCCCTTTCTCTGGCTCCCTCCTTCCCCAAAGAAGTAAGTAAGTAAATAAATAAATATTCTAATGTAGATGATATAAAGATCAATCAACACAAAAGTTACCAAACATCATCAAAATTCATAACTTTAAAACATTATTTTCTTAATTTACTTATTTTGAGAGAGAGAGAGAGAGAGAGAGAGAGAGAGAGAGAATAAGCAAGCACACAAGTAGGAGAGGGGCAAAGAGAGAGGGAGAGAGAATCCCAAGCAGGCTCCTCACACCAGCACAGAGCCCGATGCAGGGCTCGATCCCACAAACTGGGAGACCAAGACCTGAGCTGAAATCAAGAGTCAGACACTTACCCAACTGAGCCACCCAGCTGCCCCAAAATTCCTAACTTTAATGTGCTCTACCTAAAAATAAACTCAAAATTTCCTTTTTACACAGAAGATTCTATTAAACTTGATAAATCTGTGAGAGAAAAATTCACATTTAAAAACAGCTCTTGGGGTGCCTCTGTGGCTCAGTTGCTTAAGCATCTGACTCTTGATTTCGGCTCGGGACACGATCCAGGGTTGTTGAGTTCGAGCCCTGCATCGGGCTCCATGCTGACAGCATAGTCTTCCTGCGGTTCCCTCTCTCTCTTCCCCTTCCCTGCCCACACGTGCACACATGCAGTCTCCCTCTGTCTTAAAATAAACAAGCTTTAAAAAAAATAAAAACAGCTACTAAATAGACAAAGTGAATCATCAGAATCTCCTCCAGTGCCAGCAAATTCTCATCTCAGGACACTGAGCCACGGGTCCAGGGAGCCGCACCTCATGGCTGAACTCCTTATACAATTTGGTCAGAAAGTATCCATTGTGCACTAGACCCTGTTCTGAGCTGTGAAGCTACATGAGGAGCAAGACCAGCAAGTGCTCTGACCTCCTGGGACTTCCGCTCCAGTGACAAGAAGGCTGAACGGCAAGCAGGTTCCAACACAAGAAAGAAAACGATCACGTACGATGAGCACTTTGCAGAGAAGTAAAACAGGCGGCCACGAGACTGCGTGGACAGAGACGATCTCTCAGAGGCGACACTGAGCTGAGACCCAAAGGGCGCGAAGCAGCACAGGAGAGACGGGACCACCGGCCTCCTCCAAAGCGTGTGCTCATGTCTGTGAATTTCAGCCGAGTGAGCACCGACTGCAGACACGACCAGGGAATGACGTGCAACCACTCCAAACACGGCTTTGGGACCTGCTGAGCATTCTGCTTTAGTACTTAAACTGAAGCACTAATATGTCGATCAGT
Organism: Suricata suricatta; assembly: GCF_006229205.1. NCBI lineage: Eukaryota > Metazoa > Chordata > Mammalia > Carnivora > Herpestidae > Suricata > Suricata suricatta. Next base: position 133,678,971 of record NC_043706.1, on the reverse strand, counting down.
AAAACACCCCAGTCACAGTGAAAGAGCCAAAACATAACTGGACCCTTACTTTCTCTCAGTGGTTTAACATCCCAAGTTCCCTGAGCTTAACTGATTTTATGACTCCCATCTACGAAAAACATACCCTAGATCTGTCCTTCAGCAGGACATCCTGTTCAGTGGGACTTCAAGTGGGTGCTGTATCCGTATTCGCTCTGTAAAGAGATGGAACTGGACACCTGCCAGGGGCAACTTCCCCACCTAAGATCCCAGGGAGGATGGGGACACAGAACTCCACAGGGAGAGGATCATGATCATCCACTACGTCCTATTAAAGGGTGTTTATAATGAGCCGCTCAGATTTGATGCACCACTGCCCATAGGAAATTCAATTTCCAACCGGAACGTGAGGAATCCACTTTGGCTTTCCCCACCCAGGTCCACACACAAAGAGCACTTAACAGAGCGACACGGGTAAGACCCGCAACTGACACACATGAACACCTTGGAGACAAGTGCCTGGAACTCACCGCTGGAAGGAGGGTGAAGAACAGGTGGTGTTAATCATTCATTCATCCAGAACGAGCTGGTGAAGAGGTTTCTTTGTAACTCAAGCACAGAGCCCCTGGCAAGAGGAAACAACAAGAGGTGATTAGAAACAATTTATTATAATTTTGTAATTGAAGCTCCATTTCTCAACTGCTGTATCTTGGGCTTGATATAAAAAGGGAGCAACTAAAAAAAAAAAAAAACCTCAAAATTGAAGTGACCAACTATAAAGGAAATGCAAGGTCTTCCCATAGCCTAAATGGAGAAGCAGATTTACTAGAACTCCACATGGCCAAGCCATTTGTAGACAGATATATACAGAGAGGGGAGAAAGAGCAGACGGAGGAAGAAAAATAGACAGACGCAAACAGATGTGTGAGGAAAGAGCCAGACAAAGTCTACTGTGATCAAACCACCATCCGAGGGCTGGGGGCATGGCAGTAAAAGAGAAAGGTCTCTGCTCTCATTGAACTTCAGTAAAGTAGAATAACGCAGTCAAAACAAAACAAATGAACAAACAGGAACATACCTAGAGTGATACATACAATGCAGACATCTAAACAGGATGAAGAGAGACTGAATGACAAGTAGCTAATTTAAATTGGAAGGTCAGGAAATGGCTCTCTGAGATGGAAACTAGGCTGCGACCTCAGTGCCATTTCAAAGTGAAGGAAATGATCTGCCAGGCAGAGGGTCCGGCCAAGACCCTGGTAAGAACCACTGTGTCAGAGAAAGTCATCACGGGGCAGAATCCAGATGCAAGTGGGCTGAATCAAAGGATGAGAGGTGAGTTATTTATGAAGCAGGTGGCTTCCGGGTCCTCGCTTCCTGCAGAGAATCGTACCTTCTTCTCTTGTTGGATGAGCTGCCCAGTAATACGTTAAAATCCATGGCCCTATTAGTCAACATACCAGAAAGGACCTCCCTCATCTTTGATTTTTTGTTTTAATGTTAAACAGATTGCTTTTAGAGAATGAGACTTGTCTTTTTATAAGACACATCACCTCGGCTATGGTCATCAAATACTAGGTTATGGTACTAATTGTGTGCTGTGAGTTACAGCGTGGACAAAGAATGCAGGCATTAGAGCCAAAAGATTGGGGTTTAACTCCTCGGCTTCCCCATTACCACCTGAGCAAGCGTCACCTGGTTATTTAAATTGTCTGAGCCTCTGGGTTCTCCAACTAGAAAGGGGAAATATTATCTCCTTTGCAGGGTTATTCTAAGTATTTAATGGGATCATGCACATAAAATACTCAAGTAAGTGGCTGAAACATGAAATGCTCAAAGTGGCAATAAAGAGCTTCCAGTGTAAATAGTTACTACTGGGAAAGGTGTGATTATCACAACAATTCATGGTATAGAAATACCTACATGACTTGACATAGGGGAGAGAAGGATTTTCATTTATAGGTTCTTTGACTAAAAACCAGCCCAAGCTCTTGCTCTTCACAGGTGAAAATTTCATTTTTTTTAATGCTTATTTATTTTTGATAGAAAACAAGGCAGGGAGGAGAAGACAGAGAGGGAGACGCAGAATCTGAAGCAGGATCCAGGCTCCAAGCTGTCAGCACACAGCCCAACACGGGGCTTGAACCCACAGACAGTGAAATCATGACCTGAGCAGAAGTTGGTCGCCCAACCGACTGAGTCACGCAGGCGCCCCTACAGGTGAGAATTTAAAGCTAAGAGGTGGGCTGACTAGCCCAAAATGACACAACTGATTCAGAGAAAATTTATAGAAATCGAATGTATTTGGTCAAGAATGCCAGCCTTGCAAGGCAAATCCTATATAAACATAACTTTTTTTCACTTTCATTTTCATTTTTTTAAGTAATCTCTATGCTTATCTTGGGGCTCAAGGTCATGTGATCAACAGTCCATGCCCTACCGATAGAGCCAGCCAGGCACCCCAAATTCTTAATTCACTTTGGAATTCACCCAGTATGGAGAGGAAAACATTTTTAAGTGGAAAAAATGGAAAACTGAACAATCTTCAATGAACTCTGTCTAAATAGATTATACTGACAATTTTTTAAAACCAAGAACTGTCATTTTTTACTGATGGTTGTTTAGTAACTAAGAAACCATAAAATATAAGATCTGCCACATTTACATTTTCCCAATGATAATAAGATATTGAGCCTCCAAAGCTTATTATGGGACAGAAGATTTCCATATATTTATTGTGAATACTTCGCCACTTCACGAGTGTGGGTTTTTATTCCCCACGCCTTTGCACTTACTGTGCCCTGTTAGGAATGCTTTCCTGAAAACTCCTAACTATCCCTCAAGACCCTAAGTGTCTCCTCTTCTGTGAAGCCTTCCCCAACCTTCTTCCTTCCTCCCCCAAGACACAAGGCTCTACCCTCCCTCGTTCACCTCACCACTCCATCTAATTTAGGCAATGGCACTGAGCGATCTTTCACTTGTCTGTCTCCTTTACCAGATTTGATGGCTTTCAAAGCTAAGGGCTCATCTTTCCTGATGTCTAGCATAGTGCCTTACACATGGGTACCTAATAAATGTATGACAAATAGATCGATGGATGCATCACTCTATTAATACAACATGATTTAATTTTTAAGCCAGCCTGCTTTCCTGTCTCATCACCATGACTTAAATTACATCAAAAAGGGACGGGACTGTGATGGTGAATGTCATGTGTCAACCTGGCTAGGTCACTGTGCAGAGCCCTGTGGTCAAACACCAGTCTAGATATTGCCATAAAGTATTGTTTTAGATGTGATTAACATTAAATCAGTAGACTCCGAGTAAAGCAGATTACTCTCCTTAACTCGGTGGGCGTCATCTAATCAGCTGACGGTCTATTGAGCAAAGCCTGAAGTTTCCTGAAGAGGCAAACAGGGAAACCCTCCTGCAACCCATTTTCAGCAATGGGTATTTTGTTAATAGTGTAGATGGATTTGGGTGCCTGGCTAGCACAGTCAGAAGGGGGGGGGGGCGCCTGGGTGGCTCAGTCGGTTAAGCGTCCGACTTCGGCTCAGGTCATGATCTTGCAGTTTGTGGGTTTGAGCCCTGCGTCAGGCTCTGTGCTGACAGCTCAGAGCCTGGAACCTGCTTCAGACTCTGTGTCTCCTCCTCTCTCTCTCTGCTCCTCCCCTGCTTGCATTCTCTTTTTCTCTCTCACTCACTCTCTCTCAAAGGTAAATAAACATTAACAATTTTTTTTAAATGAAGAAGAGCAGGTGACTCTTGATCTTGGGGTTGTGACTTCAAGCCCCACTTTGGGTACAGAGATTACTTAAATAAAAACTTTTTTTAAAAATAGCGTAGATGGTCTTTAGGGGCTAACTGGAGCCAACACTGTACGATGAGTTAACAACAGGGCAGGCACCGCAACAGCCCATGTGCGGATCTGCAGGGCCCTTTGTGGATTTAAGTCTATGAGATTCAGGCAGTGCTAGGCAACCTCCATCTACGATACGACTCTAGCAATTTCACGTTGTCAGGCACACAAAGAGCGTGCTGTATCTGAAAGAGCACACGGGTACCACACGCGGACAGCGCCATCAATCAACAGACGCCACTCAGGCTCTTTGTGGCACAAACCCCAGCCAGTCCTGGAGCCCGGAGCTGCCCGTTCGCCACCATGACATCATTTTAATTCAACATGAGCAGATCTCCCATTTTTCTCCCTTGAGTTTTGTGAGGAAAAGCTGCTCCGGTCGACGACGCTGAAGATTCTACCCCCACACCTTCCCTTCGGCCACATCCTAGTTAGAAACAGAGGAAGGCCACACCTGAAGAATGCTACCACGTTAACCAACCTACGAACTTCCTGTCAAGCCCTGGACTAAGTCACAGCGTCCAGTGATTATAAAAACTTTCCCTGAGGAGCGACAAGAGTGTGACAGCCTGTGGCATCAGACCCATGACCACAAAGGTCGACAGGAAACTGCTAAAGAAGACAAAGTTACTACGATTTCACCCGTTCCCTTAAAATAGGCTCCCCTCTCCAACGTCGTCAAAACAACGCGTTTCTCACTGAGAAATTTCCGAAATCCACCCCTTCTTCCCCTAAGTCCCCTTTGTAACCACCATCTCCCTGAACAACAAAAAGAAGTGCTAACATTTCTGAGTTTCCTTTAGCCTTGCGATCAGCTAGGCTGTTTATCAATCCAGAGACTCAATGTTTGAGGTAAAACAAGACAGTGGGATGTGTTTCAGGAGCCAAAAAAGGGCCTGGGAATGAGAGATCCAAGTCCATTCACCCGTTGTAGGAGACGAGGTCTGTGCCAGGTGCCTGAGCCACCACCACCCCGCCCCCCCCTCCCCCGCACCAGACCTCTGCGCACAGGAGGAGGGCTGCCCCGGCCTCTCTCTGCGCGCAGGAGGGGGGCTGCCCCGGCCTCTCTGCGCACAGAGACTTCAGAGACAAAATGAACAAACGCTGCTCCTGTTCTGAGGCAGTAGGTAAGTCCGCGTGGTGATGCGTTGTAAGCCTTCCTTACATGATAACTCCCCCGCCTCTCACACACTGTTCCTGCACAAACAACTAACGGAACCAATCAGAGGCTCCTCTTAACAAAAAGAGATGGTACAGTTGCCCAGCAGACTAGAGAATGTTTGAGAATCCATCATTCATGACAAAGAAAAGACTAATTAAAATGAAAATAGAAGTTTCAGTCTATCCTTCCCAAGCGACTGACTTCCGCACACACACAGCATGCGTTTACTGCTTACTAGGAACCACATTACAACAAGGTCCTGGTTATTCATAAAACGGCTCACGTGAAACACCAAAAACAAAACAAAAAAATCAATGGACAGCTGGACGCAGGACAGGGCACATCCACTTGGGCCACTGTATCCCAAAGACTGGTTTCTGTTTAGAATAATCCCTCCCAAGGATTCCCACAAACTTCATGTGTCCAGGGACAAAAGTCAAGGATGCGCAAGTTGACTTGAGTGCTTGACGTGACGGGTATTTATTAAGTTAATTATTTTCAATTCAAGGAGTAGGTGTTGAACATCTATGGTGTTCCAGGCAATTTCCCCAAATGTAAGAAACCTAAAACTGTGTGCAGCCGGGAGATACCTAGATGATCATGGCTGGAAATCCCTGCTTTCTCCTCTGCTCCCCTGCGAGGCGACGGCCCTGCCCACTCCACCCCTTTTTCCAGCCCCATCAGCATCCAGAACCATCCTACCACCATACCTAAGTCTATGTAAAGAGAGGAGAGAATGGAGCATTCATAAACAAACAGAACCAGATACTGGGGGGGGGGGGGGAGACAGATTCCTAAAAATGAATTACATGTGGCACCTGGGTGGCTCAGTAGGTTGAGCATCCAACTTCAGCTCAGGTCATGATCTCAGGGTTCATAGGTTCAAGCCCCACTTCGGGCTCTGTGCTGACAGCTCAGAGCCTGGATCCTGCTTGGGATTCTGTGTCTCCATCGCTCTCTGCCCCTCCCCTACTCTCTCACGCTCTCTCTCAAAAATAAATAAACGTTATTAAAAAAAATGAATTGCCTGCCACAGTTCACGGTCTTCTTATACTGCCTTTCCTCCCCCATATTCCCACACCTGCTTGGCTGGACCAACACAAGCTCTCATTGTAAGAAGGCTCTGTCTTTGTTACAGACAAAATATTCCGCATGAACAGCTAAAGAAATTACTAAGGAAATTCTATTTATTTGTTATAGAAACAGCTTACATTTGTGTAATATTATCATTTCCTCAACCCCCATCCTCACAGTGAGGCAAGGCCACCTTTTCAGTTACTGAGGCAGCACAGGGATGAAAGAAGTAAATAAATGAGATTGAATGAGGCATCACTAAAAACACTGTGAAATCAGCAAATGAGTGCAATACAATGACCAAAAACAGATGGCAGGCAAGGAAGGGGGCACCATAGATGTTACCTTTCCTACAACATGGATTCAGATGCTCCTTTAGCAAAAAGGGGAACAAAACCAAAGGGCCTCCTGAACTTAAGATAGGAAATAAACAGGGGCACCTGGGTGGCTCGGTTGGTTAAGCATCTGACTTCAGCTCAGGTCATGATCTTGTGCTTTGTTGGTTCAAGCCCCGCGTCAGGCGCTGTGCTGACAGCTCAGAGCCTGCAGCCTGCTTCAGATTCTGTGTGTGTGTCTCTTTCTCTGCCCCTACCCGGCTCATGCTCTGTCTCTGTCTCTGTCTCTCTCTCTCTCTCTCTCTCAAAAATAAACATTAAACGAATGTTTTAAATAGGAAATAAACATTTGTACTTCCCTTGAAAGGGCAAGCACGTGAAAATGCAAATATAAATATAAAACTAATCGATCAACCACTTCTGCATCAATAAGTATGTTCAAATCAGTAGCAGATTCTGAGTCAGGGATCTCGCATTAAACAGCCTTCAACACATACCTGCGGAAGGAATGGCCGAGAAACCACAAAGCTACAGAGCAGGGCTGACAGCACCCACCGGCCACTGCTGCGTGAGGGGACCCCAGCACACAGTAGATCGGGGGGCTCTGGCCTTTGCCACAGGGCTCGAAGGAGCCAGGAGAATTAATCTAGGCAGAGCCGAAAAGTGGCGTATTACACAAAAGGTATTTGTGGGGTTTTCCCCAGAAGATTTGTTTGTAAAGACAGTGCGACCAGCGACCCCTTTTGCAATTCCAGGAAGTAAATAACCACTGAATGACTATGAGGGAGAATGAGTGAAAGAAGGAAGGAAGGAACAAATGGTAATGTAAGTGATTTCGACATTCAGTAGCAGGTGACTCAAGAATCCTGGGGTTTAAATAATCTGTGGAAAGATTTGTTCCCACAGGCTTTAATACTACAGACTGCCACCCAGGCTGCGGAAGTCTTTCATCTTCCTGGGACGCCTGGGGGACTTAGTTAAACATCTGACTCTTGAGTTCAGCTCAGGTCATGATCTCATGGTTCTTGAGTTGGAGCCCCCTGGCAGGCTCCCCACCCCCACCCCCAACGCTGACAAAGCCGAGGCTGCTTGGGATTCTCTCTCCCTCTCTCTCTGTCCCTCTCCCCTCCCCACCCCCCTGCACGCTCTCTCTCAAAATAAATAAACTTAAAAAAAATAAAATATTTCATCCTCCTAAACCTTCCAAAGCTGCCACACTTTTCCTTCCTGGATACAGAGCACAAGCTAATGTCTCAATTAGAAACAGACAAAGAAATATCTTTGTACTGGCCCCATTCCTGTAGACCTCCAGGAAATGATTTCAAAATCAGGAGCTTGGCTGAGAAAGTCTGTACCATAGAATCCACCAGCAAAGCATCAACTTTCCTCCAAGTAAGGCTCATTCCAAGACTGCATTACCTGTGACACCTCACAGATTCAACCCAAGGCTGGAGATGTTGGACAGGGCATGAAACATTATTTCAGATGCTATTTTTATAGCAACGTAGCACACAGCACTTAATGTCACCGTAACTTAAAGGTAACTATACTTGACGCTTGAAGAGGCCATGTTGTTTTTACCTAAATTTCTGTTCAAAGTCAACTGTCTAGGGAAGAGAACACCTGTGGCTGCACACCTTGTCCGCAAAGTGTATCCTTTCACTTCTGAAAATAAAGAATTCGTAGGTTTTGTAGAAGATTCTCCTTGAAAGACCCTTCCTAGATGTTGTAATGTCCTCCCACTGACCAACAACGGAAGTGGGATGAAAAGGTACCGGCTCCCAGAGAAGGCAGGTCCTGTGTCCATGGGACGGAAACCAGAGAAAAAAATTGGGAACAATGCTAACAAATACAAAACTGATAGCCACAGCACAGATCATGGTGTCTTTCTGGAAGGTGAGAGAAACACTTGCCAGAACATGGGTTTGGGTTTTGATTCATCAATAAATTTCACAGAAAGGAGCTGCCTCACTACTTATAGGGCAAATCAAAATGACCCAAGGAGCAAACCGACACCAGTAACTTATTGAACAAAGCAAATCCTAGAATCCATAAGAACTCAACCTCCAAGTTCACACCAGACACATCTGACCCTCCGGCTGTACTGACTGACAAACACCCCCTTTTACATTTGGGAACATTTAGGTCCCTATTAACAGGAAGGTTCGGTGCAGGGCACTGTGAATGCGTGACCTAAGGACGAATCAGCCACAGCGCCATTTATGAAAGGGCCTAGGGCTAGTCGGAGAAAAGACAATAAAGACATTATAAAGTATACAAAGATGCAAGACCAACCAGCCAACTGGGACGAGAGGAAGATGGTGCTGTGAAAAAGAATGCCAGAAACTTCCCTTAATTTTTAAAAAACGAACAACAAAACAAAACACACCAAAAAAAAAAAAAAAAAAACATTCAATCTATCCAAACCAGACATTTGCAGGAGCAAAGCCACTAAGATCTTCAACCCAGACTAGAGGAGGATGTAGTGTGGATGCAGCTTAAAAGGAGAAGAAAACAAATCATACATATGGAGAATATCTACCTCTACGAGGAAACAAACTACAGAACTAGGGTTTTTTTCCCCCAAACTACAGAACTTTTTTAAAAGGTTTAGAGGATGCAGGGAATCTACTTCCAGAGATAAAAGGCAGCTACTACATCCGCAGAGACGAGCAGGTAGGGGTCAAGAAAGAGGGCGCAGGGGGACACCCCCCAGAACCAGGCCAGGAGTTGGGACCAGGACAACGTGAGGCCAGGCCGGGGAGGACAGGGCGGCCTTGCTGGTGGACCTGGCCTTGAGCCGCCGTCCGGCATGCATGCGAGGAGGCAGGGAGGCCTTGCGTGCTCGTGAGGAGGGGAGGACGGTGCCGATGAAGGACCTGAGGCCCGGAGGACATGGACAAGCGTGGAGCGGAGTGTGAGGCGGCACAGGCTGAAGTGAGTGCAGACAGCAGCAGAACAGGACACCCCATGACGGACACCCCTCGAGTCCCAGCTGTCACTTGGGCCTTAGTCATAAGACCACTTGGAGAGAAGTCACGGGCCAGTGATCAGCGTGCCCCTCCGGCGGACACCTGACCCGCACCATCCCACCTGTCCTGAATGATCACGAGCTGGAAGGTGCTGGTAATAATGAAAATATACCAGAAATCCCAGAGTATGTTTGCAAAACAGAAAAGAGCTCGGTCCCAAGAATGCTGGAGTACGTGGTGAGAGTTTGGAACGAAGCGCAGACGGCCCCTCGGTCATGCACCCACCTCTCTACACCTGATTTCCCTCCACATGAAATGGAAAGAACTGCACCCCCCACTCCCAGACTGTTGTGAAAACAAAAAGAGAAAATCATCTTTAAATGACCTGACATAGGGCCTGGTCCAAGTTAAGAAACATTAAACAAGTTAGTTCTCTCTTCTTGTCCGGTTTCTGCAAAGCAGAAATAAATGCAGGCTTTCCTCCACAGTGAACGGCCCTAATAAAAACTCGGCATTGTTTTTACCTAGCACAAGGCTAGCAAGATGACTCAGTAGGGCCAAGGCCGGGCCTGAATGTCCATTACTAACCAATACTGTAAAGCATTTTTCAAAAAATATTTCTCTGGAAACTGCGTATGAGCAGGCAGTTAAATTATAAGTTAAAAAGAATATGTAAATTGAGACCCTTGCACAGTTAGACTCGGAAACCATTGTGTTTCTGTATCTATCGTTAATATTCTAATGCTATTTTCATAATATTCTAAAATAATGGTAATTAAATTAACTAGGGCATTGACAATCACAGCCAAGCAAGGGAGCCTTCTGAAGGGGCAGGTAATCTGAGTTTAATGTAAGATAAAGCCTACAGGATTTTTGTTTTGTTTTATTTTTTTAACTTTTTTTAAAAGTAATCTCGATACTCAACGTGGGGCTCAAACCCATGATCCCAAGACCAAGAGTCACATGGCCCAGCAAGTGAGGCAGCCAGGAGCTCCAGACTGCTGCTCTTTAAAAATAAAGTATCTATCACGAGAAAGGTACTCGGCAAGCGTCAGGAGTCTGCAGACGTAACAGCTGCCTGTGCTTCAAGCCCAGTGTACTAAGGGGATTGTTACGAAACCAGCACATGTTATGGCAAATGTATTAAATGTGAACTCGTGTGTGTAAACTTGAGAGAGTTTGGGGGAATTCTGAGTACTCAGTAGATGGATGTGATTAAAGGTGTTGCCATGGGATGTCTTCCGGACCTCGCTCTCTCTTCGACCATTTACTCCGCATTCAATCTCCGCCCTCTCTCGGGACCAAATCAGAGCCCGCACCAAATAGCATCAAATTACTTACCTCTAACCTCTCTGCGCATCCCTAAGCAGCCATAACCACAGAAGGTCCTCACGCTGAACGCATTTCAGACCTTCAATGGTAATTACTTCAGCATGGAATTAGCAGCATATTTCCCAAGGGCATTTTATTACCTATTTCATGAGGATGAAAAACTAAAACTTCAATTGAAAAGTGACTGCGAATGTGAGAGGAGGTGGGGAAGGATGTAAGACACGCACTTCAGGGCCCAGAATGAATGTTCCCTCCTCCTTCTGCCACTTAAAGCACCACAGGAACTTGACACCCGATGCCTCACACCCCAAACCAATGACTATTAATAACTGCTGCACCCCACCGTCCTTGCCCGGGGCCGCTCTGAGATCCAGTTCTCACTCCACCAGCGTCCCCTCCACCCTCGAGCTCCCCAAAGCCCTGGGCATAGGATGAACACTGATGGGCCCAGCCCCAGCCCTCCAGACAACTCTGAGAATCTACTACGACGTTACATAGTACTGGGATTTGCTCTCAAACCAGAAAGGACATCGGTCACAGTTTAGGAACTAATAACATCTCTGTCCCTTAGGAAGAACTTAATAAGCATATAAGAAAAAGGCTTATTGATAATGATTTGAAAAGCCATTATTTGCCCCCCAAAATACTGCCTTCAAAAGAAATAACATTAATCAACTTATATCAAGCTGTAATATGTTTAGGGGCGCCTGGGTGGCTCAGTCATTTGAGCGTCCGACTTCAGCACAGGTCACGATCTCACCGTTTGTGGGTTCAAGCCCCGTGTCAGGCTTTGTGCTGACCGCTCGGAGCCTGGAGCCTGCTTCGGATTCTGTGTCTCCCTCTCTCTCTCTCTGCCCCTCCCCTGCTCGCACTCACTCTCTCTCTCAAAAAAATGAATAAATGTCAAAAAATTTTAATAAGAAAATAAAAAATGAGAGAAACTTAAAAAAGGATTAAGATGTTTAAACCCTGTGCAGATATTTTAAACTCCCAGTGCGCTTTGAAAAAGACTGAGGTGCCAAGTAAATTAGTTCTGATACAGAGAGGAGCCCGTGACTATGTCTGTTGTTAGTAAATGTCTTGTGGTTGGAATCCCGGTACATCAGCAAAGCAACAATGAAATCAGCTGTTATTGATGAAGCATGGACTCCGAGGATTTACGTAGCACTGGTCTATGAAGGCAAGGTCAGTACGGGATCCTACTCGCATGGGTCTCTGTCCGCACCCCCAAATGCAGCATCTTGGTTCCAGGGTTGGGAACAGCACCTTCAGGTCTCTTTCTCCATCCAGATTCACACCGCATTTTCCACCTCCCAGACTCAAAGGGATTTTGTGGGGATTACTGATGTCTAGAAGATCTTTCATCTTTGGGGATGAAAGCGGCTAATGAGTATTTGTTGGGAGGCACTCCCACTCTGCCCTCCGGGAGGTTCCGAATTCTCCTCTGAGGGTGTCTGCAGCAGGTAGGAAAACGGTATGTTTGAAGAGGGCGTGAGGGCAGACTTTTAATTACGCGGCGGTGGCTGGAGGCCCATCCATTCTAATTCCTCCTCAGCTGCTGTGGTGGGTGTGACCTTGAGCCTCACCTTCTGGCTCCTTAAATCCAGGTTAAGCACACAGAGCCCCTCGGAGGGGCACGGCTTGTAATCAGAGGAAATGAACTGAAGTGGAAACATCTGTTCCAACTACAAATGGATAGTGTGCTCCCTCCTACAGGGTTTTCATAAGGTCCTCTAATCTATAAACTTCAACGGCAGATTTCAGGCATGATACTTACGTACAAGTGGTATCTAAAAGAAAACTGATTTTGGGTGCCTGGGTGGCTCAGTCCGTTAAGCGTCTGACTCTTGGTTTCAGGTCAGGAGATGGAGCCCCGCGTCCGGCTCTGCATGATAGCACGGAGCCTGCGTGAGATTCTCTCTCCCTTCCTCCCTCTCCCTCTCAAAATAAATAACTTTAAAAAAAGTAAAAACACAAAACACAAGAAAACTGACTTAGGTCCTAATAAGATACAAGGATTTTAATTCTAACGACTGAATATTGTTTCTCCAGGAACATTTTGTCACAAAATCTAAGTGAGAAGTATCTCCTACACACAACCGCTTGCAAGTGTGCTCTCTCCTGGGTTCCTTCACTTCCCCACCCCCTCGATTCCTGCCTGCCCCCCGGGACCCCCCCGCCCTCCACGCGTCCCCACGGTGCTCCTCATCCCAAGCGTGGTCTGCATCTTTCTGTCTTCAACATTCTCGTTCCGGAAGGGCGGCTTCATGGCTCTCACCGCTGCTCACACCTGTCATGGCTGCGACTCCAGCCTAAGTGGCTCCTCCAAGGCCCACGGGATGTGGCACCTCAAAATCAAGAAGACCCAAACTTGTGGCACCCAGGTGGCTCAGCTGGTTGAGTGGACTTTGGCTCAGGTCACGATCTCACAGTTCAGGAGTCCAAGCCCTGTGCCGGGCCCTCTGCTGTCAGCACGGAGCCTGCTTCAGATCCTCTGTCCCCGTCTCTCTGCCCCTAGTCCCCCTCAAAAATAAATTTTAAAAATATAGAAAAAATTAAAATACAAAAATGACCCAAACTCAAGTTACTACTTCCAACCCTATCCTGCCCCCAGACAACCCAGTTCTAGGCACTCAAGCCAGGACGCCAGGCCCGATCTGGCCAGTCTCACAAGACAGAGCCCATCAAGTATGCTGGGGTGGCCGCTGCCTCACTTCAAGTCCTGCTGTAAGTCTTCTGGCTCCTCCCCAAGCGTCTCCTTCACAGGTGCCTCCCGGCCCTGCGGCAGCCTACACCAGCCGACCTTGGCCCTGCCTCGACTGTCTCCTGCTGTCCTACTTCTAGTGCTTTCTCTGTCCACAAATCTCTCCCCCACACACCAGAAGCCAAGTCTAAAGCACAAGTCTGATCCTATTTTGTTCCGCTCTGAACCCTTTCGGTATGACTCTAAGCTCCTTATGATAACAAGTCCCAGACTTCTTTTCAGGACACAGAAAACTCCACTGACCCCTCCAGCCCCCGTCCTACCGGCCCCCAGTGCAGCTCCCTGCAGCCCACAGCACACCACGTACTCAGTGCCTCTGTCCTTGCTCGTGGCCAAAATGACCCTTCCCCGTCCATTAGTAAATCTTTTCATTCTCAAGACAAGCATACATGATTCTTCCGAGATATCTTCCCTCACATCATATAAGAGGGATGATAGATTTGGACGTTCAGATGTGTCACTACTCTGTAGTCAAATGTCTCTCGGAGTCCTTACCAGCCGGTGCAAAACTCTTGCTCATATGCCTGCCTGCTTTTCTAGGGCACAAACTCTGTTCTGTAAGTCTTCAGCATTCCTAACGTGGGGCGTTTGAGCAATGAGTGTCCAAGGTGTAAATGACAAAATAAACAAATACACGTTCTGGAACACTGTAGTTCAACTTAATAAATCCAAATACATCCATCTGAAAATGCCGCTCCCGCTTTCTTCCTATCATCCAGAGAACCAAAGGTATTTCGGGTTTAGGAGTCTATATGTCTTGATGAAGACTGCGTAGAGACAGGCCCCAAAGTTGTCTGGAAAGGCAAAGTGCATCTGTTCATTTCTATCATGTGCAAACACAGTTTAAAAGGATATTTCTGGGTGCCTGGGTGGCTCAGGTCATGATCCTGCGGTTAGAGGGTTCGAGCCCCAGGTCAGGCTCTGTGCTCACAGCTTGGAGCCCGGAGCCTGCTTAGGATTCTGTGTCTCCTGCTCTCTGCCCCTCCCCTGCTCATGCTCGCTCGCTCGCTCAAAAATAAGAAACATTAAAAAAAATAATAACAATTTTTTTAGTGTTTCTTATACATCCAGAGCCCAAGAAGAGCCACAGGCTTGGCAGTAAAGTCACACTTAAATAGAGGCGCTTTCTCGGGGCCTGCATCCCCACCCCCACCTCAGGGCATCATCATCATCCCGCCATAAATTTTCCTTTAAAGGACGAAGACAATTAATTTATTCACGGTTTTAGGCCCCTTTACCCTCGGTTATTTATCATTTCCCCATTTAACTCATCATAAAGAATTCCTGAGAAACAGCCTTAAAGATAGGAAGGATATGCTTGCCAGAAATATTTCTTAATGAAACGGACCCCACAGTATAGCATTTTTTTTAAATAACCAAGTTACTCAAACTTCAGTTTTAAAAGGAAACAGCTGTCCAGACAGCACACCGCGGTCGGCATGTGGGTCGGCAAAATCCACGACGGCGCTGGAAAACAGAGATAGTGCTTCAATAGCCCCCAATTCAGTCTTTATCATGGGGGGCTACGTAATGACTCACAACTGTGGACGAAGCAAATCATCCGAACTTGCTCTTATTTCTCTTATCTATTTCACATACATTAGGGACATCTATATCTCATTTATTTTAGCTGCCATTCAGGAGTGTTAGAACGTAGGGTTTCTCTTCACTACTGACGTTACCGAGTACAACCACGCAGGCCATCAGCCTCTTCTGAGCTTCCGTGGTGTAATTCCTGCAGAAGCCTCCTTCTTATTTTCTTCTGGTGTCTAACTTCCAACAGGTACGGAGGACGACACTTTACCAAGACTGTGTGCAAATACACGCAGCTTTAGAGATTCTTCAGAAGCTTCCCCAAAGGTGTGCTGTTATCTCCTTCCAGGGACTGGAGCTCTAGACATTCGTGGGCTGAACTTGAATCAAACGATGGGAGACCAGGCTGTCATGTTTACTAACAGCTACGCGTGGCCCTAAAGGATTATAAGATACCGGGGGAGTTCTTCTCACAGAATTTCCAGAAGAAGCAAACAGAACCAGAATACACAGCCCGCAGTTTAGAAGTAGAGAGAGAGAGACAGACAGACAGACAGACAGACAAGGAGAAGGGAGGGAGGGGAGAGGGAGTGCACTCCAAGGGAAGGGCAGTCCTGGATTTAAATCCGCCTCCAGCCCCGTCTCAGTCTCAGTCCCGGCTGGGATGACCCACCTCACAGGGCTTCAGTGATTAGAGGGTTAACTCCAGGCTACCTGCCACCTCCCCCTGGTGGTCTCAGGGCATTGGAAAGACAGCCCTCCCCCACCCCCAGCCCACCTCCAAGGCCTCCTGACCCTTCCTCCTCAGTATCTGTGTCCAGCGCACCCAGCTCTCCCCATTTCCCATTCTGCCACCCAGCCTACATCACCATCGCTCTCTTAGACTAATACAACAGCACCTCAACTCTTTTCCCCAAAGCCCCTTTTAAGATCCCTTTGGAGTCGGGAGCACCTGGGTGGCTCAGTCGGTTAAGCATCCGATCTCTGCTCAGGTCATGATCTCATGGTTTGTGAGTTCGAGCCCCGCATCGGGCTCCATGCTGACAGCTCAGAGCCTGGAGCCTGCTTTGGATTCTGTGTCTCCCCCACCAACCCCCTGCCCCTCCCCAGCTCATGTTCTCACTTTCACTCAAAAATAAACATTTAAAAATAAATTAAAGTATAATCCCTTTGGAATCTTCCCAATACTCTTGAAGACCAAGATCTGAGTATGATATACAAAGTCTTGCACGGCCAACTCTTACCCGCCTCTCTGGCCTCCCCTCTGCATTCTCCTCGTCCCTCCTCTCCTGACAGCCACGCTCTCTCCTGCCAGGGGACTTCTGCATACACTACACCTTTCTCCCTGACCCCACTCCTTTCCTGATCCTCAAAGCTTGGTTGGGTGCACTCCCCACAGAAACAAGTGCTTCTTCCTTCCTTTTAAAGAACTCTTCACGGTTGACAGAAGCATATTTTCTACTATGTGACTCATCAATGTATTTCTCTTCCTCTTCACTCTAAACTCAAAGCATGGCAAGGAACAGACATATTTTACCATTATCTTAGTTTGGATGTTCCTGAAACAGAGCCTGAGGTAGGACTTGGGTTCAGAAGGTTCAGGTGAGAGGTCATCCCAGGAGGAAGGAGGGAGAGAGGGAAAGAGGGAGAGAGGAAGACAGGGAGAGGGAGAAAGAGAGGGGGAGAGAGAGAGAGCGCGAGCGAGCAGGGAGAGTGAAACAGGGAAGAAGGAAACCCAGTCCAAGGGGATGTTATCAAGGCCACTACTGTCAGCAACAGGGCATCCGTTCCGCCAGGAGATGCCACCCGGAACTGCCCCTGGGGGGAAGGAGGCAAAAGCATGTGTCCCCTGGTTTCTGTCCCCTCCTGGTTTCAGGCCAGGCCCAGGGGTGATAACTCTCCCAAGTCGACCCGTGCCGGCATACCACACGGCCCCCACGGCACCAGGACCAGGGCGGACAGCAAGTACAAGGCTGTCACCACAAGGTACTTCCAAAACCACACTGACTGTCCCTCACAGATGTGTCTGAAGATGGAAGTGAGTCATGATGATGTGGCTCAGAGACTGGGCACCTGCTACACTATCTGTCCCCGTGCCCAGCACAGTGCCCGATACACCACAGAACCCTACACCTGGTGGTAGTGGGGGTGCTTCTCAACGTCATTCTTTTTTCACATGAATGTAACTTCTAATAACACCAGTAGATTTTTTTTTTTAATTGGGAAAAGAAAGTTAATTCCAGGGGCACCTGGCTGGCTGTTGGAAGAGTATGTGTCTCTGGATCTCAGGGTTGTGATTCTGAGCTCCACACTGGGTGTAGAGATGAAAGAAAGTAAGGAAAGGAAGGAAAATTAAGGAAGGAAGTAAGGAAGGGAGGGAGGGAGGCAGGGAATGGAAGGGAAAGAAGACAGAAAGAAGGAAGGAAGAGAGAAAGAAATAGAAAGAGAAAGGAAGGAAGACAAGACAAAAGAGAATTCCACTCTGACGTCCGGGAAGGTCTCTCCACAAAGGAGCAACTGTAATTGCTGGTGGGGAGAAAATTTTTATACCGTTGCAATGAGACACTGAGCAGAGTAACTATGTGCCTGTAGCATGTACAGCTCTACCTATTAGCTGCTATACATAATAACCTGAGCACCATTCCCAAGCATTATTTTTGCCTCTAGAACATAAACAAAGATATTTGTGGGATACTAGAAGGCAAAGGTTACATTTATGTCCAAAATAATTGGAGACCCTGAGGTGAAAAGAGCCTGGAGAAGTTACCTAAATGATACAGAGTATATACACAGCCTTCTTCCCGATCCTAGAGCATCGGTAAATTCTACACGGTTATGGACAACTGCCAGAAATACTGAAGTGCTGCAAAATCGGGCGCTCATGTACAAAGCTCAGTTCTGCCAAACCCTTCAACTTAAGGACTTTATCTGCTTAAGATTCATGACTTAAACAAAAATTCAGGGAATGCCTATTGTGCACAAGAACACCACAAAAGTTACGGGGAGAAAACCAGAACACAGATTCAGTTCAGTCATGAAAAGATGACCGAGAGGCGCCTGAGTGGCTCAGTCAGTTAAATGTCTGACTCCGGCTCAGGCCACGATCTCACAGTTCATGAGTTCCAGCCCCACGTCGGGCTCTGTGCTGACAGCTCAGAGCCTGGAGCCTGCTTCTGATTCTGTTTCTCCCTCTCTCTCTGACCCTCTCCTGCTCGTGCTGTCTCTGTCTCTCAAAACTAAATTAAAAAACATGAAAAAAAAAAAAAAGATGACCTAGTACAATGTAGGACAGAAGATGGACCCAGATACAAATAAAAAACGCAGAGTGGAAAAAAGCAAAATGTTATTTAAAACCCAAACTAACTCCCACCACTTCTGTCTCCTCAAGAGGAAGCATAATGCACGTCTGTGGAAAGACCAAGCTAGACACTAAGGAAGGACAGACAGAAGCGGCGGACTCCTTCACATTTTCCATACATGTCAAAGGCGGACAGAGTCCTGCACCGTGAGCAGTCGTTAATGAGGGGGGGGGTGTCCAGAAAAGGGGTGAAGCTAGAAGACACCTGCCCAGTCCTAACACAAACAGAGGTCGAGCTAGGGACGCCTCGGTGACTCAGCTGGTTAAGCAACTGACTTCAGCTCAGGTCATGATCTCACCGCCCGCGTCGGGCTCTGTGCTGACAGCGCAGAGCCTGGAGCCTGCTTCCGATTCTGTGTCTCCCTCTCTCTGCCCCTCCCTTACTCGCTCTGCTCTCAAAGGTGAATAAATGTTTAAAAAATAAAAATAAAAAGGAGAGGGAGGAGGGGAGAGAGAGCGAGAGAGAGAGAGAAAGAGAGAGAAAGAGAAAGAGTTCAATCAGGCTACAGGACAAGACTGGAAACCCCAGCAGTGGGATGGCCAGAGGTCCCTCAGAACTGAAAGGCATAACCTGCGATCGATATCAGGAGGTCACACTGCTGCACATAACCACAGCAAAACAGACGTCCTCGGTGCGGAGTCGAGAGTGAGTCTGCCACGACCCAGCTGGGTCTCGAGGGTCCGGCTAGCTGTGGCCTATGCAGCTGCGGCTGCGCTGTAAGAGAGGAGCAGCGCCTTTCTGACGACCCTGCACAGCCAGCCCAGCCGGGGGAGGGGGAGGGGGAGCGTCATACATTGAAGCACTTATAAAGAACTAATCAAAAACCTTTTGTGTCGATGTAACAGACCTCGGGAATGCAACAAAAAAAGAATTACATCAAATATCCTTAAGTTTATTGTTAAAACCTGTGCTTGTTTCCCATTTCTGAAATTGAAGTCTATTACAAAGGACAAAAACTTTAAAAACAAAGAAAGGCCCGGCCAGACAGTAAGACTCACAGGAAGTAGGCCTCAGACACAGAAGTCTGTCCTCTGCCAGCGACCTCAGGGCTCCCTCTGTAGGGTCTGCACCCCTCGGGGCTCCCTCTGAAGGGTCTGCACCCACACACAGCCTCCCCCCACACCCCGAAGAGGCTGTGCACCATTAGAACCATGCAGAACTGATTCCTGCCCACTCCCTAGGCCTTCTGGGCTCCCATGTGACGTGACGTAAACAATAAACCACAAATATTAATCAAATGTGATGTTAAAGAAATGAGACTCTGACAGAAGGGCTGAGGCTGAGAAACAGCAAAACGTCTTCATGGGGGAGCTGACGGCGGCCTGCGGTGACAGGGACAGGGGCTGGGAACAAGGAGAGTGGCAGTGCGGTGGGGAGCGGCCCAGGCCCCTCTGCGTGGCCCCTCATCTGGGATCACGTCACAGTGCAGGCCCGCTTTCCAAAGGCAGATGCTGCCCAACCCACAGGCCAGCACTGGGGCTTCTGGCTCCACATCACATTCCTGGTCCCCAAGTTACCGACACTGGGTCGGCCCACAACCAGGGGCCACTCACACATCGGTGGCAGGACCGCTGCCACGCTGGCCTGAGCGCCGGGGCCGGCCCAGATGTGGAACCAGCGCTACCGAGCCCAAGATGACGTTGTTCCCCCTTTCTGTCATTACTGACCTTCAAATATAAATTCACCCTTCCAAGCATAAAAAGGAAGCTATGCTTTTGTAATAAAAATAAAAGGCTCTTTTAATTTAAAAATAAGGCCGCAGAGGGAAAAGAAGAAAGGAAACACACAGTGATTTCTACAGGCTTGTTTACAGGATTCGCATTGCTGGGTATTACGCCAAACTAGAAAGAAACGGCGCCACAGTGGGGCGTCTGGGGGGCTCAGTCGGTTGGGTGTCTGACTTCGGCTCAGGCCATGATCTCGGGGTGTGTGAGTTCGAGCCCCGCGTCGGGCTCTGTGCTGGCAGCTCAGAGCCTGGAGCCTGCTTTGGGTTCTGTGTCTCCCTCTCTCTCTGCTCCTCCTCTGCTCACACTCTGTCTCAGTCTCTCTCTCAAAAGTAAATAAACATTCAAAAACTTGTTTTAAATAAAAGAAATGGTGTAACTGTGTGTATATATATATATATATATGAACAAAATTAATTTTGCTAATATCCTACGCTGGAGAGAACAGTAGAGGAGAGGGGAGGGAGAGAAAAAGGGGAGGATGAGAGGAGACATTTATCTTCACTACGGTAGTAACTAGAGCTCAGGATAAATACGTGACCCAAAGGAAGGCAGTCTTGTTTATTTTCAATAAATAACGTTTATTTTAATCACACGGGCCACGCAGCGTAATTATGTAACCCAGTTTTAACGTTCAAACCTTGTCAAGCCTCCACCTGGAATTACTCAAAAGCATTTTGCCCACATTGAGAAACAAAGAAACAAAGTCTCCGCTAAGGTAATGAAATTCCTGAGCTAGATGCTCTCCTGCAATGCCTGTCACTTCTCTATTTTTTTTAAGGTTGTTTTGTTTTGCTTTGTTTTTTTTGAGGGGCAGAGAGAGAGAGTGAGAGCAGGGGAGGGTCAGAGGGAGAAGGAGACACAGAATCTGAAGCAAGCTCCAGGCTCTGAGCTGTCAGCACAGAGCCCAACATGGGGCTTGAACCCACGAACTGTGAGATCATGACCTGAGCCGAAGCCGGACGCTTAACCGACTGAGCCACCCAGGCGCCCCCTACCTGCCACTTCTCATACTACGTTTGGCTCTGGGCCAAACCGAAAGATTTGAGGTGGTCAAATATTCAACTTCCAGCCCAAAACACAGTTATGATTCACAATTAAGGCGTGGGCAAGCCGGATATGTAGACTTATCAGGGTTTTATGCTTTTAGCAATGTTAATGAGACCCTCTACGGGCTGTGTGGTTTTCACATGCCAGCAAAGCAAAGGCCGGACTCCAAGTTTCAGGTTTGGTTCTTAAAAGTGAGGTACTGAACTCCATGGGAACTTACTCAACCGCTCACCGATAACATCCACACCCCCGCACTGGGGAAGGAACTCTTCTGGGTAATGAGCAAATCGGCACAAAAGTGAAAGATGCTTGAAAGGAATTCACAGGTAAGTTTACAGATCATAAGAAAACCTTGCAACTAGGACTCTAGACAGAAAGAAACTATCCAGTTTCAAAGGTAGATTATAGTCTCTGCAGGAGGCATATACTAGTCTATCACCTTCCTTCTAAACTCTGTATGTTCTGGGGCACCTGGGTGGCTCAGGCGGTTAAGCATCCGACTTCAGCTCAGGTCATGATCTCACAGTTCGTAGGTTCGAGCCCCGTGTCGGGCTTTGTGCTGACAGCTCAGAGCCTGGAGACTGCTTCCGATTCTGTGTCTGCCCCTCTCTCTGCCTCTACCATGCTCATGTTCTATCTCTGTCTCTTAATAATAAATAAATGTCCAAAAAATTTGAAAAGTAAACTCTATATCTTCTGTCTTCAATGAGATAATCATATCGGATTCCAGATAAGTAATTTGCCATATGTATTCATCCATCCTTTCTACATAATTCTGCTTTCTGCTGTCTATTACATTTACCTAATGTTTGCTTCTCCACCTTAAAGCCACACGTACGTTGTTTTTTATTCAGTTATAAAATGCATGCAGTAAAGTGCACAAATCTTAACTGCAGTTCCAGAACTTCTTACATTTGTACATACTTCATGCAGCTACCACCCAGCTCCACATATACGGCAGGAAGTGTACACATAATATTCACGTCCATATACACATGCATACACCCACACACACGCCATCCTTGGAATGACAGCAAAGCTGTGGTATCAACAAACAGGAAAGAGACCACAGTATGATCAACTGCTAAAACACTGCCTTTTAGTTGATGGTGGAAAAAACAAAGTATCATTTACAATTAGATGCAGATCTTGTTATTGCATTTCTAAGTTGTGAGTCATTACCCCTTTTATTAAATCATGTTGCCTTCCCACTAAATCTGAACCAGTTATTTTCTTTAAAAAAAAAAGTTACAAGTCACAGATGGGGAGAAAATATTTGGAAATTCACATATCCAAATAAAGAACTTGTATCCAAAATGTATGTTTAAAATTGTCAAAACTCAACAATAAGAAAAATAACCCAGTTTTTTAAAAATGGACAAAAGGTCCTGGGGTGCCTGGGTGGCTCAACTGGTTAAGTGTCTACTTTGGCTCAGGTCATTATCTCACAGTTCATGAGTTCAAGCCCTGCGTCGGGCTCAGGGCTGACAGCTGGGAGCCTGGAGCTTGCTTCAGAGTCTGTGTCTGCCCCTCCCCCACTTGTACTCTGTCTCTCAAAAATGAATAAACATTAAAAAGAATTTCTTTACATGGATGAAAGGTGTAAATACACAATCCAAGACACACAGACGTCAAGCACATGAAAAGAGGCTGACCATTATTAGTCATCAGGGAAACACAAATTAAAACCACACAGAGAGATCACTGCACACATTAGAATAGCTAAATTTTTAATAAAATAAATTGATAACATCAAATGCTGGTGAATCTATGGAGCAACGGGTGGGGATGCAAGACGATACACCAACTTTGGGAAACAGTTTCACACTTTCTTTATAAAGTTAAATATGCATCTACCACATAAGCTAGCAGTCCCCCTCCAAGGTATTTACCCGGTAAATTAACTCAGAGTCAAAAATCTGTATGAAAATGTTCACTCATCATCCCCAACGACTGGACCCAACCAAAATGTCTTTCAACAATCAAATGATTAAAAAATAGTGGTACATCCAGACGATGTAAAACTACTCAGCAGTGAAAAGGAACAGTCTTCTGATTTGCCCAGTAAACCGGATGGATCCTACACACATTTTGCAAAGTGAAAGAAGCCAGGCCCAACCCCCCACCAAAAAGCTACATACTTTGTAACCTCATTTATATGACATATGGAGAAGGTAAAAACCTGGGGAGAGAACCAGTGATTTGCAGGGCGAAGGGGGACCACACAGTGAATTTTAAGATAGTGGAACAGTTTCACATGCACTGGGGTGGTGAATGCATGACCCGATGCACTTATCCAAACCCAGAGAACTGTATACCAGAAGAAATAAACTGAATTGTTATTTACTATTTTTAAAAATCAACAAGGGTGTCAGAGGATCTCAAGATAAAATGCAGACTACAAAAAAAGCAATACAACTGTATCATAAGTGGATGATATAACTTCACTGCAGGGGGAGGGAGACGCTAACCTAAAGTAACTTTGGATTTCAGAACCCTGATACTATTAACTAATCATAGAAAAAATTATATAAAAAGTGTGCTATGGGCCCATGGGGAGAGGAAGGGGGAAAGAGAGCGGGGGAGAGTGAGGCACACAGATCAAGGGAGACTACTGAATACTGAAGATGAACCATGGACTGAAAGAGGGGGAGGGAAGGAGGGGGTGATGGTCATGGTGGGGGGCACTTGTGGGGAGAAGCACTGGGTGTTACATGGAAACCAATTTGACAATAAACTACTAAAAATAAAATAAAATAAAAATAAATAAAAATTTAAAAAGTGTGCTATGGTTGGCAAATCTGTTGCTCTCAAGAGTACCAGTTGGCAATTCTGAGACTACTTTACGTATATCCCAGGATTTAACAAATTCTCAAAAAACTGTAGATAATGGGAGCGACGATTCCCACAAGAAGACAAAGTCAAAGGACAGAATGAGCTTTGTGGTTCTGCATAATTTCACGTGTGTGTCTGTGTGTGTGTATATACAAACAGATACAAAAATACAGATTATGTGTCTAGATTGCTGTATCAGTATACACACATTTATTTTTAATATATATGCAGATACAGAAATATAGACATATATAGTCAGAGATACCAGCATGAACTCATGTTTGTTATAATACAGAGAGAGACTTACAGATGCGTGTATACATGGGTAGGTACATATTTTATATAAACACTCCTAGTTCTGTTCACTGAATGTGCCCACCTCCAGGCACAGCAACTCTGGGAGAAATGAGCACACCCAGCACCCTGATCTTGGTTTCTAAATCCCGTTTCAACTAAAAGGCACCAAGGCTTTTTGGAGAAATGGCTAACTCTCCAGCCAGAGGAGAGATAAACCAAAGATGAACCAGGCACATCCTGCAGTTTCAGAATGCCAGAAGGACACAGGAGCCAAACTGAAAGAATTTTCAATCACCAAATTTGGAACACTTTGAACACAACAATGATAGGAGTGGGTTATAACCCAAAGAATAATAAATACATGAATAAACAAGTAAGTAGATGAAACGAATCTTCCTAACAGAAGAACTGCAATTATTAAATGTAGAAAGAACGAGGGATATAGAAAACCATCGTTAGAACAGCAGTCCTATTCTCAGGCTGGGTAAGTACTAAAAACCAGTGGGCTGAACTACAGAGAAACACGCAATCTGCAATGCCACCAAGTACAAAGTACGAAATGTGCTAAACACTGTGCTGGTTTTCAGATAGGACTACAAATTACTAGATACTCCTCCCTCCAGAGGGTGGAATCAAATACCCCCCCCACCCATTGAGTGTGGACCAGGCTTGATGACTTACTTCTAAGGAGTATGGGTAAGTGAAAAATAGTAACTGTACTGTGGAGAAAGCCGGCTGACACCGCTTTATGATTAACATCACCAAAAATACGTCATGTCGATATCATGAGCCTCTAATAAGAGACAAAGAGAGGGACACATCCCCTTTATGATATTCTGTCCAAAATTGATAAGTTCAACCTAACATGAGGAAACATCACACAAACACAAACAGAGGGACATCCTACAAAATTCCAAATCACTACTCACCAAAAATGTCAAGGTCATAAAAATTAAGTAATGATCACAGATTAGAAAATGCTAGAGCTATGACAACTCAACACACTATACAATCACGAAATAGACCCTGGAACAGAAAACATACATTAGGGGAAAAGCTGAGGAAGCCCAAATTAGTCTGTAGTTAACAGGATTAAACCATTTTAACTTCCTAGCACTGAGCCCTGAAATATCTTCTCCTTCGCCACACTGCATAGCCAGTTCCTAATAACCTTTCAAAACACAGGGCTTGGGGCGCCTGGGTGGCTCCGTCGGTTAAGCCTCCAGCTTCAGCTCAGGTCATGATCTTGCGGTTTGTGGGTTTGAGCCCCGCGTCGGGTTCTGTGCTGAGAGCTAGCTCAGAGCCTGGAGCCTATTTCAGATTTTGTATCTCCCTCTCTCTCTGACCCTCCCCTGCTCACGCTGTCTCTCTCTGTCTCTCAAAAATAAACTAAGGAAAACCATTAAAAATTAAAAAAAAAAAAAAACACACAGGGCTCCCCTCCCAGGAAGTCTTCCTTGATTACACAGTCTCTGATTTGTTGAACACATGCCTCTGTGCCTCTATCAAAACAGGTAACACTCAGTACTATACTGTATTTTCCCAGCCAGCATCCTATGGGGGCTTGAGGAAGACAAGACAACAGATGACTATGATCATGAGTTAAGGACACCTGCCGGATGTCAGCTAAAACCCCAGCTCCAAAACTTTCCATGTGACCTTGGGTAATCTTTCAGACCCTCAATTTTGCTCACTGGTAACAGAGTTACTCAAGGATTTAATCAAGTAACGTATTATGATTAGCTCAGTTGCACATAGCATGTTTTCAATAATAGTGGTGAATGTTACCATTTTTTTTTATTGTCAAGGGCTGAGATTCTAGTGATTGGTTTAGTGCCTGGCAGGTGAGAAGGACTTAGTCAATGTTTGATAAAAGAATGAATGAGAGACTAACATGAACACTGACAAACATTTATGTACAATATCTACTTCACATTATTAGCAGCCTTTATCCTCAAGGGTTTTAGGGCTAGAATTGCTTATCTGGCCGCACATTACAATCACCTGGGGAATTTTAACACTATAGTAATGCCCAAGTACCACCCTCAGAAATTCTAATTGGTGTGAGATGCAGCAGGTGGGGCCACTAATCTACTGGGAAGGAAAGGAAATACATACATGTAACAATGTCCCAGTAACACGCACACGGAGCCCGGAGCACGCAGTTCTTGGTTTCTTTTCTAAACTTTTTTTTAATGTTTATTTTTGAGAGAGAGAGAGACAGAACACGAGGAGGGGCGGGGCCGAGACTGAGAGGGAGACACAGAATCCAAAGCAGGCTCCAGGCTCTGAGCGCTCAGCACAGAGCCTGATGTGGGGCTCGAACTCCAAATCAGTGAGATCATGAGCTGAGCCAACGTCAAAGGCCCAACTGTCTGAGCCACCTAGGCAGCCCTCTTGGTTTCTAATAAAAAGAAATCAAGGCTCCTTCAAGAAATAGCTGGTTCTAGGGCTGGAGCAGGAAAAACCACTATGATGGGGTAGATCACGGGGATGCAAGGGCCAAATGAAAGAGCTCCCCGGGGCACCTGGGTGACTCAGTAGGTTATAAGCATCTGACTCTTGATTTTTCGGCTCAGGGCATGATCTTACAGGTTCGTTGGTTCAAGCCCCACATCAGGCTCTGCACTGTTAGTGAGATTCCCTTTCTCTGCTCTCCCCTGCTCAGGCCCACATGCCCACACTCCCTCCCTCTCTCAAAATAACCTTTTTTTCTATATCCCAATACACAGCATTTATTATAAGTATTTATTTGATATTTCACAATGACTTTTTTTTATTATATAATTTATTGTCAAGTTAGCTAATATACAGTATGCTCCTGGCTTCAGGAGTAGATTCCCTGGGGTGCCTGGGTGGCTCAGTCGGTTAAGCGTCCGGCTTCAGCTCAGGTCATGATCTCACAGTTCTTGGGTTCGAGCCCCGTGTCGGGCTCTGTGCTGACAGCTCAGAGCCTGGAGCCTGCTTTGGATTCTGTGTCTTATGTATGTGTATTAAAGGTGAGTGGGAGAAGAAAAAAACAAAAAACAAAACCTCATGAAATAAAAAACTGTTTCAGATTTCATCAGAGGCCAAACTTAAGAAGTCAATATTTTACTAACTTTGTTTTATCTCTCAGGATATAACATAATACTACAACACATGAATTCGATCTCACAGTACACCTTGCCCCCAAAAACTGATCCTTCAGGAATGTTACAGTTAATCAGCACGTCTTTGTTACCTTTCTTTGGGAAACTCTGGCACAGAAATACCATGGTATTTCTAATGCAGGAGAGGATCTTGGGATCTCTAAGCTGCTGTTAAAATAAGACACTTCCATTCGAGCAGGTGTCACAAAAGGAAGAGGCCAACGCTTACAAAGTATTACACAGTCCGAAAAGGGCATTTCTTACTCTAATGAAGTGTGTCCTGGAATGTTCAGTGGGTCAGACAAACCTCTTTTAACACAAAACACAGTCCAAAAATGACTCCCCAGGTGAAGGGAAGAGCCACGCCATAATAATCTGACAGCCAAAAATCCCGTTCCAGGCCTTCCCACCACAAGATGCTCGCTCCACGTCACACAGAAAACTACAAAAACAGAACACGCAAAATGATCTCCTCCACATACCCGCAGACCACAGCAATTAAGCCAGCGCTTTTAATTACAGACTTTAAGAGGTACCCTCGTGCCTTTCCTGACACAAGGCTCCGTGGTCTTCGGAAGCTTTCTGAAATGGCACCCAAGCTTAAGTACCGCACTAACACCTCAGCAGGTCCTTCTTCTCACAATTCTACTACCACATTTTAAAAACTCTGTTCTTAGAACAGACACCCCTTTTATACCTATGAATACTTAAGGTATGTCACTACCAAATAATTTCTCGATTCCTTCCCCCCATCACCTAACTTCTCTGAGATTGTCTCTAAACACTATCATGCATTGACAATAGTAATCGCTTAAAAAAAAAGGTTTATTGATTAAATATTTTTGAAAGTGAGGAAAAAAGAGAGATCATGGCCTGAGATGAAGTCAGACACTTAACTGAGGAAGCCACCCAGATACCCCATAAGTTTATTTATTTAGAGAGAGAGCAGGAGAGGGGCAGAGACAGAGGGAGAGAATTCCAAGCTGGGCTCAACCCCATGAACTGTGAAATCGGGACCTGGGCCAAAATCAAGAGTTGGATACTTAACCAACTTAATCACCCAGGCGCCCCTAATAAGGCAAAACATGGGGTGCCTGGATGACTCAGTCACTTAAGGGTCTGACTCTTGACTTTGGCTCAGGTCACGATCTCACAGTTTGTGTGATCAAAACCCATATCAGGCTCTGCGCTGCCAGTGTGGAGCTTGCTTGGGATTCTCTCTCCCTCTCCCTCTCTGCTTCTTTCCTGCTCATGCGCACTCTCTCCCTCTCAAAATAAATAAACTTACAAAACAAAAAAGGAAAAACAACTTCGGGAGGCAGTATTTTCAAAATATTGTAACATTTATTTGATTTAAAGTCAAAAAGTGATCGGTACCTTTATCCTCCTATATACACAGACTTAAAACACTTTAGCTCCAGTATCTTCATGCCCATCTTTAATGTTGCTACTCTATTATTTTAGATATACATCTAATGTTTAATCATCCCAAAAAGCAATTTTTTTCAATCTAATGCTTGTAAAAATGTGTACATATTCCCCAAAGTCTTTGCTCACCGTGGTATCTTACATTCCACTTTTTCCTTTTAATTCTAATTAAACTCAATCCAATTTAGGTTTGTGTGGTAAGCCTGCTCTTTCTCTGTGAATCAAAGAGGTCTTGCACTCACTCTCCAGTGATGATTTTAACTGAGTATAGACACCTACGTGGAAGTTGGAAGTATTATTCCATTAACTTCCATCCTCACTTACTGCTAAGGAGAAAACTGTTGAACTGCTACGTCTCTGTAGTTAATCTGGTTTTTCTACCTGATTCTCTTATGATATTTCTTCTCAATTCCAGAGTTCTACAGCTTCATAGAACTTACACAGAGACTTGCTTTTGTGTTTCCTGCCCATGTTGCAATGTGATTCTCCCAATGTTAGAATGTGCCCTTCCTCTGCCCTGAAAACATTATCTGCTATTGTCCTTCTGAGTATCAGCTCTTTCCCAGTTTATTCTAGTCTTCTCGACTCTTATTAGACATTTTGGACCATCTCTTTCTAGCTGCTGGACAGTTTCCAATCTCTTTCTCACTCTATGCCACATTTTGAGTAATTATTCCAGATCTCTCTTTACATTCCCTAGATCTCTCTTCAGCTTCGCCTAGTCTATTAATGGTCTACTGAGTTTGTAACAGGCATAAGTGTATTGTATTTCTACAAGATCTATTTGGTTCCCTTTTCAAATATTTCTGTTCTCACTTCACAGTGTACTATTATTTTTATCCCTAATGATTAGTTCTAACATACTTATAATTCCTGGCACTTTTGTAGTACCTTTAATTCTTAAGAGCACAGACATTCCTGATTATTGTTTTCTGTCTCTTCAGAATGGATTCTTTCTTCATGTCATTTGCATTGTATGACCATGAACTCATCTCCAGGGAAAACTGTTTCTCCGTGTGTATCTGTTATTTCTGCGGTCTATGCGTGTGATTTCATCTGTCCCTAGGCCAGTCTTTAATTTGTTAGCATCTTACTATCCATAGGTGATGAAATGAGAGAAATGGGTAAATGTGAATACTATCTGCATTCATTACTCGGCTTCTAATTCTTTTTTTTATCCCTTCAATATTACATCTTGGTTGAGTAACTCAAAAGGAATAAGCAAAAAAAAAAAAAAAAAATCAGAATATCATTGGGAAAGGCCAACTGGCTTTCACCCAAGAGGCCTCCTTGGACTCCCCATCATGTTAGCAAACTCCCCACACACCAGAGTCTGACTGTAGCTTAGAAGGTGAGAACATCAATCTTGCCAGTGTGAGTGACAGTGCCTCTCACTGAAGGAAGCACATAATTGAGCTCAGAGACCAACAGGCTCTTAGCAAGCGATGAAGGAGGTGGCTCTCCCGGGGTGTCCGCGGGAGCAGGGCTGGGACAGCAGATCAACACGAGGTGATAAACTACAATCAGGAGGGTATCTGCCGAACTTGGACACAAAAGGAGGGGGACGGTTAGCTGGATAAAAAGAAATTCTAATGCTATCAGGCTTAAAGACCTGATATATCCAACCTCCCTAACCATACCTGGCCAATGAAACATAAATATTCCAAGTTCACTGCATGTATTACTAGTGTTCTGTTACACACTCAGATCTTACAGACCTTTCTGTCTCTACCAAGAGATGTCACACCTCTGCTTTGGTCTACCATAAGTTGCTTTACTGTTTAACTTTTTTTTTTTTTTAACATTTATTTTTGAGAGACAGAGACAGAGCATGATTGGGGGAGGGGCAGAGAGCAAGGGAGACACATAATCTGAAGCAGGCTCCAGGTTTTGAGCTGTCAGCACAGAGCCTGATGTGGGGCTTAAACTCACAAACTGTGAGATCATGACCTGAGCCAAAGCCAGACATCAACCAACTGAGCCACCCGGGTGCTGCTACGGTTAAACTTTCAAAGAGAAATGAATTCTCCTTGTTTCTAAGTCACCGAGAAAGATGATCATCATTTTGCATGTGTAAATATTGCCAAACTTGTTAACATGCCACTAATGATAAAATACATGGTAATATGTTTTTGTGGCAACGATTTTGAAATAGTTTCAAGTCTACATACAAGTTTTAATAATTTCAGCCAGATATCCAGCTTCTCCAATTATCACCAACTTACCAGAGCTGCTTCCTCTCTCGCTCTCCCCTTCTCTCCCTCCCTTCCCCCACTTTTAACTCTCTCATGATATACAGGCTTTAGAGAAATATCTTAATAATTATACAGCATTCTTGTCGTCTGACCTTCCTAAGTGTAAATATTACTCCCTTAATGTTTCCCATACTTTGGATGCCCAGTGTGATGATAACAGCCCATTTTTTATTTTGTTATACCATAAGAGGAAGGGAAGACCGAGGGTAGGGTATATTCTGACATTTACGTTTAGTAATAAACTTCTATAACTCATTTATGTACACATTTAACACATATTAATAATTCAACAAATATTAATAACACCATTCTGCTAGACACTAAATTTATAGCAGTCAATAAAACAAACATGATGCCAACATTTAGAGAAATTACACAATATTTCCCAAGATTTACTCCTATTATCAAATTCATGGCTAATCAGATCATGGAGAGAAGTTTTCCTGTAGCATATCACACTATCAATTTCATAATCCTTAAAAACTTCAGTGTTTATCAAATATAATCAAGTGATCATTAAAATATTTGAAAGTTCTGGGGCACCTGGGTGGCTCAGTCAGTTAAGCTTCTGACTTGGGCACAAGTCATGGTCACATGGCTTGTGAGTTCGAGACCCTCATTAGGCTCTGTGCTGACAGCTCAGGGCCTGGAACCTACTTCAGATTCTGTCTCCCTCTCTCTCTGTCCCGCCCTGCTTGCACCCTCTTTCTCTCTCAAAAATAAATAAATATTAAAAAATTTTTTTTAATATTTAAAGGTTCTGGGGCCTGGGTGACTCAGTTGGTTAAGCATCCAACTTCAGCTCGGGTCATGATCTCATGGTTGGTGCACTGAAGCCCCGCATCAGGCTCTGTACTGATAGCTCAGAGCCTGGATCCTGCTTCGGATTCTGTGTCTCCCTCTCTCTCTGCCCTTCCCCCTATCCCATTCTATGTCTCTCTCTCTCTCCCTCAACTCTCCCTCAAAAGTAAATAAACATAAAAACATTTATTTTTTTATAAAGTTTTTTTTTTATTTTATTTATTTTTGAGAGACAGAGCATGAATGGGC
>NC_043706.1:133634608-133646732 GCF_006229205.1 Suricata suricatta | reverse complement strand
GATTCTGTGTCTCCCTCTCTCTCTGCCCCTTCCCCCTATCCCAATTCTATGTCTCTCTCTCTCTCCCTCAACTCTCCCTCAAAAGTAAATAAACATAAAAACATTTATTTTTTTATAAAGTTTTTTTTAAATTTTATTTATTTTTGAGAGACAGAGCATGAATGGGCGAGGGGAAGAGAGAGAGGGAGACACAGAATCTGAAGCAGGCTCCAGGCTCTGAGCTGTCAGCACAGAGTCCGATGCGGGGCTCGAACCCACAAACCGTGAGGTCATGACTTGAGCCGAAGTCAGACGCTCAACCAACTGAGCTACCCAGGTGCCCCAAATTTTTTTTTAATATTTAAAAGTTCTTGGGCACCTGGGTGGCTCAGTTGGTTGAGCGTCTGACTCCGGCTCAGGTCACAACCTCACGGTTCGTGGGTTTGAGTCCCACATGGGGCTCTGTGTTGACAGCTAACTCAGAGCCTGGAGCCTGCTTCAGATTCTGTGTCTCCCTTTTTCTCTGACTCTCCCCTGCCCATGATGTCTGTCTGTCTTTCTGTCTTCTGTCTCTGTCTCTCTCTCTCTCAAAAATAAAGAATTTTTAAAAATTAATATTTAAAAGTTCTACGACCAGTCAATAGATCAAAGTAACATGTCATTTTAAATGTCATGCTAATGTAAAATACTATCTTGCCAGCTGCCATATAAATCAATCACTGGTATTATTTTAATGGTACAGATAAAATAATACAAGTAAATCACAATAGATAGAGATTTAAATTATATACCACATTTGGCGGGGGGGCATCTGAATTTACCCTGTGTCAGAGCACTGAACAGTTAATCCCACGTTGCTCTCCCTTGCCCCTTCTCCCTTATTCCCACCTCTCCTCCTCCCCACGCAAACCACAGGTAAGAGCTTAAAACCAAATCTACTTTCCATGGGGCAAATGCTAAATGAGCTGTGAGAGCAAAGTCTTTAAATAGAAGAGCAAGGAGGAAACTGCCACCTCATTTTAAATCTGCTGAGGTCTAGAGGGAAGATTTCAGAAATCATTTGAAAGAAAAGAATCATAGCTGAAAAGAGGGCATTTTCAGCCCAAACTATCTTGCCCGAGGACTTAGAGTAAACACAACGGTTTTAGCAGAAAGAATGCGGCTCGGGAACCACATGGACTTAGGTCTCAATTCTGGCTTAGTCGTTACTAATGGTGCATTTTTGCCCTTGGGCGAGATTCTCTCCTTCTCTAAGGAAAATAAGCGTGGAGAATAAAACCTCACTTGAGTTGGAAAAAGGATTCAGGATAATGACGGGCACACTGCATGGGCACCACCACTGGCACCGATGGAAACTACTTCCGGAGCTGCAGGCTGTCTACGGAGTTCTCCCTTTCCACCATGCATCTGCAGCTTCAGGCGGCGGGGGAGAGGGGGGAGTGGCACTCATCTTCCTGACTTTGCCTTTGGCATCCAGCATCTCCAGTCTCATTCTCGATGGGAGAGACCACTGGCTTCAGAGAAAGCGCCCGTGGTGAGTCGAGAAAGTGTTAATGCTGTAACTACCAACAACTACTCCATTTTTACCCAAATAAAGCACTCTCACAGTGGTATTTCTCTTATCATGACATAGATCTTAAAAACATTATTCCCTATAACTATGACATCCTTTTTTATTTTTAACATTTATTCATTTTTGAGGGGGGGGGCAGAGAATGAGGGAGACACAGAATCAAAAGCAGACTCCAGGCTCTGAGCTGTCAGCACAGAGCCCGACACGGGGCTCGAACCCACGAATTGTGAGATCATGACCTGAGCCAAAGTCAGACGCCCAACCGAGCCACCCACGAGGTGCCCCAATGACATCCTTTTTCTAACAAATCAGATTTTTCTTACCTTAAAAAGAAAAATTTAAAGGAAAGTATCTCGCTTGCCCTGAAGTCAACTATTCTAATTTCCTTTCCAACCAACCGTTTACGCCAAGTTTTTTTTAATTAATGCTTTTTACAGACTGCTATTATTTCAAATTAGAACTATTCTGATAAGTAAACCAATTATAAAACTGGAGGTTGGAACAGCTGTTAAAATGTGCACCCCAGAACAAGATTAGCGGCTGCTAATGCAACAGACAAGCCAAGACTCCACAGCAAGGAAAGGGGGACCAACCTTCCAGCCACGGTCAAATCCATTAACTCTCACAGCACTAATGGCCTGTCACTAATGAGCAAGCTTGGCAACTAAGGAGGCAAAACTTCGGAAGCACAGAGACTAGACAAAACCGTACTATTCCATGATGGAATGTTCTAAAGACTCCAACAAAGTCCAGGTATGAGATGAATGAGCTGCAGCAGCAGCCCTCTGTGAAGACCCGCCCCATCCCAGGCCCCTCCCACCGCCAGGAGGGAGCCCACCCTGGGCCAGAGGACAGCAGCCCGGGGCGCCTGACCACAATCCGGGCCAGAACCTCTGGAGGTCAAGGGTGGTACAAGGCCTTGACCCCAGGCCACGGGTGTGTCTGGCAGCCAATCAGGATAGCACCCTCTGGAGCACCCTCTGCCCCAACGAGGAGCCGCGATCCCTCTCCACCAGCAGACCCAGGGTTTTGAGATCCTCTGTTCCAGCTTGCCAGTGTTGTGTGTCTGCTGCGCCCTTTGCGGTGCTATAAAAATACCCTGCAGTGTTTCAGCCAAACTCTCCCACGGTCTATGCACCTTCCCAAAGATGCCTGTGGAGTCGCCCTTGGCAGCTCCTCATCTGCCCCCCATGCCAGAGGCCCGCTGCAGACTCCTTCACCCTGGACAGCCTGCTCTCGCCTCTCCTCCTACTCCCTCCTCTCCCTTCACGGCCACGGCCACGCTGTTCCAGGCAGCCTCAGGTGTGTCCTCTCCCCCTGCCTTCTCCGTGTACAGCCCGCTCCAAATCTCTCACTGCAAAGCACAGCAGCTAAGTCACGAATCGGAAATCTGTCATTACCCCGGCTCAGCCAGCCACCCTGTCAATGGCACCAGCCGGTCACCTGCACCACACGAGCGCCGGCCCAACAAGCACATCCTGGCCCCGGGCACCGGCCCGTCGCTCCTGGCCTTGCTGGAACGGCATCAGGAAGCATGGCCCCCACCTGTCTCTATCGGCCTGAGTAGGGACGTCACCTTAACCCCTGCTCTCCAGACTCTGCTTCTGACCTCAGGGGGGTCTGTGCACAGCCAGACGGAAGAAAGGGATGACAAGGGCCAGGCAGCGTGGCCCCGGGACTTCCCCTCTGGGCTCTGGTTCGGGGCCTGTGGGTGCTGGACGGCTGCTGCTGGATGAACTTGGGACAAGGGGCTGACGGGGACAAGCATCACCTGGGAAGGAGGCCGGGACAAAGGGGCCAGGCCACACTGAAACCTGGAGCCCACCTCTGCCCTCTCTCCCCCTTCCTGCCTGTGGCTTCCCCAGGCCAGCCGGGAAACACCTCCACAGCCGCACCCGCAGCCGCCTGCCCTTCCTCCTGCCACCGCCCCCCTGCCCAGCGTCCCCTACAAGGACGGGCCGTATCACCATCACCACCCCAGTGGCAGAGGCAGGCCTCATGGGGCAGTGGCTGCCATCAGAAGAAGGGCCCCCACGCTGCAGGGGTGTCAACAGGCGGCTGAGGGAACAACACGGAGCAGACACCCCTGCACTCGGATCCGCGGTCGGCCTCCCAGCTCCACGTGGCCGCAGAGCAAAGGCCGCCTCTGTCCAGCCGCGCTTGGAAAGACGGGAACAGCGATTCTTTTACAGCAAGCAAGCCAGCAAACAGCACCGCTGGAAACGGGGAAGGCAGCCAGCCCCCTTTCGGAGGGGCGTCCTGGGACGAGGCTAAGATGAGCGGCAGGAGTGGCAGCGCCGGGGGCAGGGGGGACAGAGAACCGAATACAGACGGGCTGGGCAGAGCCCTCCACACTCCTCCACAACCAACCCCCCCTTCTCCTTCCCAAAAAAAACAGAACGTCGAGGGCTGGCAGCCACAGCAGAGGGGCTGGACCCACGGATGAAAACCAAGAAAAGGGCACTACGTCTGGAGGACATCCCAGCGAGCCTACGGGAGAGGAACCAAAGGCAGTTTGGAACCTCCAGGTAGGAAGAGGCAGCCCCCCACCCCCACCCAGGGAAAGATGCACTTAGGGGCACCACCCTCCCCTCTCTTCCGTAGGGAAGGAGCATCTGCCTGGGACTTGGAGAAGCCGGTCTCTGCACCTGCAGAGATGATCAAAGCCAACCGTCTCAGCTTATCAACGGAGTTCGTTCATGGACACCCACAGCAAGGGAGGATCACAAGTCATCCGAGGAAAGTCCAGAACATGAAAGAAAGGGCTATAATGAACAAAAAGATCTGGCCCCAGAAGAAACAGAATTCACAGGACAGGAGAACACACTGTAACAACTCTAGTCAGTATCTTAAGACAGATCTGAGATAACAGTGCGCCCATAAAGCAAGACCAGGCTGTGATCAGAGACAGCAGCTCTCAACAGGAGGCAAAGAAGTAAATTTAAAATGACCGCTTAAAAGGAAACCTCAATGGATTTGGGAGATACCATGAGCCGCGCTAAGCACCAAGGCTGTGAACTAGAAGAACATATTGAGAAACATCACAGAACAGAAAGTTCAGAAGGATAATGTATCCACAGGTCCAATGTCCATTCAAGAGGAGTTTCAGAAGCAGCTATAATGGGCAGGAGGGGGAAAAACACAAGAGCATGAAGCGAGCCTCCCCCAGCTGACCTAAGACATGAGCAGCAGGGCCCAACCAGCCTGCAGGAGGTGAATGAGGAAGGACACCCAGTTACATGAACATCATCACACCAGGGAGGGCTTGGCGACACGTTCTTGTCACGTTCCTCAGAAACCAGAGATGAAGTGAGCCTGTCCCCAGACTCCACTGGCAGGATTTGGAACGAGAACAACAGGAAGGAACCAAAGGGCTGTCAGAAGATCTCGGGTCAAGTCCGGGCTTGTAACTAACCAGCTGGCTGACCTGCAAGAGGTCGCTGGCCTTCAGACTCCCTAAAAGCGGAGGGGACATGATGCACCTCCTCCCTCTACCCGCCTCACCGTTCCTGCCCCCCCTGCACAGCACAATCTCCCCAGAGAGCGGTCTTAAGTTTGCCCAGATGACTGCATACCCAGTGCTGAAAACCACGGCCACGATGGTCTGTAAAAGCCCCTCTGGTTCTACAGAAGACAGCAAAGGGCTAAGGGAAGAGCTGTCAGCAGAACCCGGATATAAATCCTCTGTCGGCCTCTTCCCATCCACATGATTCTGTAAGTCTCTTATCTCGCTGGAATCGGCCTTCCTCATGTGTATAATAAAGAGCATAGTTCTCCCCATAATGTGATAAGGTGGAAATAAAATTTTGCAAGGCGGGGCCCCTAGCTGGCTCAGTCCCTAGAGCACATGACTCTTCACCTCAGGGTCATGAGTTCAAACCTTACGTTGGGCATGGTGCCTACTTGATAAAAATTACACAAGGAAAGAACGTGGATACAGCAAGTGACACCTAGCAAGGGATCACAAAATGGAATTATTACAATTTTGTAATTCAGGTAACAAAGGGACAAGTGAGCTAAAAAGGCCAGTGACATCCTAAAGTTCCCTACTGTGAAACAGGCTAACCAATGGGATCCTGCCTGCATGTGTAAACCTGCTAAGGAGACAGCAGGGAAGGGATGAGCTGGAGGGTCACAGATGCAGTGTGCACCATGGAGGAAAGGACACTTGACACAGGATGGTGCAGGAGCCCACTCCCACCAGGGGCCACCAGAAAGGCTTTCCTCCCCCAAGTGAACACACCCTGGTGATAAAAAGTCCAGGGGAAAGTAGAATAAAGCTAAAACACTGGCTTCTGGCCAATCTGTCAACAGATTTCAATACAAAACTGTTTCAACTGAGACTATTTGTTAATTTATTTGGAAGCAAGTTGGTGACAGCACACCATCTATTTTCCTCTGCAGCTACAAATAAGTACTTCCAAACTGACCTAATGAGGGGCGCCTGGGTGGCTCAGTCGGTTGAGTGTCCGACTTCAGCTCAAGTCATGATCTCACGGTTCATGGGTTCGAGCCCCGCATCAGGCTCTATGCTGACAGCTAGCTCAGAGCCTGGAACCTGTTTCAGATTCTGTGTCTCCCTCTCTCTCTGACCCTCCCTTGTTCACGCTGTCTCTCCTTGTCTCTCAAAAATAAATAAAAAACATTAATAAAAAACTTTTTAAAAAACTGACCTAATGAGGGTAAACATGACCCCAGCAATATGAATACCTCAGATGATGAAGGAACATATGGAGAGGTTCGTTTTTTTCTAATTTTTCTTTAGAAAGACAGAGAGCACATGAGCAGGGAAGAATGGCAGAGGGAGAAAGAATCCTAAGCAGGCTCCATGCTCAGTGCAGAGCCTGATGCGGAACTAGATCCCAGGACCCTGGGATCGTAACCTGAGCCTAAACCAAGAGTCAGATGCTTAACCAACTGAGCCACCAGGCACCCCTATTCTTTTTCTAAAAAGTCCTCCTCCACTGATCAGAAACTCAGAACAATACAAAATTCTTCCCTGTTTTACTCATGCTCAGTATCTTTTTTTGTTTCCACCACACCCCTTTTCTTGGAAGCGCAGATCAAGCCAAAAATAATTTGGCTAAATCCCATCCAATGGAAGTGGCTTCAACACTTAAAAGAACAGATTTTGAACTCCTTTTAATCTCATCTTTCCAGAGTCTAAAATAAGCAGAGGCGGCCTCAATTCACCACAAACATAAATAAATTTTATGAAGGGTCACTAAAAACCTCTGGGGAAAAAAAACTAATTTTTCAATCATTTTCTGTTATTCAGGTGGCCTGAAACCGTGTAAAATCCCTACTTGAGTGATAAGAGCATTTAATTGGGTCAGAGACCTTATCTTTCACCTTTAATTTAGGATCCAAATTTCAGTTTTGCCCAGGACGAAGTGAAAATGAGTGTGGCAGATACAGCCCGGTGCCCAGTTGGCATCTGAAAATAGACAATCTGGACCCTGAAATCTACATCTTAAAAGTAGGGGATTTGGCCGAGTTGGAAAGTCTGAATAGCAGCTGCCCGGACTCTATCGGGTATTACAAGTACCTCGTTCTGTCCTCATAATGAAGTCTGCTACAAAAAAAGCATGTGGTCTAATTGTTTGATTTTTGCCTTTGTTTTCATGATATGGAGTAAACAGATATTATTTGTATTTCTGAAAGCTCCATTTCTCATGCAAAAAAAAAAACCCAAAAAGAATTTATGCAATTACTGGAGGCAAAACAAAGCAACAAGAAAACCAGAAATCCGCTATTGCTTACTTTACATGTGTCACGCCTCATTAAATGTCTTCCTGTCTGACATTCTGCAAGTTGCTCCCAATGAGTCCATCTGGTCACTAAGCGAAGCTTTCAGGGACAAAGGCTCCCTAACAGCTCCATCAAAGGCCTGAGTGACACTGCGGAATTCTTGGAGGTAATGAGATTATTCTAATCTCTGATTGATGAAGTATTTTTCTAAGTAAAGAAACAGATATGAAGACTAATGGAAGTGGGGTGGGGGAGGGGATGAGAAAGCAATTACCGGACAAAGAGGAGAAGATTGTGCGTCATCTTTGACACAGGAATACCTCAAAGTCATAATTATCATGGAAATTGTATACAATTTCTCAGAAAATGCCTCTAAAATTTTATAATGCAACACTCCGGGCGAGAAATTCAAAATTAACTGGTTTTGGTCAAAGGCTGCTCCATAATACTAAATTACAGTACCAGATTATTGCCAGATTGAAGTTTGGAAAAATAGCTAAATTAAACGTGGGTCAGAGTGAATTTAAACTGCAATTAGACCATTTTCTATCCACAGTACCTTGCCCGCTGTCTGTCAGCCTTCTGAATGGAACACTTTTTTCCAGATCTTTTTGCTTCTGAGAATAAAACTTGGAGGAAGCAAGCAATGTGCTACACGCAGCTCCTGCTTTATTCTACCTCCCCTTTTGCAGTAGAGACGAGCTACATGAAACTAACAAAGCTTAAGCTTCGAGGAGCCTTCAGGGCGCCAGGAAGGGCCCCAAACTGTGTCTGCAACAGGAACTCTATTAGAAGTTATAGAAAAAAGTTTTTGTCTTCTTTTTAAGAGAACCCCAAGGTCAATGTCCCTGAGGTCCAATAAAATCTGGATTCGCCTGGACCTACACTCCACTTCTCATATCATTCACCTCATTATCTAACCGCTTCTGGAAATGTCAGAGGAGGCAAAGAAAGTAACAGAATCCTCAAGATGCCACCACGGCCATCAGGATTTTGTCTTCAAGACATGGCCCAGGCAAGACTTCAAGTAATTTCTTCTCAGGATGGGGAGAGAGCAGAGAAAAGTGGGGGGAGGCACCTGATTATTGCTGAAGAGGATGAAGACAATTGTGGCCATCAAAACTTTTTTGAAGGACTGACCAAAACAGTACGCTTAATTTGAAAACTCAGTGTATGTTAATTTAACTCCCCATGATAAAAACGGTGTACAGGGGGAAATGGCTCTCTTAAAAATATATACTTATTTTTAATTATGGTAAAATATATGTAAACAAATGCCGTTTTAGCCATTATCAAGTGCACAGTCGAGTGACGTTAACATCCACGGCACTGTGCAGCCACCAACAGCTTCCTTCCCCAGAACGTTTCCATCTTGCAGAACGGAAACTCCATGCCTGCTAAACACTAACTCTCCATTCCTCCGCCTCTGGGCTCCTAGCAATTACCCTTCTATTTTCTTTCTCTAGGAAACTGACTACTGTTAAGCACCGCACGTAGGAGGTGTGAGAGGGACCATACGCCGTTCTGTGATGGGCTTCCTTCACTCGGCATGGGGTCTTCAAGGTCTCTCCATGTTGCAGCATGTGTCAGAATCCCCTTTTTCAGGCTGAGTAGAATTCCATTTTCTGTACACACCACATTTTGTATATCCATTCAACTGTCCATCCCTGGACAGTTGGGTTGCTTCCACATCTTGGCCACTGTGAATAATGCTGTTTTGAAGACGCCACAAACACCTGCATCTCTGCTTTCAGTTCGCTGAGGTATACACCCAGAAGTGGGCTTACTGGATTACACGGTTCTCCTATTCTTAATCTTCTGAGCAACCACCATAATGTTTTCCAAAGTGGCTGCATCATTTTACATTCCAACCGACAGTACAGAAGGGTTCCCATTTCTCCATATCTTTGTCAACAATTTCTGGGTTTCTGTTTTGGGGCGACGTTTTGGTAACAGCCGTCCTGATAAGGGTGAAGTGGCATTTCATTGCCGTTTGATTTGATTAGTGACACTGAGCATCTTCTTCTATGCTTATCAGCCATTTCTCCATTTTCTAGTTTTTTGCCTAAGGGAACACTGCTTTTTGCTCAATGTTGCAGATGCCGCATGACTGCTAGTCCATTCCGGATTGCTGAATCACTTACAGTAAGTAGACTGCAAGTTAGGGAAAGGTACCTACGAGCGGGGAAGCAGGAAATGACCTTGTTTATAAACAATAATGGAGTTTGATTTTACTCTTCAAGAAGAAGTCTTTGTTTCTCTAATTGGGACAAGAGCTAACGTGCACTGAGATGTCACTGGCTTCCAAGCGTGGTGCTCAATGCTTTCTACAAACATCATCCCATTTAATGCTCACAATAGTGCTATGGACACAAATTAGGACCCTGTTTCAGGATGAGAAAACCTGAGACCTTATTTGGTAAAGTACTTTGCTGCAAATCGCAGACAGAAGGAACTGAGGACCTGGAATTCACGCCAGCCCTGCAGAACTTAGGGAGTGGCAGTCTTCGGCCACTACATGCCGCTGTCCTAGTGCACCCAATACGTGAACGCAAAGCCCAGGAACAGGAGGGCTAAGCAAACAGCAACACTTTAGGGTAAAAAGAACTCAAAGGCCTTTTGGGACCATCTGTTACGGACTGAATGTTTGTGCCCCGCTTCCTTTGTATGTTGAAATATTAACCGTTGAGGGGATGATGTTAGGAATTGAGGTTTGAGTAGGTGAAGAGTTTATAAAGGTCGAACGCCCCTGGGTGGGATGAGGGCTCTTATAAAAGAGGCCCCATGAAGCCCCCTCTCCCCTTCTGCCGTGGGAGAACACAGCGAGGAGACTGGTGCCCATAAACCAGGAAGCAGGCTCTCCGGAATCTGCCGGTGCTTTGATCTTGAAACTCAGCCTTTAGAACTATGAGAAACGTTTGTGCCATGCTTAAACAATGAGTTTAACAAAATTATAAATTATACAAACAGTTTAGCAATGGTAACAAAAAAATTTCTTTACAGTATTTTTGTTCTAACGGACTGAACAGACTAAGACACAAATTGGGACCGAGAAGCAGGGACGCCGCTGTCACAAATACCTCACCGTGTGGAAGTGGTTTTGGAACTGGGTCACAGGTAGGGGCTGGGAGAGTTCGGAGGTGTGTGCCAGAAAAACCCCACTGCCGTGTGCGGACTGTTAAGGATGATGCTGGCAAGGACTCAGAAAAGGACTCGACATTAGACAGTGGGCTCTGGATGTCTGTGTCCTCCCAAAATTCATATGCTGAAACCCTAATCTGCCAAGTGACGGCAGTAGTAAGTGGGACTTTTGCAAGGTCATTAGGTCCCAAGAGTGGAGCCCTCACGCATCAGATTCGTGCCCTTACAGAAGACAGCACAGAGCTTGCAAAGCCCTCCTACCACCTGACACAAGACGCAAGAACTCAGCCACTAGGAAAAGGGCCCTTACCCAACCATTGCTGGCACCTAATCTTGGATGTCCAGAACTACATTTCTGCAGTTTATGAACTACTGCGTCTACGGTATTTTGTTATAACCAACCTGAAAGGACCAAGACAGAAAGCTTCCATTTTCCTAGGGAACACTTAAGGAATCATGAACAGAGTGTAGAAATATGGGTGGTCAGAGTCATTCTGATGAGGTCTCGGATGTAAACGAGGTTATTGAAAACTAGAGGAAAGGCACCCCCTGCTATCAAGAATCAGAGAGCCTGGCTGCCGCACATTGGTGTGCCCGTGTTTTCCGGAAGGTTGAACCTGGAAGTGATGAAGTTCGATATTTAGCCAAAGGAACATCTGACAAAGTGTTGAAGATGCAGGTTCGATCCTTCTGATTGCTTATAGTAAAATTTGAGGAGGAAAAAGACTTAAATGTGGAATTTTGAAGCAAAAAAAGGAACCACAACTTAAAGATTTGGAAAATTCTCAGCCTATCATACTGCACAGAATGAGAACACTAAGAGGGTGGCCAAGTGACCTACATGAAGAAGATTAACAGGTTAGACCATTTCAACAGAGCACGTGCTGTTCTTCACGGAAGAGAGGAAGAATGACTTCAGAGACCATTCAGACAGCATCAGAAATTCCAAGCAGGTCTTCCACAGGGAACTCCAGGAGTGAAAGCAGCCTCAAAACACACCCCTGAGCCACAGGCCATGCCGGGCCCAGATTGCTGACCTACAGCAGATGTGAGAGGGTCACTGTGAAAGCTTTAAGCCTCCCAGTGCTGGGGTAACTTATTACCCAACAACACATAACTAATAAACTTGCCCTTTTAAAGATAAAGATACAGGGGCACCTGGGTGGCTCAGTTGGTTAAGCATCCAACTTCGGCTCAGGTCATGATCTCAGTCTGTGGGTTCGAGCCCCACGTCAGGCTCTGTGCTGCCAGCTCAGAGCTTGGAGCCTGCTTCGGATTCTGTGTCTTCCTTTCTCTCTGCTCCTCCCCCGTTCATGCTCTGTCTCTCAAGAATAAATAAAAAATTTTTAAAAATAATAATAATGATAAAGATACAATGTTTATATTTCTTTCAGTTGCTCAATTTCCAATTTTTTTTACTGAATCATATGATAGATTTATTTTTACTTTTGCTATTCTTTTTTTTAATACAACACAATTTATTTTTTTTAACATATGCAATTATTTTCCATCATTTACAATACAGTAGTTACAATGACACTCCAAACAGAAAAGCAAAGTAAAAAATCAAAACCCCAACTTCTATTTCATGTAATTAGACTTATACAGAAATTAGAAGGTTAAGTAACAACTAGTTAATCACCTAATTTCACAGCTATCTGAAGTGGCGATCATTATATA
>NC_043706.1:133624207-133634508 GCF_006229205.1 Suricata suricatta | reverse complement strand
TGTTCAGGCATCCGGGCAAAGATCCCCACAACAGATCCTGCCCTGGGAGGAACTGTCAAAGGAGGCCCAGCAGCACCAGGGAGGACCTCCTGAAGATGGCAGCCAAGGTAGGATCTCAGGCCCACAGCCTCGCTCCCAATTCATAGGGGGAAGGAGAATGGAGGTCATGGGAGTTAGACTTGGAACTGGCCATCCACTCCCGAGCCAATGCACTCACGGCTGAGATGAGCATGCTGATGTCCTGCCCTGAGGAAGATGACCTTTCTCCCCCTTCCTATGGGGGTCAGGATGCTGTTTGGTGCAGGAGCACCATGGTGGTCAGCCCAACCCCCACCCTGCCCCACACCCCACCACACCTGGCCTGACTCTGTTTCCCACTTTTGCCTTTTACCTCTAGCATCCCTTTCTAAATCTAGTTTTTCAGAAAGCTTCCTAACTCCCAAATAATACAAAACCTCCTCACTCCCAAAGTTCCCCAAACATCTCAACCAGCATCACCCACCGAGAGAGACAGCAGAACTGAAAACCAGACCAAGCAGAACACCAACAAGGGAACTGTGCCCAAATGCCCAAAGTAACAGAGAGACAAGGAGGTCTGGAAGCAAGAGAAGTCAGAGAAGACGTCAGCTTAAAACACAGGTAGAAATTCCA
Organism: Suricata suricatta; assembly: GCF_006229205.1. Classification (NCBI taxonomy): domain Eukaryota; kingdom Metazoa; phylum Chordata; class Mammalia; order Carnivora; family Herpestidae; genus Suricata; species Suricata suricatta. The sequence goes on along the minus strand of NC_043706.1, from coordinate 133,633,857 downwards.
CCAGAAGTGTGACCACTCACTCCGGGACAGGACATCATGCACAATTTATAAAGCCCTTCATACACCTCACCTCCTCCATCCTTATAACAATCCATGATTTGTGGTCCCACAACTAGTAAGTAGTGGAGGTGGGGTATCAGCGCATGCCTTTGGTCTGAAACCTTTAGCACAGCACTTCTGAAAGATCTCTAATTTATACCAGAATGTACTGTGTAATGGCAGTACAAAGCCCTGGTATCTTTCATCATATTCAGGAAACTATATAATAATGAAAGAATTGTAACTGAAGGAAGGTCAACTCCAACCTTTGACTACGGCGACTGTAAGCACTACCCCATCTGTCCAGGAGAAGGATAAAGAAAATCTCAGCAACCCACACTTGCAGTATTCCAGAGCCTTCTCCAACAGGAAGTCACACTGTAGCCTAAATCCCTCTGCCTCGACTTAAGCGCACCCATTTCCTTCTGAATGCTGCTCTATAGACCATATAATTTTCCACCCACTATTCGTAACACCCTCACTTACTCATTTTTAAAAGTCTAATTTTAGTTGTTTTAGGGGCACCTAGGTGGCTCAGCCAGTTGAGCATCTGACTCTTGATTTCAGCTCAAGTTCCACAATGAGCGTGGAGCCTGCCTGACATTTTCTCTCTCTCTTCCTTGTGTCTGCCCCTCCCCTGCTTGAGCTCTCTTTCTCTCTCTTTCTCTGTCTCAAAAAGGCTTTAGTTGGTTTGGTTTTTTTTCATGTTTATATACTTTTGAGAGAGAGAGAGAGAGAGAGAGAGAGAGAGAGCGAGAGCGAAAGCGAGCATGAGCAGAGGCAGGACACAGAGAGTGGGAGAGAGAATCCCAAGCAGGCTCCACACTGTCAGTACAGAGACTGACATGGGGCTTGATCTCATGAACCATGAGATCATGACCTGAGCCGAAACCAAGAGCTGGACACTTAACCGACTAAGCCACCCAGGCACCCCTGCCCCATGTTTAGGTTTTCAATCTTAATCATAAACATAGTGGCTTTTTTCATACTAGCTTCTTCTTAAATCAGCATCATCTTACTCAACATCTTCAATGCTTTGTTGAACAGACAGAAAAAAAAGCAAAGGAAACACATAGTGTCAGTGTTCACTCAGTAATTTCTCTGCATTTTGCATCCCATCTCTGATGGCCACAAAGGAAGACCAGTGAAGGAAAAGTGGAAATCTGGCATTCTCTCTCTGTACATATACCATCTCCTCGAATACAGGTGGCATCAAGAACAAAGTGTCAATTTCTTTAACCCCCCGCTTCCCATCTCAGGGAAAAGAGAGGGAGGGCAGGGTCGGCAAAACCCAGTCCACACAAAACCAGCTGGCAGATGGTGGGTCAGAGGGCACGAGGGAGCTGAAACACTTCACACAACAGGTGGGTAATCTGCAGGATGATGAGGGCATGAAGGCTTCTTAATCAAGCTTGGAACAGTTAGAGACGGCCCTTAAATTTACTATGATCCTTAGTACACGGGCATGTTTCCTTTGGGAAAATTCACCAAGCTCCCAGCATGACCTGTGCTCTTTATACTTCAGTAAAAAGATTTTTTAAAAATACTTAGCAAATTTCAAAAGGAGAAAATTCTACAAATCAAGCTCTACTTTCTCCTACAATGAGAGAAAAAGACCGCCTCTTTACTTCTTAACAGTGAAAATGGAGAAACAAAGAATTCCATATGGTCGGCTAGATAGTACAATAACAGGATAGAGAACAAAGGTCTAGCCAACCAGTTTCAGATAAAGATTCAGAACAGCAATGGATACAGAAAACAGTAAGGACTCAGACACAACCCCTGAAGAATACAGTGAAAACTATTCACGCTGACCAACAGTATCAGGGGAAATGAGCATTTAGCTGTGAGTAATAGGAGTGAGCTCTGATTTCTTTTTACAGAACAATAGAGATTTGAGTCATAATCATTGAAGAGATAACTGCAGAACTATCAGAATAAGGGGGGAAAATGCTAGAGCCAGTTTACTTAGGACCTAACATAGGCTAGGTATGGTGATAAGCTCTTCATTCATTTAGGGCTCACAACCAAATTTGAGGGGAGTATTTTATTGCCCCTATTTTATAGAAGAGAAAATAGAGGCTCAGAAAATTTACTAAAGGGGCATAGATACAGTAAGTAATTCATGGAGAAAAGATTTGAATCAGGTCTAACTCCTTCCAGTACGCTACCCTGGATTACCATGAAGCTTGGAAGAAAGTTCTCAAACAACAGAAAAACTGTGAAATAACAACTAGGTGAAGAGGAACAGAGAGTTAGAGAGAGAGGGGGGCTTACCTGAGGAGGAAGGCTAATCTCTCAGAATAAAGCCCTGAACCAAACAACTAACAATTTTACATTTTGGACCTCTAAGAATTTTAGAACTAACAGGGACTTTGAAATCAACTCACTTTTCATGGAAATAGAATATTTCAACACATTTCCCCCTCCCCCACCTCTTTCATTCAACATTGGCCAACAAACGTTTGCTGAGTGCCTACTATGTGCTAAGGCATCTTTAAATTCTAATCAACCATCTCCTTTAACTTTCCACCAAAAAGACCTGAATGATGCACGCTGTATTCACAGTAACTCTTTCTTCAACCTGCCCAGATTTACCAAAGGCTGGATAACCATTATTAGTGAAGCAGCAAATGGAAGTTCCAAATCTTAGGAAAAGTAAAATTTCTAAGTTTTTAAATTTAAAAATTTTAAATTCTACAAATTCTAGAATTTTTCATACTGGGGGACCCGACTGGCTGGAGTGTGCAACTCCTAATCGCAGGGTCAGGACCTGGAACCCCACGTTGGGTGTACTAGAATATATATATTATATTATATACATATGTATAATATAATATAGAGAGGCTTGCCTATATATATTAGACAATAATTATATATATATATTATATATAATTACCATCATAGCCTTCCAAGAGACTTTTACTTCAGTTAAGCAAGGAATATGTGTATGACTCCATCCCAAAATTAATCACAGTCCACTAATGGTCATTTGTATTAACAAGATTCACAGTGTTTTAACATAAGATTCTGATGAGGCTTTTCTAGAGAACTCCTTTGGGACCAAATCAGGTGTAGTTTTCTTAATTGTGGAAAAGAAGGGCTAAATACAATTCTAAATTTCTTAGACCTTACAGTTCTAGTGAGGATGGTCATTTCTTTCTCTGTCTCTCTCTCTCACACGCACACACACACAAATAACAGGGTATCTGCAAAACCCCAAAATTATTCTGAGTCTCCTGACTTATTTAAACACAGGAAAATAAGGTTTAATGCCAAAAAAAATTAGAAAGTTAGAAAATTAAGTTTACTGCTTACATATCCATCCAGCAAATGAGGAATTAGCATCTACCATGATTAAACAAAAGAACAGGCTCATTTCCTCCAAACCCTATCTCTACCTTTTTCTCTTCAGCTATGCAAGCTTCTCTGACCCCTCCCAGTTTCACTGAAATACAATTTTATATTTCCCTAAATTTATTTAAGGTAGAGGCACCTGGCTGGCTCAGTTGGTAGAACATCAGGGTCGTGAGTTCTAGTCCCATGTTGGGTAGAGATTACTTTTAAAAATAAGTAAATATGGGTGCCTGGGTGGCTCAATCAGCTAAGTGCCCAACTCTTGATTCTGGCCCACTTCATGATCTCACGGTTGTGAAACTGAGCTTCGTGTCCAGCTCCAAGCTGAGCACAAAACTGCTGGAGATCCTCCCCCTCTCTCTCTCTCCCTCTGTCTCTCTGCTAGTCCCCTGATCATGTGCACTCTCTCTCCCACTCTTTCAAAATAACATTTTTAACAAATAAAACATAAAATTTTAAAAATATTTATTTAAAAGGGACTTTCACTTTGGTTCTTTTCAGTAACGATCCTCTAAACATTAAAAATATGTATAATTAGGGGCATGGGGTGGCCCAGTCAGTTATGCATCGAACTTCAGCTCAGGTCATGATCTCAGCTCTCAGGGTTTATGAGTTCAAGCCCCACATCAGGCTCTACACTGTCAGTGCAGAGCCTCCTTGGATCCTCTGTCTCCATCTCTGTCTGCCCCTCCTCTGCTCATGCTTTCTCTCTCTCACTCTCTCAAAAATAAACATTAAAAAATTAATAAAAATAAAATATGTATAATTAGCAAATCAATTTTTCTAAACTTTATTTTTTAATCTTAATATAAAATAGTATCTATAAAAACATTTATAACTAACATTATATTTAATAGTGAAGATGGAATACTTTCTAAGACCAGGAGCAGGCCAACATTATCTTAGAGATACTAGCCAATGTGATAAGGCAGGAAAAATTGGTTAACTAACCTAACCAGGATTCAAACACAGGACTCACGGAATGCCATATGCTCTGAGGCAGAAGCTCCATTAAGAAGAAACTGATAAAATAGTTTGTTTTGTCTTTTTTACTCACTCAGTTGCAGAACACAGAAAATATCCAAATGAAAATATCCAATTGGAAGCTAGCAACTCTGGACTCACAAGAGAGGTCCCAACTAGAGGTGTTAACTGAGCAGAAATGGGCACGTATGAATGGTAGTTGAAGGCTGGGGCAAACACAGCATTATCCTAAAAGGATAAACAGGACCCGGGATGGTCCCCTAAAGAGAACATCTCACAACAGTGGGAAGACAATGGAGAATCCACAGGGCAACAGGAAAGGAAGGATGAGCAAAGAAAAAAGATAGCCATGAGTAAGGGGCGAGGCTAGAAGCCAATGGCAGCAGATGCTTCAAGGAAAAGAAAAGAGACAAGAGTGTTCAAGGAAACAGACAGAGCTTCTCTAAGAAAGATGCACATGAGAACTATTTCTTGGGCAAAATTTCTTTTTCTGAGTCTAATTCATATCTGGCATATTTCTTTTTTAAATAAGAAGCTAAGTCTTTCTATTTTTATACTTCTTTGTTATCCTTAAACCTAAAACACTTGCTTTGTTTCTACTCTGGTTTTCCAATTACAAGATTAGGGAATATCATAAAATAGATATTTTTAAGTCAAAGATACTAAAGACCACAAATAATATTGCTGAAAAGCATAAGATTAAATTTAATCTGTTTCACTGCTGCCTGGAAGAGAAAAGCCACCTGCCCCCCAGGAATCAAGAGTATAAAACTGAGCCATGGCTCCTAAAGGACCACAGAAGTGGCCCAGTGGTAACACAAAGCTTGGTCTCTCTGGGCTACCATCCAAAGGGCTGAGGCAGGGCTACAGAGATTCTGAGGCCATCATTACAGCGATAAACATACGAGTACACAAAACGGGACCCAGCTGTGGTAGTCTATTCCCAATATCCAGAAAGAAAATCATAAGACCTGGGAACAAGGGACTTCAAAACCAGTTTGACCAGACATATTCAATGCACAACATAGCAGTCACCCATGCAAGGCACCATCATGGCCAGCAAAGCTAGAAAATGCAAATGAGCTCTGGTCCTAGAATCTCAAACTACAATAACTTAACACATGTAGCTGTTGTCTGTATATAGACAGAAAAATATTAGGCCAAAATTTTTAGTCTATATACAACACACATGTTTAAAAAAAGTCTCCTGGCTCTCTACTCCTCCCTATTCGGCAGACAGCTGCATCTTCTGGTGCAGCGCCAGCCATGTCCCTGAGAAATGATGATAAAGATTGGAGTAAATGGATTTGGCTGTATTTGGCATCTGGTCACCAGGGCTGCTTTTAACTCTGGCAAAGTAGATACTGTCACCATCAAAGACCCCTTCACTGACCTCAACTATATGGTCTACATGTTCCAGTATGATTCTACTCACAAAAAATTCAATGACATGGTCAAGACTGAGAATGGGAAACTTGTCATCAATGGAAAGCCCATCTCTATCTCACATGAGCAAGATCTCCCAACATCAAATGGGGTGACACCAGTACTATGTTGTCAAGTCCTTGGAGGTCTCTGCCACCAGGGAGAAGGCTAAGGCTCACTGGAAGAGTGGAGTCAAGAAAATCATCATCTCTGCACCTTCTGCTAATGCCCAATGTCTGTCATGGGTGTGAACCATGAGGACTATGATGACTCCCTCAATATTGTCAGTAATGCCGCCTGTATCACCAACTGCTGGGTTTCTCTGGCCATGCTCATCTACGTCAACCTTGGCATCATGGATGCATAACCACTTAACTCATAACCACAGTCCATACCATCAACTGCCACCCAAAAGCTTCCCTTCTGGGAAGTTGTGACCTGATGGCTGAGGGGCTGCCCAGAACATCATCCTTGCTTCTACTGGCACTGCCAAGGCTATAGGGAAGGCCATCCCTAAGTCAACTGGGAAGCTCACTGGCATGGCCTTCTAAGCCTCCACCCCCAACGGGTCAGACATTGACCTACTGCCTAGACCAAGGTGTGAAATACGATGATACTAAGAAGGTGAGGCAGGGATCAGAAGGTCCCCATAAGGACATTTTGGGCTACACTGAGGACCACATTGTGACTTTAACAGTGACACCCACTTTTCCACCTTCGATGCTGGGGCTGGCATTGCCCTCAATGACCACTTTGTCAAGTTCATTTCCTGGTATGACAGTGAATTTGGCTACAGCAACCAAGTGGTGGACCTTACGGTCCACATCGCCTCTAAGAGCCCCCAGACCACTAGCCTCAGCGAGAGCAAGAGGAAGAGAGAGGCCCGCAGCCACTGAGGACTCTTGCCCCCACGCATCCCCCAAACACATTGAGAATCTCCCAACCTCTACACAGTCTCCATCCCAGACCTCTGGAAAAAGGGGAGGGGCTTAGGAAGCCCTACCATATCATGTACCATCAATAAGGTACACTGAACCCCTCCCCCAAAATAAAACCTCCTGCATCCTCAGGAGGCACAGAGGACAAGAGTACAGGATGAAAACAACAAATCCTAATCCTAACTGCCCTCAGAGAATTCTCTCTGAATTATTCTGGCAGATGCCTCAATTCTCTATCTAATTTGGTTTGTGTGTGGACAGGGATTTAATGATGAATCCACATGGGACACAGATTCCTAGCAGTATCTGTATTTTTCAAATGTAAACCCAATTCTACTCCATGTGCCACATGGTGAGTGGGTGGCGGGGAAAGGGTCACCATGTCATCTTTCTGAGCTGTAATTCTTGTTCACAGAACAACAGGCTCACTCGGACTGAAGACACGCGGATGTACAAGAAGAGAACACACAGAAAGAGTAAAGAAACCATTTGGGCACAATGGCTTATACTGTTCAACCTAAACAATTTCCCTTCTCACATTTGTGCAAACTTTCCAACAAATGTACAAAACTACACATTTTTTTCTATATGGTATGAAATATATTTGGTATTTTGAGAGCCTCTTCTGTCTCCTCTGGTATTTACGGGAGCAGTGGATTTTCTACCTCAATTAATTGCCCCTGGGTTCACTCTACACATCTTCCACACATGAATTTAAGTAACTCTTCATAGGTCGTTCAAATTCAAGGTACAATGTGATATTCAGTCCCAGGAGTCTTCTTTATTCTCGAGTCTATCCCAAAGTGAGAACAGTGAATAAGATCATTTAAATTAGTAATGCTGTGGAGTTTTTGTCTTTCTTTAAAATTTATAAGTTTATTTTTGAGAGAGACAGAGACAGTGCAAGCAGGGGAGGGACAGAGTGAGAGGGAGAAAGAATCCCAAGCAGGCTCTGCGCTGTCAGCATGGAGCCCAATGTAGGGCTGGAACCCATGAAACCGTGAGACATCAAGAGTCAGAGGCTTAACCGACTGAGGCACCCAGGAGACCCAGTAATATTACGTTTTAATCTTTAAATCTATGACCCAGCAATCTGATACATTTCATTCCTTTTGTTTGAATACAGGATTTGGCAGTCTGTTCAGTTTTAAATGAAAGTCACAATATTCAGATGAACCACTTCTTCTTATAATCTGAGAAAATGGAAAACAAACAAACAAACAAAAAACTAGAGGGTTGCCTGGCTGGTTCAGTCAGTGATCTCACAATTATAAATTCAAGCCCCATATTAGGGGTAAAGATAACTTTTAAAATAATCTTTTTTTTAAAAAAAATGGGGACAAAGTATAAAATAGGAAAACACGATTTATGACATCAGCAACAGGTGTTCTGGGCTGGCTCAGTTGGTAGAGCATGTGACTCTCAATCTTGGCGTTGAGCGTTCATGCCTCACACTGGGCATAGAGCTTGTTTAAAACATAATAGCACTAGTGACTGAATCATCTACAAAGGCTCGCTTGGATGTGACTAGACTAATTCTAAGAGATACCTAACACACACAGATGCACGTATATATTCAGCCTTATAAAAGCAAAATAACAGGACAATTAAGTCACACCTTTAATCAGCTAACTTGATTAGCAAGGAGAAGTATTTATGAACGTGCACATTCACACTGGGATTTTCGGCACACCGGTCGAAGAGTTAAATATGTTAGAAGGCATCCTGTGACTACCAATTGTGTAGCGTTTCATGAAAATTCTTAGCCATATGTAAGAAAGAAATAATAGTAGTCAGGGAGGACAAAGACCCTGATGGGAACTCATTTTACCAAAACCATGAACGCATTCTCAAATTTAAAGTTTATGACTACTAGGCATCATCATCATGCAAGAAACTTCCTTACTGTCATTCCCCAGGCCTTCTAACAAGAGACTGTAGAGATCTCAGTCTGAAAACCGTGAGCTCCCTAAAATGAGAGGTTTAATCTCATTATCTGGAAACACAGATTCTTCCTCTAGAGCTATCAGCTCAGGGCAGGGCAGGTACCAAAAGTATTAATAGTGAATAACAGAATCCAAAATCCAATGTCTACCCTTACAGAAAAATAGCTTTCTTCCAAGATTTACTGCACGGAAGGGAGGGAAATTAGCAAAAACAGTGTCTTCCCCAATCACACAAGGGATGGGTAAACATCCCTCCCCAGAAGGACCGAATGCCAGAGCAGACACCCCCGCCCCCGCCAGCCGTGGGGTGAACGCGACTTGTGATTTGGAAGCTGAGTGAAAGCAGAGACCACCGCCAGCTCCTTCCTTCTTGCAGCTAGCCACGGTCCAGCCCTCAGTTGGTACTGCTTCTCAGCTTTCAGCTCTCCAGGCCACAGTAACAAAATGTAAGCAGCCATCACAAGACTTTCAAAATCAAGTTCCCCAAAAGAAGGAAGTTCAGTTTCAAGGTTAACACCCTAAGCCACTTCCCTTGTTTTCCAGAAAAAAAAAAAAAAGTGCGAAGATTCATCACCACTTGGCTGCGAAATACATGAGGAATAAAGTGTTTTCCTTTTTACATGAAATAAGGACAGTCAAGGATGGTCTTGTACCGGGCGCCACGGGGTGCAGGGATGTCACCCTGCTCTGTCCCTGGATCATTCTCTTTACTTGTGGATTCCCGTCAATTTCCCTACCTCAACCCCTCAAGTTTCATCTTTCACCCCTCCAGCTGCCAGCCTATCATGCTTATAGAAAGTTTTCATAAAGTGGGGTGCCTGGGTAGCTCAGTCTGTTGAACACCCAACTCTTGGTTTCTGCGCAGGTCATGATCCCAGGGTTGTGCAATCAAGCCCTGTGTCAGGCTCCACGAGGCACGGGAAGACTGCTGAAGGTTCTCTCTCCCCCCCCCCCCCCCCCC
>NC_043706.1:133601271-133624107 GCF_006229205.1 Suricata suricatta | reverse complement strand
CAACCTCTCTCTCTCTCTCTCAAAATAAACATTTTTTTTAAATTAAGAATATGAAAACAATATAGAAAGTTATCATAAAGTACTATGGAAATCATTTCCAGCCCACCTGTTTCTATGGGTGATAAACTATGCAACTTACAAGGAACAGCAAATCCCTGTTTCACAAAGTTCCTGAGTACACAGAAAAAGCTGGCAAGCTTACCATTTCATGAATCCTAATGCAATAATCAAGAAATGAGGGGAGCACCCACGTGGCTCATCAGTTAAGCCTCCGACTTCAGCGCAGGTCATGATCTCACAGTTTGTGAGTTTGAGCCCTGTATCGGGCTCTCTATTGTCAGCACAGAGCCTGCTTCAGATCCTGTCTCCCTCTCTCTCTCTGCCCCTCTCCGTTCTCTCTGTCTCAGTCAAAAATATATCTAAGAAAAAATGAGCAATGAATATTGCTCCTCCTTTAATGGACAGGATATCAACTTAGAAAATCAAAGATAGGCAACTGAAAATCTGTTGGAATTAAGCAAGTTCAGTAAGGGGACCGTATTGATGATACAAAGTGAGCAAGCTTCTATACATTAGCTATAACCACTTAAAAATTGAGTGAAAAATCTTTTTATCACCTGTAAAAATTACTGAAAAACAAAAAAGCTAGAAAGGAAGTAACAATGTATAATAAAAAATTACAAAACATTTATTAAAAGGCATAAAAAGACCTTTAAAAAAACCCGAGACATTCTACATTCCTTGATAGGAAGATTCAGATCAACCGATCGATTCTCCTCAAATGAGTACGCCATATTCATCACAATCCCAAACTGATTTTTAGAACAAGGTGATAGGTTGATTCTAAAGTTCGTCTAGAAGAATAACTGGGTAGGGGAGCCAAGAGGAAGTATTCCTAGAAAAAATAAAATAACAAGGGAGTATTTGCCCCAACTGATGCAAACTATTCTGTAAAATTATATTAATTTTAATAGTTTGCTACTAAATTAGAAAGATTCCAAGTCCAGAAAGAGATACAAGTTACATGGAAATTTAGAAGATGATAAACGTGGCATTCCGAGTAAGTGAAGGTCAGCATACGACAACTGAAGTTTCATCAGGTTTTTCCTCCCCAGCCCACTGCTCTGTCGCAGTTTCACAGTGTGGACAACCAGCAATATCCCAGTCTCTCCTAAACCCCCCGGGCGGACACGGCCAAGAAGTGTGAGCGAGCTTCTAACAGCTGCTGCTCACCAAGTCCCTAACAAAGGGCGAGCCCACATTTGAACCAAGCCAAAATCAGAGTCAGATTATTTCAACTTTGACGTTCTCACGGGAGAGCCGTGATGCCGCCTCTCTCCTGACGGAGGCCGGCACCAGGGCCACGGGCCACACAGGCTGTCCTGTGAGTCACGGATGAGTCAGCCGCTCGGAGTCTGCCAGGCCCTGCCCGAATATGCCCACCTCTAGCGTGCAGCCTCTCTGTTATAAAAACATTTCCAGTCCCCCCGACTGTTCTGTAATGGGTCTAGTCCTTCAAACAGGATGAGTAACCACAGTGAATTCTGGAAAGAAAAGTCATTGCTAAGCATTAAAACATGCTACCCCCACGGTGACGGAAGAGGGGGGGAATGAGAAACTTTCAATTCTCATTGCAAAAGGATGATTCTGAATGGGAATCTTGGGAAGAACGTGGGGAAAGGCATGTCAGAAATGATGCCAAGATCATTTGTATTTGCTGAAGAGTAAATAAAGATTTTTATCATGTGAAATTCTGAATCTGTCCCCAAGGGGAATACTGTGTAGCATTTCATGATGTGACAGCTTTCCCAGGTTGTAAATATTCCTCTCATTAGAAGTCCCTTTTCATCCAGTATCTAAACAAAGCCATGTAGCACTTCCAGAAGACGTAGGAAAATGCCTGGATATAAGGTGTTTTGTGTTTCCACAGAGAAAACACAACCTACCATGACCAGAGCTCCAGCAGGGTTACAAGGCACCTGTGGGCAAGGAAGACTTCTGACACAGGATTAGGAGAAACGCAGAGCGACCGATTCATGTTCAGTGTTCTGAGTTCTCAGAACTGCCAGAGAGGCTTGCATCCAGCCACTCAGTACACCAAAAGATCCAAGTACTTTCCAGAAGGCTCTCAATGTTTTCCTTCCCTCGCTTCCATTCTTTGGCAATGGGGGGGTACAGTGGGAGGAGGGGAAGGAAGGTGCTCACAGCATTTGTGTATGTGGATTGAAAATACATTTTTAGGGGCACCCGGGTGGCTCAGTCGGTTGGGTGTCCCACTCTTGAGTTTCAGTTCAGGTCATGATCTCGCAGTTCATGGGTTCAAGCCCCACCTTGGGCTCCATGCTGCTGGTGTGGAGCTCGCTTGGGATTCATTCATTCATTCATTCATTCAATCTCTCTGTCTCTGTCTCTCTCAAAAATAAATAACACATTTAAAAAATATTTTTTAAAATATTCTGGGGGGCGCCCGGGTGGCTCAGTCTGTTAAGCGTCTGACTTCAGCTTAGGTCATGATCTCACGGTTCAGGAGTTCGAGCCCTGCATCAGGCTCTATGCTGACAGCTCAGAGCCTGGAGCCTGCTTTGCTCCCTCTCTCACTCTGCCCCTACTACCCCAACTTGTGCTCTGTCTCTCTCTCTCTCAAAAGAAATAAATATCAAAAAATATATATTGTGATGGGCAGGAGTACACATTAAATTTTTAAAAAAACCCTTTAAAAAAAAACCAGGTTCTGTGAGATACTAGAAAACTAAAATAACATTTAGCAAAGTACAAGGGGAGTGTCTGCACACTTCATTCTTCCAGATCTGTCTCTTAATACACGTATGACAAGTGCTGACACACATGAATGTCTCCCATCCTATTTCTGAAACACCCGCAGGCCCCACTGTGCCACCGCAGGACACAAAAGTGAAAAGAACATCAGGTTCATTTGCCTGGTGAAATGCAATCCCGCCTTGGCTCTCCTATGAGTTCACTTACTTTTTATAGCTTGGCTTTCAAACACAGTAATTGCTTTCTTTTTTTAAAGACGTGGATTCACACCACATTTGAGTGGCCCTATATATAGGTTTCGGTCTACTGTAATAGCAAACACACAAGACCCACCCTTGAAGACTCAAAGAGAACAATGTAGGAAGAGGACCTTCTCTTCCTATAAAGCAAAACTAGTAAGATAATCAAGGATAACTTGCCCAAATGCCACCAGAAAGCAACTCCTAAGCCTAAGTTTTATGACACCCTCAGAAAAAAATGCACGATTTCTTCCAGGAAATTTGTGGTCTGCAAATTCTGTAAGATTTGAAAGATTACGTCATGTTTCACTTCTGTTAGCTCTTATAATCTCTGGTTCAAATAGTGGTGCTTACTTAAACCTTACAGTTAGAAAAGCAGTTATTCTAGACAGCTTGGAATTTTCAGAGCAAATGCAGAATCCACTTTTGTTCTTCAATTACTTAACCCCCTAGTGAGGTGGCGGGAAGTTCTTTTTCCAGAACCACGAAGCTGTAGGTAACAGCATGGTGCAGCCCAAAGAACAAGGGCTTTGGAACCGTGAAACCCCAGCTCTAGAGCTTAGTTCCGGGTCTCTCTGAGCCCACGTCCTTCCCTGCAGATTGGGAGGGGGTCTGTTCGGAGCGCCCACATTTAAAGCACACGATGACGGGGTGCCTGGCCAAGCCCCTGGCATCATCAATGAGGTGACGGTACCACTGATGACAAAGCAGGCTCTGGAATACTTTCTTCCCTGTCTTCACTTCTCAGATGAGGACAGGCGAGGGCCAGAGACACTGCATACAAACCAACAATCCACGGCTCGGCCAGTGGTGTCAGGAGCAAGTGTGCTAGGCTTCTCTTTGGAGCAGGACCTCGAAACACGATAACCAAACCACAGAAACATTCACTGTGCACAGGGGGCTCTACTAAATCTCATTACTTCAGGGGCACCTGGAGGGCTCTGTCAGTTAAGAGGCCAACTTCGGCTCAGGTCACGATCTCACAGTTCGTGGGTTCAAGTCCCACATTGGGCTCTGTACTGACAGCTTGGAGCTTGGAGCCTGGAGCCTGCTTCCAATTCTGTGTCTCCCTCTCTCTCTGACCCTCCCCTGCTCATGCTCTGTTTCTGTCTCAATAATAAAACATTAAAAAATATTAATGAAAAATAAATCTCATTACGGCTGAGCATATACAGAAATCAGAATCCCCCACAAGAAAAGCCTCCAAGGGACGATGGGTAACTTCTGCTTTATCCAATTTCCAGATCTCTTTGCCTTTGCTTGGCCACTTGAAGCCACTCTGCTTGAACAGCCAGGTTCGGTGGGGGGGGTCCCCCACACGCACCTGCACTAGAGACCGTTCACAGAACAGAGGTTCACCGTGGACGGACTCATCTATTAACGTGCAAATTTCCTGAAGAACTCATTTGCTTCAAATCATACAGGCCCCTCACATCAACGCCCTCAACAATCTGCATCTTGGCTGTTGGCACCTCCGATGGCACTTCGGGCCGAGTGGTGGCTGAACGAGTCAGGTGCCAGACCCAGGAAGCACCGAGAGTCAAGAGATGCCCCACATCCCCACTCCCTGGCTCAGACTTTCTTCCCAAGTCCATTCCCTGCTGGAAGTTCAGTCCAAGTCAAACGTAGACACCTCAAACAAAGAGGAAAGGACTGCAGATTTCAAGATGAAGTGAAATCGTTTGCCAGGGAAAAAAAAAAAAGAACGAAACCGGTTCCTCAGGTCTTGACCTCAGAGCTGTGAGTTCAAGCCGCTCGCTGGGCTCAGGCTAGGCATGGAGCTTTCTTCAAAAAAATAAATTAATTTTCAGAAGTTCCCCTGATAGTCGTCCCTTTCATTCTTCAAATCAGCAAATGTTCCGTCCCCCCACTGGCCTGCAGCTGATTTCCTCAGGCGTTAGGAGCTCCTCTGTCAGAAACGGGGGACCCCCCCCCCGTTCACTTCCACTCTTGAGAAGTGTCAAAGAAGGGGCAGGACATGGCCCGGCGGCAGAGCTGGGACATGGGCACGCTGGACGGAGAAGCCAACCTGACTCCCAGGCCACATTCTACCACCTAGCCGCCTTTCCTGATCTGCCCCCTTGCCCTGCAAATGAGGACGCCGAGGCTAAGAAAGATTCAGCAACATCCCAAAGGTGCCATGGGCAAGGCGTCAGGCCAACCAGTCCTGAGTTCTTTCCAATGCACCACAGAAAAGTGTATCTGGAGAGAAAAGATAGCCTTGGGGTCCCACGGGAATCTCCACAGCAATCCATCCCCACCATGCACCACCTTCCCCCCCCATGAACAGATGTAATTTCTCATTCATTTCTTCATCTAACTTCACTTACCTAATTTTAAATTTCAGTTATTTCATTTTACCATTCATTCAAAGAATCATTTATAAGAAATCTTTCTTGGGGCGCATGGGTGGCTTCAGTTGGTTAAGCGTCCAGCTTCAGCTCAGATCATGATCTCACGGTTCGTGGGTTCGAGCCCCGCATTGGGCTCTGTGCTGACAGCTAGCTCAGAGCCTGGAGCCTGCTTCAGATTCTGTGTCTCCCTCTCTCTCTGCCCCTCCCCTGCTCACGCTGTCTCTCTCTGTCTCTCAAAAATAAATTTAAAAAAAAGAAATCTTTCTTTAAAAATGTCCTCTGGAGACATGTTTTCCCTTACAGCTACTATTCATTATTCAATCAGCAGGTATTTATTAATTGCCTACTAAGATGGATGCTAGTAGCCACGTGTTTCCTCAAGAACTCCTGTAGTAGGGGCACCTGGGTGTCTCCGTTGGTTGGGCATCTGACTTCAGCTCAGGTCATGATCTCACAATGCGTGGGATCAAGCTCCGCATCAGGCTTTGTGCTGACAGCTCAGAGCCTGGAGCCTGCTTCGGATTCTATGTCTCCCTCTCTCTCTGACCCCCCTGCTCTCTCTTTGCCTCTCTCTCAAAATAAGACATAAAATTAAAAAAAAAAAAAACACTCCTCTAGCAGAGACAAGGGAACTATTAATTAGTCATTAACTACTACAGAGTGGCATGGGGCACCGGGTAGCTCAGTCGTTTGACTGTCCTTGATTTCGGCTCAGGTCATAATCCCAGGGTTGAGGGAGCACGCCCCAAGCTGGGCTCCATGCTGATCAGGGGGCCTGCTTAAGACTCTCCCCCCACACTGCCCTCCCCTTCACATGCATGCTCTCTAAAATTAAATAAATTAAAAAATAAACAGTTGCAAACACCTTTGCTATTTAGAATCATCACAGAGCTACCAAACAAATACAGGATCAGAACACAACCAAGGGTCAGATGCCTGGCACCACCAGCAAGTTTTCCAGCGGCCAAGAGGACGGAGTTCCACCTAAGTTCACATCCATTCAAGGTCTCAACATTCCCAGAGAACTTTCCCAGTTCTAAGAGACCTGGCAATGAGTGAACATTACTGAGCACAGCACTAAGGCGCACTCAGCATAGCACTAAGCCTCATCCTCAAGGAAGTATCAGAGTCTCAATTTACAAACAAGGACCCTGAGGTGCGAAGAATCAAATAACCGGCCTGAGGTCACAAAGCAAAAAATGACCTTTCTAGATTCGAGGCCAGGCTAGTCCAATTTCAAATACTCGACCTGCCCTACAATTCAGTGATGTCCAAGAAATAAAATACACAGGTAGCATTATATTACAGATTTGGATTTAAAACAATTTTCTTAATGCTTATTTTTGAGAGAGAGAGAGAGAGAGAGAGAGAAAAAGAGCGAGTGGGGGAGGGGCAGACATAGAGGGAGACACAGAACCTGTCAGCACAGAGCCAGACCAGGAGCTCGAACTCACAAACCGTGAGATCATGACCTAAGCTGAGGTGACACTTAACCGACTGAGTCACTTGGAGCCCCCAGATTTGGACTTTAAAGTGCATTTGGTTAAGACCACCCGGAATGCAAATGCATTATTTATTCATTCAAAAACTTTTGAGCTCCTTTTAAAGACAGAACCCAGTACTAGGGATCTTGCCAGAAGCTAAGACAAAACTACATGGATTTTATCAGTCCTGCTTTCAAGAGGATTACAATCAGGGCACCTGGGTGGCTCAGTTGATTAAGTGTCCGACTTCAGTTCAGGTCATGATCTCATGGTTTGTGGGTTCGAGCCCTGCGTCAGGCTCTGTACTGACACCTCAGAGCCTGGATCCTGCTTGGGATTCTGTGTCTCCCTCTCTCTCTGCCCCTCCTCTGATCACAGGGTCTCTCTCTGTCTCACAAAAGCTAATAAAATGTTTTAAAAAAATTTTTAAGAGAGGATTACAATCTAGTAAAGGCAATTCCAATCTTGGATTCTAGCAAGGGAGTTAAGAAAATGGATGCAAGCAGATTTCAAAAAAAAATGCAAAACAGAGGCCTGTAACATTCCCAGCATGAGCTAAGAGTAAGGGGTAAGAGACAAGACAGTAAGTGTCACAGGCAGAAGAGAGCCTGCCATCGCCCCTGAAACATTGGTAGGATACGACCAAGTGGCAGAAGTTGGAAAGGCATTTAGCAGAGAAAAACTCCACCACAGAAGGTCTAGACCAGTGCTACCCAACTGAAATAAAATGGGAGCCACGTAATTTGAATTTTCTAGTAACTATATTTAAAAAAGGGAAAAGAAGGGGTGCCTGGCTGGCTCAGGCAGGAGGGCATGTGACTCTTGATCTTGGGGTTGTGAATTTGAGTCCCATGTCAGGTGCAGATTACTTGAAAATAAAATCTTTGAAAAAAAGAAATTAAAAGATAAATACAAAGAACCCGGTGAGGTTAATTTTAATATTCCTTAACCCAATGCATCCAAAGTATCACCTATTTAACACATAAACATTTATTCGTGAGGTAGTTTACATCTATTTTCTCAGGCTATGCTTTCAAAACCCAGTGTGTGCCTTGCACTTAGGGCACACCTTAGTGCCGCCGGCCACATTTCGAGTGCTCGACAGGCACGGGTGGCTAGTGGCTACCCAGGTGGACACACGGATCTAGAGGCAAACCAAGGAAGGTGGGGGAGGGGGTGTTGTTGAAGGGTAGTGACTAAACCAATTAAGTCAAAGCAATGACTTCATGAGAAACCCTGAAGAGTAAGCTGAAATTTGGCTGCATTTGGACAAAAGGATGCCAGTAATGGTCTAGGGCGGACGACATGAAGTATCCAACAATGACACAGCCACTGCTCTGCCCCCAAGACCCCAGACCCCCAGGGACTGCAACTCCCTAGATGCCATTCCATCAGCCCATCCATCACCCTCAAGTGGTCCTGGCCCCCTCGGTCCCTTTCTGAGGGGCCCTCTGACCTGCCTTGTCTCCCTCTATCAGCTGGACACCATTCACAGCCACCTCCACAATGATGTCATTATCGACCTGAAGCCCTTGCTTCCCTCCATTTTCTTGAATAAGCCATATTTGCTCCTGCTGGAAGGAAATCCGAGTTCCCATCTTTCCAGCCCCCCTGCAGTTTGCCTGCAAGGGTCACTGAACTGGGGGCGGGGGGCCACCAGGCGCTCCAGCTCCCCCTTCAATCTCTGCGGCTGCCTACTTCTTCCTCACGCGCTCCCCGCTCTCCACCATCCGCCACAGAGGCTCTTCCAAACGTACTACCCCAGCACCTCAGGCTGCCCCGAAGGCCCGAACGGTCAGCCTCCCATGTTCTTGGAGACCCCATTCCCTCAACTTCTGTCCCCCAAACCTCAACATCTGTGTCTCTTCACTGGCGCCCCCGCCTCCCTCAGAAGACCCGAGGTTCTCACCTCCCAGGCCCCCTGCCTGGGTTCCCACGGGGACGAGCCACGTGTCCGGCCCACTCCCAGGGCACCTGCGACCCAGCGTCCAACACGCCCGCTTCCTCCCGTGCTCCCGGACTCGCCTTTGAACCCTGCACCGAGTAAGCCTTGCCTCTCTCCTGTCCCTCTCAAGTCCCCTCTTGGTTGTTGTCTTTTGCTGCCGATGATCTTCCCTCAAAAGCTCTTTCTTCTACTTTACTTTTTTACTTACATTTCAACTGTCTCTATTCCTGACCATGACAAACGGGGCATCCGTTCCCAAGTGCTCTTGGGATGGCTTCCAGTGATTTCTAAACTCCACATGCAGTGGCCTCTGTTCAGTGACTTGCACCCAACACAGAAAAGTCATGAGGGGAAAAAGGAAACCAGCGACGCCACATGTCCACGCCCTGAGACACTGCCCAGTGGGACCTTTCCGCCCTCTGTCTGTGTGTGTGTGTGTGTATATATATATATATATATATATATATATATATATATATATAGAGAGAGAGAGAGAGAGAGAGAGAGAGAGAGAGAGAGAGAGAGACACACACACACACACGTCCTTTTCCGTGGCCCTTCATCTGAGATGTTCTGTAAGCAGTCTTTTTTTTAATTTCCCACCCACCTCCTCCCACAGTGCCAACCTCCCTCCTTCCAAGCAGTATTAACATACATACGAGATCGCCTTCTATGATCTTACAGTCCACAGAAACGAGATCATATTATACCTGGTTCTGTGCCTCTTCACTTCTCGTGGGAACCCTTGCAGGTCGGGCGGCACAGAGCCCAAGGCACGGACGTGCCGCGTCTCATCGACCATCCCCCTGCTGAAAGCATCCACTCGCTTTCCAGTCCTTTGCCACTACAAACAATGCTGCAATAAATATTCTTGTACAAACAAATTACATACGGCTGCTTTTATTTCTGTGGGATCAAGTCCCAGGAGAGGAACCGCTGGGTCAGAGGCCATGTGCATTCTAAATTGTCATGGACTCTGCCAGAACTCTTTCTGCAGGGGCTGTTCCCACTGGCAATGCTGGAAGGCCGCCTCTTCCCAGCGCTCCTGGCAGCAGCAGATCTTGTCACCCTTGACATGGGTGCCAGCCTGACAGTGTGATGAGCAAGGCTGAAACCCCCTCTTCCACTGCAGTCAGCAGACTCACCCCCTCCCTCCCCTGCCAGCCTTTTCAGGCTCCTAGTCTTATTTTGCCTCCAAAAATTAAGCAGAAAACAAGGCTGTGTCTCGTCCCATTCTCCTCCCTTTACATGCTCTTCTTTGACAAGACCATTCCTTCACAGGGTTTTCAGTCATCATTTCTAGGGGTTGACGCCAAATGTGGATATCTGGCCAAGACCTCGCTCTTGAGCTCCAGACTTCAAACTATTCGTGGGACATTTCTCAAAGATACCGCAGAGACCTCAGTAGGCGCAAACCCAAATTCTCCTGGGCTTGCTCCAAATCTGGTCCTCCCCCACACCATGTGCAGGACGCGCGCCCAGGCACCCAGGCTTGAACCCCAAGGGTCCCTAGGCTCTGCCCACATCCGGGCAGTTCTCCATCCCCCCTCCTCCATCAGGTGCAGGTCCCTCCTGGATCTCCAGGATTCCTGCTACAGCCCGCTCGCACCCCCCGTCCCAACAGGTACCCCAACCCTGTCAGTGAGACCCCCCCAACGCCTCCCCAGGTGCAGGTGAAGTTGAGTCCAAACACCCGCACACATTTTTAAGACCTTCCAAGCTGTCTCGACCTTCTCCCCGGTCTTCCGATGGACACCTCCTTCAGACTCCAAACTCAACAGAAGTGTGTCTGCCTCGCTGCTGTGGCCAAGAGGAGATTCTCCTCTGATGGGAGAGAAAACTGTGACAAGGAACAGAGAGGGTAAAGGGACACTTAGTAGAACTGCCTCTGCCACTCTGGCCCTGCCAAGGAAACGTCTCTCCCTTTCTTTTCTTTTTTTTAATTTTTTTTTTTGTCTTTTATTTTTAAGAGACAGAGAGACAGTGCGAGCAGGGGAGGGTCAGAGAGAGAGGGAGACACAGAATCTGAAGCAGGCTCCAGGCCCTGAGCTGTCAGCACAGAGCCTGACGCGGGGCTCAAACCCACGAACTGTGAGATCATGACCTGAGCCGAAGCCGGACGCTTAACCGACTGAGCCACCCAGGCGCCCCTGTCTCTCCCTTTCTTAGCTTTAAGGAGAAAGGCATTAGATAAAAGAAACTGGATAAGTAAATGAATCACAGAATGTAAACCAACAAGAGACCACAGGCAGGCATATGTGTGTACTCCAAAATGCCCCAACGCTGAGGATGAAAAAAAGAGAAAAACCGTCCTTCCTGCATTTATACACATAGCAGAGAAGAGTTTCACAGTCACATTTGTCTCCTGATAGAGTTTCATGAATCGGATATTCAAAACGGGCCAGCA
Organism: Suricata suricatta; assembly: GCF_006229205.1. Classification (NCBI taxonomy): domain Eukaryota; kingdom Metazoa; phylum Chordata; class Mammalia; order Carnivora; family Herpestidae; genus Suricata; species Suricata suricatta. Next base: position 133,612,903 of record NC_043706.1, on the reverse strand, counting down.
TTCAAACTCAACAGGAGAGCCAGTCATGTTATAATAGAAAAAAAAAATCACTAGGCTGAACTAAACAAAGCTTACTAAACTAAATGTGACTTGCAGACACAAATTGGCATGATAATTCATCTCTATCCTAGTCATTTGAAAGACAGTGACAATGACTTAATAAGCACTTATTACCTGGCACCTGAGTTAAACTGTGTCCTGAGTAATTGAGAAAGGACAATAAATAAGAGATACACTCAGCGACCTTAAAGACTACCTGAACCAGCTAGAGAGAGGACACCTACACTAGGAAGGGAGATAAGGGATGAAGAAATAGATTTTCAAGGGCAGAAAGTGAATGCAAGTGAAAAATGAATATGAAAAGCACAAGGTAAGTCAAAAGGGATTTTCTGAACTCTCGTATATGGAAAAGATCCCCACATTTTTTTGTCAAAGCAAACAGAAAAGTGATCTGCTCCACCTAATTTTTTTAAGCCCATCTAACAGTTTCTTCAATGTTTTCCAGCCTAGCAGTGATGATCAGAATCCAAGTTCCAATCGCACTTCGCACTTTGGAAAGACTGCGAGCACAGCACTGTTCCGCCAACCAGGGTTCCAGTCTTCTGATGGGAACTGTCACCAATCCATCACCCACTCTCATGGTGGGATGCGGCGTCACAGATCATTTAAACAGCTGTCAGAACGAGCGGCTCTTGAGAATTCCATCTGGCTTGTAAATCACACACATGCTCTTGGCCCCGCCCCCCGCCAGAGAGAGGCGGGAGGAAGGATATGAAGTCAGATCCAGCCCGGGCTGTATGCCTAGCCATATCCTCTGCCACAATACAGATTTTCAAAGTCCTTTTCACGTAGCAGCGAGGAGCAGTCACTCCCAAAGCCGTGTGAGAGCCCCCAGCACAGCGCCTGACGCCAAAAAGAGATCCAGTGAGTCACTAAGGGTGCTTCTCCCCTCTTCCTGGAGCTTCTCACCCATTCACAGCATGCCCTTTCCAAGGTGCTGCTCCTTAAAGCAAAACTGCAAAGCAATGGGGACAAAATTCTCTGCCAAATATGGGGGACTGATAGGATATCAAATGGATGAGGGGATTTATAGAATATCAAACTCATCACAGAGAAGTATTTTATACCACCTTCCAGAATACCTACGGCACACGCCCCTTCCGAGGCACAGGTGATCAAAATGAGCCAGAACCACTGGCCCCAAACCCCAGCTGCATCACAGGTGCCACTAGAGCCTCCTTATTATGTCTGAGAAAGCCCAGGGCCACCGGTCCCCCCAAGGTGAGAGGCAAGGAAGGAGGAAGGAAACTCAGAAGCAAGCTGGGCAAGTAATTCCTCTCACCTTTGTCCTCTGAGGGGTGTCTGGAAGAACTCTAGGGTCTCTCCTGGCATTTTAGGATTCAAATAGGTCAAGGGCCCCGAATTCTGCAGGGTACGATTTTAAGGCAGGGTGGGTGGGTGTGGGTATATATGAGGTATTTCTGGACTTGCATCAGAAACTGTCCTGTGCTTCATTCTATAAACTATCATCCTATTTTATAGAATCAGGACCTCACGGGGTTTAGTTGGTGGGCTTGCTTCTGCTTCTAACAACCCCTCCGATCCACTCAACATAGAAGTAGAAAAAAAAATATGGGTTTTTGTGAAACTACATTCAATCAAAAGTTCAAAAGGAGGGCGCCTGGGTGGCTCAGTTGGTTAAGCGTCCGACTCTTGATTTCAGCTCAGGTGTCGATCTCATAGTCCATGAGTTCAAGCCCCACATGGGCTCTGCACAGACAGTGCAGGGCCTGCTTGGGATTCTCACTCTCCCTCTCTCTCTCTGTGCCTCTCCCTTACTCATTCCTTCTCAAAATCAAATAAACTTTTTTAAAAAAATGCTCAAAAGGAAGATAAATCCAAATACATAAGGATTATCTTTCTCTTTCCACTCTGTGAGCTCCTTTTGTTTCAGTAAACTCTCATAGCAAAAAAAAAAAAAAAAAAAGAGAGAGAGAGAGAGAGAAATGTGAAGAGATATACAGTATAAAATGGAACAGAACAATGGAGGGAGGGGGTAGAGGAAGTCAGGACTTGGACATAAAAGGTTTGCAATAAACCGGCCAGAACAGAAGAAGCTCCCTTTGAATTTGAGCTCCCCTCAAACATTACATGCTATTTATTAACCACTCCCTTTTTCCTTTCTATAAAGAAATTCAGCACAGTATCAGCTTTGATATATTTATAATACTTCTCTTGGAGAAAGTCCAGAGCCTACATTTGGTTTTAAAAAGAAGGCTCTTCCTGCATGGAAGCTATCTCAGAAAGCCAAAGCACACATCCAGAAAAGCTGAGCCTCTTGTTAACATTTCCCAAGCCGACAGTAGCAGTGCACCATTTGGTACCCACCAGAATCCCTCTAGAAGTATCAAAAGGCTGCCAACTTCTCCACGCATTTACAAGAACAATCCTGAAAAAGTGTCTATTTGTAGAAGAATTCCGTTTCTACTAGTATGCCCATCAAAAGTTTATGGTCTCTCCAGGGAGAGTTCACTGGTTTTAGTGACTTGGCCAAATACCAAAATAGCTGTAATTAAATGAATTGCTGAGAGGCGGATAAGGCATAAAAACTGAGCGCAATCCCAAAGGAACTAAAATGATGCTTCGTACGTATTTAAGTTACACACTAGTCATGAGGTCACTGTCAGACACACCTCTCAGAGAAAAACAGATCGATATGACTGAAGAAAGCAGTGTGTGCACGGAGGCAAACCGTTTCGTGGTTCAGCACGGAGACTGTCTGAAGTAACTGTGTTGTTCAAAATATTTCATACCCAATCATCTTAATGTGGTAAGAAGCCACACAATCTCAACTGAGCTCATTTGAATGATAAGTTGAGACACTCAGAAAATAGCAGCATATGGTCAAGTCCAAGGGGGAGAGCTTCTAATTCAAATGATCAAGCACAGACTAAATAGTTGGCTGTCCCAAAGTTTCCTAATGAATGTCAATTCCAGAACGTCCCCACCCCTGAAAATGAAAATTACGTCTTGCAAATTGAATGGCTACCTCACCTACCTAAGAAATCATTTTTTACATTGCTCCATGTCATTGAGTGCTCACCCAACATTAATAAGGCCTGAAAGGAACGGCTCTTAAGCTGCTTTTTGTTTTGTTTTGTTTGTTTACCTATTCCTGGGCTTGAGAACATGAGCGGCCCGCTGACTTATGTATATATACAGCAATAGCTCCCAGGTCCCCTAAGCCCCTCACCTCTAGGGAAATCAACCAAAATAAAACTGATAACCTGTGATTCAGAGGGTAGGTCCACAATGTTTTAAAGGATCTGTTGTGATTATACAATTGTAAAACTTTGAAGATGGTCATGGGAATCCCGCGAGTACATGGGACAGGCTGCTACAAACTGTAGGCATTATTCCCACATCAGTCACTGAGCACTGGGTGAACGTTAGCACCCAGGTGAAGTGCAGAGGTAGGTAAAGCGGCTCTGGTTTCCACAAGGAAAGAACAAGCAAACACGAGTGTCCATTAGCTTCCAGGAACCTCCGGCACTGTGCCCACGACAGGAGCGCTGTGAACTCCCAGAGACCTCAGAAAGGCCGTCTGTCCCCAAGAGCCCATCATACCTGCCCACGGGCTGAGACCTAACATCACTCATCCCAGGGCTGCTGTCCTGTCTTCGCATCAGCCCTGCCAACCTTTTCCAGATAATACTCTGCTATTTTCTATCCCCTGCCCCCCATGTTAAAAGTCATTCTTGAAGGAGAGGCACAAAAGCGTAAGGAAGACCTGACACAGACATATATATTTTAGAAACGCACCTAAAGTAATTAAGAAGACCCCTATCCCCAGACGGAGAACCTCTGACGTGTTCTGTGAATCCTTCAGAGATATTCCATGGTATCTACCTGTTTATATCTTTCATTCATACACACACACACACACACACACACACACACACACACGTATATATACCTCTACGTGTATGTGTATATATATCTTGTAGTAATTATACATCCAGACATAACCCTATATATATATCTCCACATATAAACCTTTATATAAATATATCCATATGTATGTACACATGTAGATATAAATATACAGATAGATATATGACATTATATTTTGCCTTGTAACTTAATATACCTGTATGTGATGGTTATTTTTAGTTGTCAACTTAAAGGGTGTTTGGGGATGAGATTAGCATTTAAACCAATGAGCGCTGAGTTAGAAAGGCTGCCCTTCAAAACGTGAGTAGGCCTCATCCAATCACTTGAAGGCTTAACTAAAATAAAAAGACCTGCCTGAAAAGCAGCAGGGAGGAAAACTTCCAAGCTCATTCCATGAGGCCAGCATTACCCTGATGCTAACACCGGATAAAGACACCCTAAAGAAAGGGAACTACAGGCCAGTACCTCTGAAGAACACTAAGTTTCTCAACACAAAACCCCACAAATTCTCAACAAAATATTAGCAAAATGAACGCAACAATATAGTTTTAAAAATCCTTCAACACAATCAAGTAGGAATTGTTCCTGAATTGCCCGGGGGGCGGGGGGGGGGGGGGGTCAATATTGGCAAAATCAACCAAGGTCACACATTACATCAATCAGAGAAACGATAAGAACCATTTGCTCATTTCAACAGATGCAGAAAAAGTACAGCATCCATCGATGATAAAAACCCTCAATAAAGTAGGCTTAGTGGGAGAGGGAACGTACCTTAACATCATAAAGGCCACATATGAAAAACCCACAGCACACATTATCCTCAATGGTGAAAAACTGAGAGCTTTTCCCGAAGGTCAGGAATAAGAAAGGATGTCCACCCTCACCACTTTTATTCAATACAGAACTAGAAGTCCTAGCCACAAGCAATCAGATGACACAAAGAAATAAAAGGCATCCAAATAGGTAAGGAAAGGGTAAAACTTTCACTATTTGCAGATGATACAATAGTCTATATAAAAACCCTAGAGACTCCACCAAAAAGTTGCTAAAACTGACAGATGCATTCAGTTAAGTCACAGGATACAAAATTCAATGTAAAGAAATCTGTGGCATTTTTATACACCAATAATGAAGCAGCAGAAAGAGAAACTAGGAAAACAATCCCATTTACAACTGCACCAAAAATAGTAAGATACCTAGGAAGAAACTTAACCACAGATGTGAAAGATCTGTACTCTGAAAACTATAAAACACTCATGAAAGACAAAAGAAATGGAAAGGGATTCCATGCTCCTGGATTGAACAAATACCGTTAAAATGTCGATACTACCCAAAGCAACTGACACATTCACTGCAATCCCTATCATACCAACAGCATTGTTCACGGAGCAAGAAAGAACAATTCTAAAATATGTACAGCACCACAAAAGACCCTGAATAGCCAAAGCAATCGTAAAAAGTAAAAACAAAGCTGGAGGCATCACAATTCCAGACTTCAAGTTTTCTTACAAATCTGCAGTCATCAAAACAGTATGGTAGTTGCACAAAAATAGACACAGAGATCAATAAAATAAAACAGAAAACCCAGAAATAAACCCATAGTCATATGGCCACCTAACCTCTGATGAAGTAGAAAAGAACATCCAATAGAAAAACACATCTCTTCAACAAATGGTAATGGGAAAACGGGACAGCAACATGAAAAGAATGAAACTGGCCCACTTTCTTATACAAAAATAAATTCAAAATGGATAAAAGACCTAAATGTGAGACAGGAAGTGATAAAAACCCTAGAAAAGAGCATGGACAGTAATTTCTTTGACAATGGCCTGAGCAACTTTTTTCTAGACAGGTCCTGAGGCCAGGGAAACAAAAGCAAAAATAAACTACAGAGGCTACATCAAAATAAAAACTTCTGCAAGGGAAAGGAAACAATCAACACAACTAAAAGGCAACCTACGGAATGGGAGAAGATATTTGCAAATGATGTATTCAATATAGGGTTAGTATCCAAGATGTATCAAGAACTTACACAACTCAGCACCTAAAAAAACAATTTAAAAATGGGCAGAAGACATGAACAGGCATTTCTCCAAAGACGACATACAGACACATGAAAAGATGCTCATCATCACTTATCAGGGAAATGCAAAGAAGCCTAATGAGATAATCCCTCACACGTGTCAGTGGCTAACATCAACAGCACAAGAAAAAACCGGTATTGGTGAGGATGTGGAGAAAAAGGAACCCGCGTGCACGATTGGTGGGGATGCAAACTAGTGCAGGCACATAGAAAACAGTGTGGAGGTTCCTCAAAAAGTTGAAAACAGAACTACCCTATAATCCAGCAGTGGCACTACTGGGTATTTACCCAAATACAGAAACACTAATTCAGAAAGACACGTACACCCCTGTGTTTACTGCAGCATTATTTACAACAGCCAAAATATGGAAGCAGCCCAAGGGTCTACCAATTGATGAATGGATAAAGTAAACATTAACTAAGAATATACAATGGAATATTATTCAGCCATTAAAAAAGGAATGAAATCTTGCCATTTGAGATGACATTGATGGAGCTCAAAAGTATAACACTAAAAGAAATAAATCAGAGAAAGACCAATGCCATAGGATTGCACGCTTATGTAGAATTTAAGAATCAAAAGAGCAAAGGCAGAGGTGGGGCAGGGAGCCAAACCAAGGAACAGACTCCTAACTTACAGATCACAGACTGATGGACACCAGAGGGGAGGAGGGGGAATGGGAGGACCAGGTGATAGGGATTAAGGAGTGCACTGTGATGAGCACTGGCTGATTAAACTGAAAACTTTTTTTAAATGTTTAAAAAGACTTGTCCTGCCTGAACAAGACTTTATCAGACTTTATCTGCACCATCAGCTCTCCTGGGGCTCCAGGCTGTCTGCCCACATTGCAGATTTTGGATTTACCAGCCTCCACGATGTGAGTCACTTTCTTACACTAAAACTCTTTCTGAATGGATATATATACACATATATCCTAATAAACCCTATAGAACCCTAAAATAATATATATGATACACACAATGCATATATATGTGCACATACACACACGTATATAAATATTGATATATGGAAAACTAAAAGTTTCAAGAAATAGTTGTCCTTACCACACTACAATATACTTGGATACTTTCTATTCCATATCATGCTTCATTATTCCACCTCATGTATGTTTCACTATGGAGACTGGTCAAAAAAAAAAAGGGGGGGAGTCAGAAAGTAACTGGAATTAAAAAAAAAATTCTATCCTTAGAATTAAAAAAAAGATTTGGAAAAAACCCCAGAAACACCATTTTATTCAAAAGGCTGCCTACTGTATACAGTGTTCTGCACCTGAATATCTTCCCTTAACATACCACAGAAATCGTTCCATATTATAGGAATATATATTTTGTTTCTATGTAGACCTCTTATTATAGGGACAGTGAGATAAGGAAAAAGTAGAATGAAAATGAGGGTTTCTGAAAGCCCAAAGCAGAGAATCACGGAGTACCAAAGCCAAGTTTAAACTCATTCTCAATTTAACCCGGGGCTGATTTAGGGTTTCCATAGAGTGGATAACAAAAGGAACCAAGAGTAAGGAGGCAGACATCTTCTCTGGACATCGGTGACTTAGGAACACTTCCATTCTCTTTACTGAAACATTAGCACTGCCCTCCCTCCCATCTATTTTCCAACAAAGATTCCAGTAAAGATTAGGAAATTTAATTTCAGGCTTGGCCATCAGACTTACAAGAACAGGTTAAATTATATGAATTCAATTACACATACTGGCTAAAAAGAAAGGCAGGAAGGTATATCCCTGTAACCCAACTCTTGGCCCCTCTCTTCCCCCTCCCAGTTTCCTTTCTTACTCATTTCTCCATTTCTACCGAAATGAGCTGTAGGTCTGTTACCATGAAAGTCTCAACCCCATTTACTCCCTACCTATCCATGTATTCCAAACATGGTTTCTTATATTAAAAAGCACAGATCAGAGTCTTTCAACTTTTTAAGTAGCAGTCCAAAGCATCAAGAGCATACAGATTCAGAGAGCACAGTACCAATGCTTGGGCCATAAAAAATCTCTTCCACAGGATTCAGGGCTACATTCAGTTCTCTGGAGGGGCCCCAGGGGCTTTCCCCACTCCCATCCCACGGGAGTAAGACGATAGGACACTTGAATCCTTTTGTCCTCTACCCAGGCCGTGATTCACACAATCCCAGTTTATCTCTTTTGTATGTTGGAATTTCACAAAAGAAGTAGTCTGGAACAAAAGAGTCCTCTAATTTCGAAGGTGTGAAAACCACCAATATTGTACCTTTCACAAATAGGAAAACAGAAACTCAGAGAAGCTGAATGGTATCCGTGGAGTGGATCTCTAGCGCTATTCAGTGCCGAACCAAACCGGACCTCCAGGGCAGGACGGCCCCAACTGTGGCCCAGGATCATCAGAAGCAGCACCTCTTGGGAACTTGTTAGAAAGGAAAATTCTCAGACCAATGCCCGATCCTAACCAGAAAGCGTGACTGTGGGAGTGTGGGCCCAGCAATCTGCTTTTTACCAAACCCTGCAGGTGATTCTAATGCCGTGAAGTTTGAGGATCGCTGTTTTGGAGCAAAGCCTATTGTACTTTCCATTATCCTCTTCCTCTTCCTCGTCTAACCCCACATCTGTACTCAATCACACAGGAAACAACTGCCCCAAAACACTCACCCTAACTACAGACTCGCCCGCTGAAAAAAGACGGCGTGGTGAGGTATTTCAACACACGCTAATGCAGTCAATCAATTTGTTCCTTTTCCATGAAAAGAACATCCGCATCCAGGAGGGTCAGGTTCAAGTTTCAAAGTTTTCAAAGAATAATTCAAGAGGGTGGGGTTCACTAATGTTTCAGAGATGAAACCTCAAAAGGGCTGAGCAATGCTAAAAAACTTATTTTCAGAAAGCCAGTCATGGTACCCCAGACAATCCGTGATCAAGAGGATCTTAGAACACACCAAAGAGACAGATAAAAGGAAGATTTTTAAACTAAGAGACAATTCCCTCTAGAAAAACCTAGTTCCAATTCTTGAAAATAAGTAGAAACACAACCATTTCTCACCCCCAGCCTGAGGTGACTAATTCCACCAGGTCTCCTGGGTTATAAGGTTTGAGGCATAAATCCATCATCTACACAGGATAATGCACTGACCTTCTGCAAAATAAACATACAAGAGGCGCTAAACGGACCAGCTGCTGTGAGCCACGCTTCAAGTTCAGGCTGTTTTAGCCAATTTCAAGAACGCCAAATGACAAACTACAACATGAAGCTTGAACATCTAAAATTAAGAAACACTGTGAGAATCCTACTGCTCAAATCCCTACTTATGTTTTCCTTGATGAATTTAAATCTTTCAAATTAGTTCCTATGAAGCACTCGGTAGATGTGAAAAGGAAATACCGTATATATTAAAGTGGAGAGGCTTCGGGGAGGGGTGAAAAGCAGGAGAAATTTTTAGCTAACTTCCCGAACTGACTCATGTAGAGTGTAACTGGCTCACCAAGAACGTTAATGGTGCCACAGCCTCTGCTCACGTATTGGCTTCAGACTCACTGGTATAAAGGGATGCATCGCAGAAATGAAGATCTGACAGGTAAAGCCCTCCGCATCTCTCAGCAGCGTTCCTCCCCCCACCACCCCACACAAACTCCCACTGTTTGCATATACCTGCAAAAACCCCCAAATACTCCAACAGCAAAGACACAACCCTTGAAAACCAGGTCCCAGACCACAATTCAAGGGCGATTTCTGACTGGAGAGTCAGCTTCCTTTCTCTGGAGTATACTCACTTCCACTGCAAAGCTGTAGGTAACCGTGTTTTTAACCGACAGCCCGTGTGGAAGCATGGCCCCGCTGCCTTGCCACAGAAAACCAGACCCCCAAACTACCATCTTCACAGACCCATTACATCCAAACTAACCGAAAAGGTTAGTAATCAAAACCAAAATGTATTTTGAATGACACAGACAACTGCTTTAGAATTACTTTGTTTCTGGTGAGCACACGTTGACAGATTTTAAGATAAAAAGTCTTTGGGGCGTGCCTGGGTGGCTCAGTCGGTTGAGCCTCCAACTTCAGCTCAGGTCATGATCTCACGTTCCTGAGTTCGAGCCCCACGTGGGGCTCTGTGCTGACAGCTTGGAGCCTGGAGCCTGCTTCCGATTCTGTGTCTCCCTCTCTCTCTGCCCCTCCCTGCTCATGCTCTGTCTCTGTCTCAAAAATAAAAAAAAAATTAAAAAATTTAAGATAAAAGTCTTTTAAAAAAGCAAAACTAGCCACAAAAACGTCACAGCTGTTTATAAACATGAAGGCAAAACAAAGCCATGTTTCTCCTTACACTAAATAAAGGGGTGAACTAGAGGGGTCCTCAGATCCTTTTCGGCTCGAATAATGTATACAGGGCCCCCAGATCCCCCGCTCACAAACTGCTAGGAAAAGTCCCTTTATCTTTGTGCGGATAATACAATCTGCTTTGCCCAACATAATCAACCCCAGTCGCAGGCCATTCTCGCTTTGTCAAGTCGTGCATTCCTTTGGGGAAGCCCTGAAGTACACAAGTGAAGATGTTATGGCCTCTGCTGATTCCAGAAAGCCACAGGATTGGTTCCACGCCCACAGAAAATCTGAAACATTTCCTGGTTCTCTGATGGAGTCCTCAGAGCAGGTTCTGCTGGCCGGTAAGCAGAGAGAAGTCTGATGAATCCTGGAATCTAAGCCTCACTCTGTTTGCCCTAACTTGCAAGCATAGAGAAGTAAAGCATGCCATTGAACTTCCCCCCAAACGTCAAGCTTCTCTCCTGAGAAATGGGTTGAATTATAAGATTTCTAAAGGTTATTCTGTTCTAAAATGCTTACTGATACAGGACAGCTATGAAAGTCATGTAGCACAGTTTGTGATCTGAGACATTTTTAATATGTGTATGTGAATGTAAATCCTCATGTCTATACTACTATTATTTTTCAAAGTTGGTCCTGTCTGCTGCACACAGAGATAGAAATGTACTGAAATTCTTTGAGGATCTCTGAAGCATTTTATAAATGTTTGAAGATTTTCCTTTAGACAACACGTAAGTGACAAGAGATGTGACTTAACGTTGATGATAAAATGGGTACGAGCCCACCCATTTGCAGAACAACCCATTTACTGATTTGCTGAGCATTCCAAGCATTGGCTGCCAACTGTGTAGACACCACTCAAGTTTTACCCAATTTTCTAACTAATGAGATTTATCGAGCCACCAAAATTTAGTTTCTGTGACAGACAGCTTTTCAGAAAATGCCATACTGCAATGCCATTCTCTTCTCAACACATACACAGGCTCCAGCAATGCCTGCCACCCTTCTGGGCCCAATTTCCTCACACATTTAGACTAATGTCCAAGGCAAAACTTAACTAATATCGGATTTGGTGACATCCCACAACGTTTAGACAGATCATTTTAAAAGCTCAATTACATGGAAACCTAAGCTAGAACTAGCAAAATGCTGCTTGTTAGGGTTTCTTGGGAAATGACCTGCATGGAAGAGATAGAAATGCTTTTTTGTTAACAGTTATTACAAAACAGATGTTCTTAAACACATGGAAATTTTCTCTACTGGTGTTTTTTTTTTTTT